>NW_023270871.1:4966226-5062642 GCF_011800145.1 Mirounga leonina
AAAATTAAATTATATAAAGATAATTAAATCTCACATGCAAAACAAAGCTAATAATCATTACTCCCTTATTATTGCTATTTTCTGTGTTCTTGAGGTTTTCTGTCTATTGTATTTAGAGAGTGGAAATACTATAATGGTGTGTATGGCTGCATCTCTTTTCAACTTTGCAGTCAGTGATAGCTTGTTGGTAGCCTGAAATGGGATATGCTGGGATATTGCTGTCAATCAGAACTGTTTTTGTTTTTTGGGTTTTTTTGTTGGAGAACCAGTTATTAAACATTTACCAGCATACTACTGACGACAAGGAAAAATCTTCATGTAACTGAGTATTCTGAACATAGAAGAGGTAAATTTGGAATGGACACATGAGACTTCTCTCACAGATTGATCACTTGAGCTCAGAACACTGTGTCAGACTTAGTAAACTTGTATAGAACTTCTGTCATCTAAGACCTTTCTGCCTAACCTTTACTCGTCTCTCCTTCCCACAGATCAGACCAACACTATGATATTACAGCTCCCCCAGCCTCCTCCAGCTCTGTTTTCCATCACAGGCATTTTCCCTGATAAATCTCTAACATGCTTGATTCTGTCTTGGTGCCTGCTTCTCAGATGATCTAGATTAACACTTGTGGTTCCAAGGGTGGTCCAAGAAAAGAGTTGGTAAGATTGAGATTCAAGACTTTATCCACTGTCCCGCAGGTGAAAAGGACACCATTGTGGTTGGTAGGTGGGCGTGGGAAATCCCTGGAATATGACAGCAGCTTAACCACTAAAGACCTTGAAAGAATATCTTAGTAGAGAAAAATGACCTTATGGGCAAAATAATGAAAGAATTTAAAACATATAGGGGAGAGGGAAGTCCAGAAATACAGTGGATTTTGCTGGTTATTGAAAAGTTGTACTAATCACATGAAGAGGGAAAATGAGAGATTAAGGGCCTTTGAAACGCAGGCTTGATTTTGATGGCTATTCATGAGAACCAAAGACCCTAACAAAAAGTCCTTGTCCTCTGCAATGGAAGAGGAGCTTGCCGAGCAGCAGGCTGAGGATCTTACTGTTAAAGTTGTAGAGCTGTAGAGACATTATGTGCATGGCAAAAGCAATTCTACTATGTGGACATAAAGGCTCTGATGGGAAAGCCCGGAGCCTGTAATATAAGATGTTAACATCTGGCTGGATGCCCCTATAGAGGTTGGGTCTGCAGCTCCTCTGAACTCCCTAGGCTTGTCGAGGTGATCCACCCTTCCAAAGTTAAGAACTAGCACTTTTACTGTGCTAGAATATCCTGCAGAGACCTCCTCATTGCAAGGCAACAGGCATCTGCTTCAGAAACTGCCTCCATGTTCTGTCCTGACTGCCAGGCCAAAAACTAAGATTAAATTTCAGCATGATGTGAATGGGATTTGTGCTAAGCTTGATATAAGAAAAAGATATTACACATCAAATGATCTTCAAAAGTTAACTCATATGTAGCAGCAGGAGTGAGAATACCTGTTATAAATTTTGAGAGTGCTTAGTAAGGCTAGATAACCAAGAATTCTGTGACGTGGGCTCACTTTCTCAAGACACAGGATCTAACTCCTTGGCAAGGACTCCAGAGGACAAACTTGCTGCTGGGATGACTTAGAAGTCTGGACAAATTGATGGCTGAAATTCAGAAAAGTATAAATGCCTGAGTTTCCTTGGTAGACAGCAGAAGTATTAAAGAAGCTGAAGGAAGTAAGCATGCTGGAAGAGATATATTATGTGGGGCCAGAAGACCCTGCAGAAAATATGTTCCATGAGAAAGCCAGAGGAACACATTATCCACCAAATCCATGAAGAATGTGCTCATAAAAGTTGCACCAGCATCACTAAGAGGTTCAGTGGTAGCTTTTCTATGCAGGTCAGGGGTAATGTTAGGGGAGGCCATTGTAGAGCTAAGTTATCACTATCCATGGAGATGTAGCCACAAAATAATAAAAGCCAGGTGGGGGCACCAAAATATCAGAATCCAGGAGGCAGCAACCACTGTAATGACCAATAAAATTGGATGAACAACCAAGAAGACTCAAATCAAAGGTAAGTTGTGGAGATGGTTGACTATTGTTCTCTAGGCGCAAAATAAATGGATACACACACTGATGCTGCTTAACACCTGCTGATAACCCAAAAAAGGCAAGAATGAAGGAGTAAGACAGAAACACCAGGAAAACATCAAAATTCCTTGCCCTTTGCCAGACTTGAGCAAGTTTTGGTTATCAGATCTAGTATTGATGGAAGAGGGGGCCAGGTCCCTAGGAGAAAGGGGATTGTTGTAGTCAGCTTGTAAACAAGTGACTGGTTCATCCACTCAAGGTATAGTTCTGTATCAGAAGCTCAGTGTCAGTTCTGTTGCTGAAAATTTGGACGTTTAGATGTAGCAGTACCTGGATTAGCCTTGGCAAGTAAAATCCATATCAGCCACTGTGGTCTTCTCATTCATATGACCACCATGCCTGTTCTGGGTGTTCAATGATGGAGAATGGTTAAAGTCAACTGGCAAGTCATCTGTCTGTCTCTTCCAATGGTGAATTCCTTCAGTTGGTCATTAACAGATGAGACAAATATCCCACACTTTAGGTGCTCTTTTGCATGTACATGAACTTGTCTCTACCCTAGACTTCCTTGTGTCTCATCCTTCTGGCCTTTTCCTTCCAGGTCCTTGTTCAGATGGCCAGACCTTTGGCTCTTGCTCAGAAATATATCTATATTCTTATTTCACTCCACTCACATACAAAATAGATAATGAGGCTCATTAGATACATGGCTCAAAGCTCTCCCCATTGGTAAGTTTTTCCTTGCTATTATCTTTCAAGGGCACACCTGAATGAGGTGTAATTTATCAACTACCTAATTATGGCTTGTACTCATGTAACAGACCAACCCATCAGTAAACCAAAATTAGGCTTACAGTTAAAAAATATTTCATGGTCTTATAAGTATTATAAATACTCATCTATTCTTCTAGTTCGTCCAAGAAGCATATTCTAAGATGGGATTAAGTGTGTAAAGATGGTATTACACAAGAAATGCCTGAGTCAGAGAAAATAATCCCTCATGCTTCCTCCTCCTGCCGCCCCAGCTGCACACAAATGCACGCACATCCCAAGGACACCCAGTACTGGTGTTTGTGCTTTTAGCCCACTCCAGTCCTTTAACTTCTGGTATCTCCTCTGTACAGCTTCCCTGCCACCCTGAAATTAGCTGGAGTGTGGAAAGTGTGGAAGGGAATACTTCAAACATTCTCCGAAAGGAGAATTCCCACTCAACTCTGACCAATTTCTGAGTGTTCTCATCCTGCCCTGCTGCTCTAGCACCTTGCACAGGGCTTGGCGTAAGGTGGCTGGAAGGATCTGGAAATTGAATTCCCCAAAGGTGGGTCTCTTCAAAACTACTGTTGTATAAGAATTTCCAGAAATTATTGAGGAGGGAGCAGAAAGGGCCCAGAGAATGAATTATGTCCTCAGCTTTGTGCCAGGAGCTCAAGCTTCAGTGTGGGGAGCTCATTCAGCTAGGGCAGTTTCAGATGTGTTTCAGAAGCTATTCTGCTCCTGAAAAATGGCTCACAACCACAGCATGCTAGGCTATGGGGTTTCCTTCACTGGCCCTCAGAATCTACACATATCCCAAGTTTTCTTTCACTTAGTATAAGGCATTTGGATTATTTTCACTTGAGGGTAAGTATTAAAAGGCTGCTATAAACATCCATATACATTTCATTTTATATTGTACATATACCTAGGAGTGGGGTTAAAAAGTCATATGGTAAGTGTGTGCTTAACTTTTTTTTTAAAACAATGGTTTTCAAGTAAACATTGTTTGGAAGCTGCTGCAAATACTTCCTGAAATACTCTCAGTCTATGTTTCTTAAAAGATTGCAGACTGATCCCCTTCATAATATTTTAAGTACAAGGAAACCTCAATTCCTTGTTTGCACTTATCATATTTTTACCTTTTGACTGGCTTTACCCATTTATTCTGCCCCAAACCCCTGCCTCTGGTAACCACCAACCTGTTCTCTGTATCTGTGAGCTATTGGTTTATTTGTTTAGATGCCACATATGAGAGAGATCATAGGGTGTTTGACTTATGTCATTTAGCATAATGCCCTAGAGGTCCATCCATGTTGTTGCAAATGGCAAGATTTCATTCCTTTTTTATGGCTAAGTAATATTTCATCGTATATATAGACCATGGTTTCTTTATCTATTCATCCATCCATGGGCACTTATGTTCTTTTGTAATTTGGCTATTGTAAATAATGCTTCAGTGAACATGGGCATGCATCTGTCAGAATTAGTGATTTCTTTTTCTTCAGATGAATAGCCATGAGTGAAATTTCTGGATCATATCGTAGTTCTATTTTTAATTTTTTGAGGAATCTCCATACTGTTTCCATAGTGGCTGCACCAGTTTGCATTCCCACTAACAACCAACACTTGTTATTCCCTGTCTTTTTGATCATTGCTACCTAACACATGTGAGGTGATAGCTCACTGTGGTTGTGATTTTCATTTCCATTATAATTAGTGTTGTTGAGCATCTGCTCATGTACCTGTTGGCCATCTGTATGCCTTCTTTGGGGAAATGTCTATTCAGATCTTCTGCTCATTTTTCAATTGGATTGTTAGCATTTTTTTTTTTTTTTTGCCATTAAGTTGTATGAGTTCTTTTTTTTTTTTTTAAGATTTTATTTATTTGACAGAAAAAGACACAGTGAGAGAGGGAACACAAGCAGGGGGAGTGGGAGAGGGAGAAGCAGACTTCCCGCTGAGCAGGGAGCCCAATGCGGGGCTCGATCCCAAGACCCTGGGATCATGACCTGAGCTGAAGGCAGACGCTTAATGGCTGAGCCACCCAGGCCCTCTGAGTTCTTTATATATTTTAAATATCAGCCTCTTATCAGATATATGATTTGCAAATGTTTTCTCCCATTCAGTAGTAGGTTGCCTTTTCACTTTTTTGATGGTTTCTTTTGCTGTGCAGAAGCTTTTTAGTATTCTATAGTCCCTGTTATTTATTTTTGCTTTTGTTGCTTTTCCTTTTGGTGTTAGATTAAAAAAATAATAATCTCTAAGGCCTGTGTCAAGGAGTTTACTGCTTGTGTTTTCTTCTAGGAGCTTTATGGTTTCAGGGCTATGTTCCAGTATTTACTCTATTTAAAGATAATTTTTGTATACAGTGTAAGATGGTGGTTAAGTGATCAAGTTTGATTCTTTTGCATGTGGCTGTTCAGTGCCCCAACACCACTTATTGAAGAGACTGTCTTTTCCTTATTGTATATTCTTGGCTCCTTTGTCATAAATTAATTGATTATATATGTATGGCTTTATTTCTGGGCTCTCTATTCTGTTCCATTGACCTATATGTCTGTTTTTATGCCAATATAATAGCCAATATAATGCTGTTTTAATAAGCTCCATGCCCAGCATGGAGCCCAAGGTGGGGCTTGAATTCATGACTCTGAAATCAAGACCTGATCTGAGATCAAGAGTCAGATGCTTAACCAATTAAGTCACCCAGGTGCCCCATAATACTGTTTTAATAACTATAGCTTTGCAATATAGTTTGAAATCAGGGAGTGTGATTCCTCCAACTTTGTTCTTCTTTCTCAAGATTTTTTGACTATTCATGGCTTTTTGTGGCTCCTTACACATTTCAGGGTTATTTGTTCTATTTCCTTGAAAAATGACACTGGAATTTTGATAGGGATTGCACTGAATCTGTAGATTGCTTTGGGTAGTATGAACATTTCAATAATATTAATTATTCCAATCCATGAGCACAGAATGTCTTCCCATTTATTTGTGTCTTTTTTTATTTCTTTTATTAATGTCTTTTAATCTTCAATATATAGCTCTTTTACCTCTTTGTTTAATTTTATTCTTAGGTATTGTATTCTTTTTGATGTATTTAACTTTTTAGAAGGAAATGGCCCCTCTACACCCAGAATCCTTGTATAGTAGAACTCCAGGCCTTTCTGGGCTAACAGTATATGTGAAGGAATTCTAATCTAGGATATTGGGATGATAACGAAGCTACTGGAGTGAAAGAAGTAGCAGATATAAAGGATGAATAATGGATAATTCTTTTATGGGTGAAATTGAGAACAAAAATGGATGGGGTTCATTGTAAAATGAAAAGTTTAACTTGTCTTATCTCTTCAGTGACAGAAATAAGGATAGCTAACTATAGCTATTTTTGGATGTGTGAGAGGAAAAAAAGAGGGTTTTTTCATAGCTTCTCACACTGTCTGCATCCACTAAAGATGAATGATGCAGCTGAGATTAACAAAGTACCTTGCATAGAATACTGAAGGCATAGAATATTTCTTGCTGTGGAGAGTAAGGATAAGGATTGATTATGGATAAATCAAAGAGTAGAAGGTGTTATAAGACCCTAAAATATTTAGACATCAAACATTTTTTAATGGGAAAAATCAGCAAAGATATAGAGGAAAGCAGAACAAAACAGACAGCAAGAGTCCTGGTAAGTAATCAGTGGCCAAGAGATCTTCAGGAGTTCAAGGCTGCACAAAAACTCCTAATACTACTAATCTGGATACCAATTAGGATTCATGCCACCTTTCTCAGACCTAGAACATATTTTCTGACTGCTGTTAAGGTTTACCTAACCCAAACATTGAAACAAACAGATGCAGCAACTAATGATAGCCAATATTGTCTTTGTGTATGTAGATGATAGAGCAGGAGCTCTGTTCTACATTCAGAGGTGTGCATGCTTCAAATCTTAGTCCTGCCACTCTTAGCTCTATGGCTTGGATCTTGTTACTTCAATTATCTCATTCTGTGTTTACTTATCTGTAAAACTGGAATAGTGATATCTACCTCAAAGTATTAATGCAATAACTAGGTGAAATAACATAAACAGAACCATTTTTCAATAAATATCACTTCCTTGAATTATCTCAAAATATTAACATGATTGAAGTACTAATTTCTAGAATTTCCAGTACTAAAATCCAGAATTTCTGTTTGGAGTGTTTGTAGACCCCAGTCTGGATGGAAGCTTGGAGGCTAGGAAACTTCTCCTGGGGCTGTGTTTCTATAGCAAGCATACTGTTTTTTTCACAGATGTTATATTTATTTGGGTTCTCTTTGATGGGTTGCATAGCTAGAAATAAGAGGGAGTGCTAAAGCATCACTCAGTCTGCAAGCCTCCCGTTGGCATTGCTATTGATGATAAAGTTTGTTGCTTGGTGAAATGGGCCATATCTCACTATTTTTATAGACCCTAGCTGGTAGTAAATGAGTGTAGCTGTCAAAGCTGATGGTTATAGTTATACTGCATGGTTGCTGAGAGCCCAGGCTGGTGACAACTATTAAATCATCCTGTAGACAAAGATTCCAAGGGGAAGATGGTAGGTCAGAGGGCTGCTTATTAAATCTCTGAGATCATAGTTTTCTGTGTCTCACTGGAATTCACAAGCCTCAATGACTATAGCTAATAGGCCTGTATATTCTCCACAACCCTTTCTAGGAGCATACAGAAGAGTGAGTGAGCAATCTCTGACTGGGATTCTGTTTTATGAGCAGTCCTTGGGTCTTTGTATATACACTCATAAGGTAAGAAATTCCCCCTCTGAAAGCAAATCACAGGCTCTACAGTATATGGTCAAAGTTTAACTTCAAAATGAGATAAAAACTGTCTTGTAAAACCTATGTGTAGAATTTGAATGAATCAGACATTTGGGAAAATCTGAGTATCAAGGAACAGTTTACCAATCCTGCCCCAGGAAGAAAACAACTGTGATAATACAGAATCTGAATTTTATCACTTATCTGCAAGGTTAGCTTTTTAATAAGGATTGTGTATTATAAAAGAAAACTGGGTGGCTCAGCTGGTTGGCTGTCCAACTCTTGATTTCAGCTCAGGTCTCTATCTCAGGGTGGTGAGTTTAAGCCCTACATTGGGCTTCACACTGGGTGTGGAGTCAGCTTAAAAAAAAAAAAAAAGAAAGAAAAGGAAATACTCATATACACATACATTCATGCCATTTAAGGCTTTGTAATAGGGGCATCACAGGGTAATTGAGCAGGAACTAGGAGTTGTGTGCTTAACATCTAGTTGCCTATAGCAACCAGAAGAAAATACCTAATGTTTCAGGGATTTTGTTCTACTTTTATTGTTGCCTTGGGGCAATTGACCAATTCTGGTGCTTTCATAAATAGATTGTAGACATTTTTGACCTTTCTCCTTTGCCCCTTTTCCTCTTCCTTATCTTTCTGATATGAAAAGTCTTTTTTATGATACTTCCTGATTTTTTCCAGTTTTCTCAAGCAAGATTTTAAAAATCCTTAAAATGAATTGGATTATTAAGTGGATGTGACTCAGAAGTTTGTCATCGTGATGTCTGCCAAACTGTTTAGGCTTATTTAATAGGCTAAGCAAATATCCACTCACTTTTTCCCCTCACTATTTCATGAATCTCCCCCCTGAAACTGAGCTCGGTTATGATGATGAATGATCCCAGGTAAAGGAGTATGGCCAGCTGTATACAATGAACTTCAAAGGAACATTCAAAATACATTTCAATGCATTTAAACTCCTGTTTATATTAGTAATAACTGGATGTCTGGATAATTTTTCTTAACGAGTATATACAGTCTTTCTCTGTTGATAGTTTTCAACTTGTTCCGATTGATTTTCTCTTTTCCATTCATTATAGTATATTTTTAAAGACCTTTTCAGGGGTGCCTGGGTGGCTCAGTCATTAGGCGTCTGCCTTTGGCTCAGGTCATGATCCTGGGGTCCTGGGATCGAGCCCCACATAAGGCTCCCCACTCGGTGGGAAGCCTGCTTCTCCCTCTCCTACTCCCCCTGCTTGTGTTCCCTTTCTCACTGTGTCTCTCTCTGTCAAATAAATAAATAAAATCCTTAAAAATAAATAAAAATAGATAAAGACCTTTTCACTTTACAGTATACCTTTTTTTCTTAATCTACAACTACATTTTTGGATTTCTTGCATGTAGCCAAAATATCACTTATCTTTGAATCCTAAGAACTCATCAATTCCTAACCCATTAAGGATACGCAACTGATTTTTGACTAGTATTTAAATCAATTAACAAAATAATTTGATATTTTATCCAAAGGAAATGCAAATTCAAAGCAATAATAATAACAACTCATCAAGGTTTCATTCAAAGTAATATTCAATTATATTTTGGTCAATTATTTCTCAATTAAATTATAACACTGAACCTTGTTAATTGATGACAGCCCACTGAGCAAAGTTGAGAATGTTGAAAGGAGAGGTTTGCATTGGTGAGAAATTAGAATATTATCTTTTGCATAGTACAGTGATGAGCAGTTAATGAAGAATAGGGTTGCTTTCAGAAATACGAACAGAAATCTGACTAATGTACTTGCTTATTTTCTTCCTTTCTATTACATCTGGTACCAAGATGATGTTCATGGTGCACTATCAACGTCACAGTGGCTGGGTATTGTTGCTGTTGTTATTTTGTAGTAGCAGTAACAATGGACTCAAACCAGTTCATCTATATTCTCTTCCTCTGTATGGTTTGTGACCAGAGGAGATAGTGTATGAGATTAACTATATAGACTTTGCCCACAGATAGAACAAATCTAAATGTTCAAAATAGCATTCAAATAGTGACCTCACTCTTATCTTGTAAAACCAAGACAATGATTTTGACTATGTATCAATTCTCTTTGAAAATAGTGCTCATAATGTTATGGCTTTAGAAGAAAATAAGCAAATGAATAATAAATTTCAGTACATATAAGGAGTACAATTCTTAAAATGCCGTAAGAAACACTGAAGACATGATCTATTAGGAAAATATTTGGAATACTTATACAGGCAATGGGTGAATTGTTTGAATTCACAGAGTCTACCTAAGCCCAATCTAATAGAAATATTATATTTATTACGTATAATATATATTATATATGCATATAGGAAGAGCAGAATAGAAATATTATATGTATATATGTAATATGTATATAATAACACAATAGAAAAATAATAGAAATATGATTTGAATAAATAAGTCTCAGAAAATATACAAATGCACAAACAAATAAACGGTAAATTCTACTTAAAACTAAAGGACTACAAAACAAATCAGAAAAGTGATTTTTTAAATCTGTAAATATGTTGTCAAAAAATATATTTGGTATTATTTCTTATAGGAAAGAAATACTTTCATACTTTGTTGGTAGGAGAATAAACTGGTGTCATATGTTTGGAGAGTAATCTGATATTTAACAAAACCAAAGTCCACACAGATTTTGACATATTTTTAGTGATTCATTTCATAGTCATTCTTACAAAAGAACACCACGATACAATAAACCTTATGTCAGCATTTTTAGTTGTTGGAAAAACCTGAAAATATCTTCAATTTCCACCAATTAACCCAGTTAGGTCCTAGGTTTTGCCTGTCCCCTTGCTGGTTTTCTGTTAGCTTAGCACTTGCCACTCTTAAAAATATCCTGGTTAGGTGATAAATTATGTGGTCACTCCTCCAATATGGAAATAGTTAATTTAATTATGAAAGAGAGTACAGCACTCAAGGATGTAACTTTCCATTTTATACCTTTCTATACTATTTGAATTTTTGCCATGTGTATTTACTACTTTTTTTCTTAGAATCTTTTTTGTAAAGTGTGTGAAACTTATTCTCTGAAATTCAATGAATGGGAATAAACTTTTTTTTTAAGATTTTTATTTAGAGAGAGAGAACACGTGCATGCAAGCAGGGGAGGGGCAAAGGCAGAGCGAGAGACAGAGAATCTCAATCAGACTCCCTGCTGAGCGAGGAACCTGACATGACGCCGGGCTCAATCCCATGACCCTGAGATCATGACCTGAGCAGAAATCAAGAGACGAACACTTAACCGACTGAGCCACCCAGGCACCCCAGAGAATAAACTTTTTTATATTCCTACACAAACTATTGAGAATCACTGTTTTTATGGTTACTTTCAGTGGAGATAAAAATCCCTGCTGAACCTTGAGATACTAATCCTCTGATTTTGATGCAGACAAAATTCTAGTGAATTAGCTTTTAACTGTTTTATGAGGAACTGTGGTTTATTCTGTATAAGACAATATCAAAATCTCTTAGTTTGGTGTTAGTATAATGTTTGTGGATTTCATAAGCAGTGTGTTAATATTTGCTGAATGAAGAAATTTTATGCCTGAAACAATGTTCTTTTTTTTTTTTTTTTTTTTTTTTAGATTTTATTTATTTATTTGACAGAGAGAGAGAGAGAGAGGGAACACAAGCAGGGGGAACAGCAGAGGGAGAGGGAGAAGCAGGCTTCCCGCAGAGCAAGGAGCCCGATGCAGGGCTCGATCCCAGGATCCCGGGATCATGACCTGAGCCGAAGGCAGACGCTTAACCGACTGAGCCACCCAGGCGCCCCTGAAACAATGTTCTTAATTTGAGCTTAGGTCATTTAGTGCTAAGTACTATGCTGAAAATCAGAAGACATAATTAAAAAGAAAGTCTCAGCAACCCTTTAATGTGAAACAGACTAGAATTGAAAAGGATAAAATGGCAGGGAGGCTCTTTCACAAGCCTACATATTGTTAAATGTGCAGGTGCCAGAATTGGGTTGCTAGTGCTCAAATCCTAACTCTTACCACTTGCAAGTTATGTGACTTTGGGCAAATTAGTTAACTTCTCTATATCTGATATTCTTCATCTATAAAATCAGGATAGTAACTATTATGAACTTCATATATGTGTCCATCCCAAAATTTATACATAGGTCATTAGGTCATGAGGGTGGAGCCTCCATGATGTTGTATTAATGCCCTTATAAGAAAATGCCAGAGAGCTAGCTAACTTGCTCTTTCTCTCTCCATCCTCAACCTTCTGAAAACCAAGAAGAGGGTTCACACCAGGAACCTAATCATCTGGCATCTTAAACTTGGACTTCCTAGGCTCCAGAACTGTAAGAAATAAATGCTGTTTAAGCCACTCAGCCAATGATACTCTATTGGAACAGCCCAAACTAAAACAATAACTGTATTTAATTCATAGGTGTAGTTGTTTTCTATAACTGCTAAAACAAATAACCACAAATTAGTGACTTAAAGCATCAAAAATTTATTATACAAATATATTATACAAATACTGTCTTTTTTTCTGGAATCAGAAGTCAGAAGCGGTTTCACTGAGCCAAATATCAAGGTGTTAGCAGGGCTATGCTTCCTCTGGAGGTTCTAAGGGAGAATCTGTTTCCTTGCCTTTTCTAGCTTCTAGAGCTCCATTTTTTGGCTCATGGCCCCTTCATCCATCTTCAAAGCCAGCAGTATAGCATCTTCTCTCTCTGACCCTGCTTCCATCTGTTTCCACCCATGGCCTTCTTCTTCTTTATGTAATAAAATCTCCCTTTGCCTCCTTTTTCTATGAACATTTATGAGTGTGCTTAGGGTCCACCCATATAATCCAGGATGATCCCCTCATCTCAAAACCCTTAATTTAATCACATCTGCAAAGTCTCTTTTCCACCAATAAGGGAACACTCACAGTTTCCAAAGAGTAGGACTTGAATATCTTTGGGGGACATTATTTAGTCTATAGCAATAGCGTTACTATGAGCACTAAAGGAGATAATAAATGTAAATTTCTTGGCATACGAACTGTTGTCCAACAAATGTTAAATAGTATTGTAATGTTACCAAGTTCTAAGTGGGAAAACAAAAGTAAAAGCTACTCATTTTATATCAGGTCAAAGTGTCCTTTAAGTATAATGACAACCCAGAACATGAAACAAACAAGACATCAGGGAATAGCACCCAGGAAGACTGCCTTTAAACAAACAAACAAACAAACAAACAAACAAACAAACAAGATTACAGTAAAACCTAAGGAAGCAATATATGCATTTTTTTAAAAGAGTAAGAAGTAATTGTGGTAACAGACCACTAGTGAATATTGAATTCTTTAAAATATAAAAGTTATCTGGGGGCACCTGGGTGGCTCAGCCGCTTGAGTGTCTGACTCTTGGTTTCGGCTCAGGTCATGATCTCAGGGTCATGAGATGGAGCCCCCTGTAGGAGTCTGCTTCAGATTCTCTCCCTCTCCCCCTGCCCTTCCCCTGCTCACGCTCTCTATCTCTAAAATAAATAAATCTTTAAAAATTAAAAAAAAAATAAATATAAAAGTTAGCTGAAAATTGTGCCCATTGTGATTATGGAACAGCATATAATGTAATAAATCTCAACAATGTAAAATATATATATAATTTAAAAATGGAAAGAGGTGAAGTAGAATGAAATGAACATACTGATTTCCTCATTTCTCTTCTCAGAGATAAGTATGGCCTAATGTTGCCATATGCATCTAACAAAAAAATAATGGCTTTTACTTCAAAATTTCCTATAATCTCATTTTTCCTAAACTATATAGACACATTTGGAGGAAATAATACGTTTTTCTATGGTTTAATATTTACCTAAGCTATTGGAGATCTGGGTTTTTTTTAACTTTTGTTATTGTTCTTATTGTTATTTTAAGTATTCTCCACACCCAACACAGGGCTTGAACTCACAACCCTGAGATCAAGATCTGAGCTGAGTTCAAGAGACTCTTAACTGACTGAGCCACCCATGTGCCCCAAGATCTTGTTTTTTAATCTACTGATAAAGTCAATGTTAATATTAAATTATAGAAGTGTTATCTTATATTGATAAAATTAGTTCATCTATTTAGCTATGATGATTCTATCATCTATCCAAACAAAGAAAAAGGATCATCCTGAATGAAAGAAAAAAATCTTGATGCTAGTTATTTTAGTGTAGCAGAATTTGAGGTTTTATGTACTTTTTGACTTTGCATTTTCCTTTATTATTAATAAGGATTGATTCATAATCATTTCCATGAGCACTATAGAGTTATTGTTTCTTCATTAATGAAAATAACAACTCTCCCAGTACCCAAAATAAAACCTCTTAAGACCAGGGTGGGTCTCCCAGTCAGAATCTAATGTCATTAGTCCGGCCTCATGTTTTCCACATTCTCTAAAGCGTTTGATAATACTTACTACCTTTTACTCTCTCTTCTCACTTGACTTACAAAATACAAAAACCAATCTAGTTTTCCTCCCATCTCTCTAGTTGCTTTTTTTCCTTATGTTCTTACTTTTCCCTACACCGGTCTAAATACGGTTTGTTTTTATTTTTCACTCTTTCAAACTACCACCTTGACAAGGTTCTCAAACCTTGCAGCATGTTAGAATTGCCTTGGGATTTAAAATGCAATGCCCAGGATGCTCTTTAATCAACATAGGTTTTCCGGGGCTGGGAACCAGGCATCAGTTTGGTTTGTCTGTTTGTTTTAAAATTTATTTGAGATTCCAATGAGTAGTGACATTTGAGAAAAAAAAAAAGATGACTTTACTATCCAAAGTGTGGTCACCAGACCAGTAATTTGGGCAATACCTGGATACTTGATAGAAATACAGAATCTTGGGCCCCACTTGAGATATGCTAGGACAAAAAGTGTATTTCTGAAGTCCTAGATGATTCATATCCATATGAAAACTTGAAAAGTACTGATGCAGATTACCAGATTGTAGCACTTGATGTTAACTTTTGTCCTGTGCTCTTTCTCTATGTTTCTGCTGTTGTTTGCTTGTGGAGTATCTTTACCTTTATCATCCTATGAGGATTTCACGCTCAACTTAAACTTACAATTGAACAAATATTCTTTGCTTTTCCAGTCATGAATTCAGCATTTTTTTCTGAGTCTTTATCCACAAATAATATCTCTCTTCACCCTGCCTTTATACCTTCAATATTATACAAATATTGTCTTTTTTTAAAGATTTTATTTATTTATTTGATAGAGAGACAGATAGTGACAGAGATAGCAAGAGAAAGCACAAGTGGGGAGGAGAGGAAGAGGCAGGCTCCTGTTGAGCAGGGCGCCGGATCTGGGGCTCGATCCCAGGACCCTGGGATCATGACCTCAGCTGAAGGCAGATGCTTAACCAACTGAGCCACCCAGGTACCCCCAAATATTGTCTTTTAAAAATTTTTTTCTTTCACACAGTCTCAATGTCCTTTTATAATAGCTCTTCCATATCTCTCCCTCATTCCTTTCCACTTGCACCAGTAATTCACACATAATTATCTCTCACTTGAACTTTTCAGATTGCTTCTTTATATATATTTTATTTAAGTATAGTTGACACAAAATGTTACATTAATTTCAGGTGTACAATTTCTTGATTTGACAAGTTTATACATTATGTTCTGTTCACTAGATATGTGTAGCTACCATCTGTCCCATTACATTGCTGTTACAGTATCATTGACCACATTTTTCATGCTCTGCTCTTTATTCCCATGATTTACTCATTCCATAACTGGAGGCCTGTACTGACATCTCGTCTTAAAAAAAAAAAAAAAAAAAGATTTATTTATTTATTTTAGAGAGAGAGCATGCAAGCAGAGGGAGAGGGAGAAAGAATCTTCAAGCAGACTCCCCACTGAGCAAGGAGCCCAATGCAGGGCTCGTTCACAGGACCCTGAGATCATGACCTGAGCTGAAATCAGGAGTCGGCCACTTAACCAACTGAGCCACACAGGCACTCCAAGATCACTTCTTAACCAATCTTGTTGCCTCAGTTGCTCCTTATGTCAGTTTGTTGTGAACAGTTGGATTAAGTTTCCTAACACACATCAGTATCAACTGGCAAAGAGGAGCACCTAACATTAATAATCTCTAAAAGTGATTTCATATGTTACCTGAGCAACTCACTCAAACTTTAAGGGAGTTATAATCTACCATTTTAACAACCAGATTAAAGTAATTTTCCCATTTTCTGATTTCTTTAGAGATGGAAAATTGGTGAGTCAAATCAAGAAAACATAAAGTCCTTTGAGAGCAAATATAACAATAATAAATTATTTTCACTTTTTATTAATTTAGAAAGAGCCCTACATGTTTGCCATTTGATTTAGTTCTTCTTTCCATCATTTATTATTCCAATAAGAAAGAAATTTTTAACATTTCTGATCACAGCTGAGAGGACTTCATGTATTTCCTCAGCAACAAAATGTAATAAGATTAGTTGTTCAGATTATGTCATTTTAATAAGTTTGAAATTTTTGTTCAAACAATAACCATGCCATGCAAGAATAATTAAGTTATATCTGGATTCAAATATTAATCATAATGTAGTTTTCTACTTAGTCATTACTTTTTTAAAACAGTATGGAATAAACTCAAGCTCAAAAAGAGGATACTTTTACTTCTTTATAATGCTTAGGCTCAATTTAAAGAATGAAGCAAGACAGTCTTAACAAAAAAGATTCTTAAATTTTTTTAATGGGAAATTTTAAAATTTTGTAAAGGAAAGTGTTTGCAGAATTCCAGAAACTCAATTTGTAAGTGAATACCTAGAGGAGGAGTTTGTTGAAGGGTAACTGGAAGGACGGAGGTTGGTTAATACTAAAATAATTTCAATTAAATTTATTTTATCTACACAGTGCCCTTTCATGGTTAGTACTTATATAATCTATTAATCATAGAATTGTGATAGGAAATTCTTGGGTCCTTGGAACAGCTTTTGAGTCCATGAAGAAACCTGGACAAATTTATTATCCATTTAATTTTGTTTCCTGATGGGCAAGCATGTTTCCTGAATTCTGAAGAATACTGTGAGAAAACATATTGAGATATGCACGGAAGGAACATTTTAGACATCACTTTTTTAACTTAAGAAAAAATAATTGACTCCAAAAAAATGTTCATCAGCTGTGTATTTTTGTTCATTATTTAAATTATAGGACTAATTCATTTCCATTTGGGGTAGTTTTTTTTTTTTTTTTCCTAGGCAAAGAACTTTATTAACCTTGTTTCAAACTTTATTCCCAGGCTTCTTCAGCTTAACTAGCTGCAAAGAATGAATTGTGTATAAGCAAAAACTGAAAAGAGCTGCAGTGTCCAAGGGGCTTGGGCTTAAAAATATTAGAGATCTAGATTTTATCAGATCCACGAACAAAATTTTAAAAAGCAGTCATAATATAAAACAGCAGCTCCCAGTAACTTCTTCAAGTTTTATGTTCTTCAGAAGTTGACTCCATTCAGTTTGCTTCATTCTTGGAATCTTCATCAAAATTCTCCACAAGATCTGGAACTTCATCATCCTCCTCCTCTCCGGTAGCAAGTGGTGCTTTTCCATCCACAGATTGTTTGGGCAGAGCTTCAGCCAGTCTTCTTAAACTAGTCAGACTGTCTGCACCAAGTTGGTTTAAGATACTGGGTAGCATTTCTGTCAGCTGCTTTGTCTCAGCATGGCCTGTAATGGTGAAAGTGTTCGCTGCCAGTGATGCCTGAACTTTGGGGTTGTTAAAGTGGATCACTGTTCCTTGGTTTGTGAACATATTCACTTCTTCAATACCAGAGATATTGTTTACCCCTAACTTCTTTAAGGAGAACTGAAGTTTTTTATCATCTGCTGTAGCCGTTCTATGAACCACCTTCTTCTTTCAGCGAGCAGTTCCTTTCCCACCAATGCGCACTTGTGCTTGCAGTTTGGCGAGTTTCTCCTGGTTCATGATAGTTTCTTTCATCTTGTTGGAGCGGAAATGGGACCGCGCAGGGGAATAGGGTTGGCGCTCAGGGGGTCTCGGGCGGACCAGCTGAGATTAGGAGCACACATGCGGGGACGCAAGATGGCAGCTCCATTTGGGGTAGTTATTAAACAGAGACAGATTCTGCTAATTTAACTGACGAATGATAACATGTCATAAATTTCTGATGCTACAGACACAGTAGGCAGTAGATGTTTAAAAAAAAATAAAACCACAAATTCTAACCCACAACAATTTAAAGCGTTGAGTCCTCCTCTGGGAAGAAATTGAGACAGCATTTTTGGAATCTCCCTTGACCCAAACACTGCAAAAATTTTTTTAAATATGAAATTTCAGAGATACCAAAACAAACAAATAAATCTCTTCTCAGTGCTATGGGAATTTCAGTAAAACTTCAAAACTCAGCAGAGTAATGGGCCTATACTTAAGTTAGGGGATCAGGTGGGGAGTTGTAGGGTCTAAACAATTGCAATTTTTCTCACTATTATGTATAGATCACACTGGGTGAATGTAAAGATGAAGTAAAAAGGTAAGGATGGCTGGAGCCATTGTTATGAAGTGGGGGAGATGGCTGCCTTTGATGCCATGTAGACAACAAAGAAGAAGAGAGTTACATCCTGGCTTGAGTTTTATTTGGAAATTGCCATTCTGATGCTCTATGTGAGGAGAAGCCGGGGTTTAGATGCCTCTGGATAATGGAAAAAAGTTTTACTTCCCAAATAAATGCATAAATTGATGTAACTGGTGGTTTTCAGCCTTTGACCAAAGTATGAAGAGGGGATGTTTTGATTGCTTGTCTTACAGAGCTAGGTTTGTTGGGTTTGAAGGCGTGTTACAGAAGTACAAAGAGAGATAATTATGGGAAAGTGACAGCATCGGTATTCTGCTCATCTCCACAAATTCAGAAGTTTTAAAAATCGGGACACCAGGGTGGCTCAGTCAGTTACGTGTCTGCCTTTGGCTCAGGTCATGATCTCAGGGTCCTGGGATCGAGCCCTGCATCGGGCTCCTTACTCAGCAGGGAGCCTGCTTCTCCCTCTCCCTCTGCCAGCCACGCCCCCTGCTTGTGTGCTCGCTCTCTCTGTGTCAAATAAATAAATAAAATCTTTAAAAAAAAAAAGAAGTTTTAAAGATCTGAAGCTGAAGGAAGTGTTTTGTTGCACTCTTCCTGCTGCTCATGGACTCTCTTATGATTGGAGACCACACAGCACACAGAGAAGGACAGAGATGAATTATTCACACCGCAGATCTAGAAAATGGTGTCATCCCCTCTTGGAAATGTAAAGGAACAAATGAAACAATGGCCACACTGATTTGGCCTGGAAACTAGAAAGGAAGCATTGACTTCCCAGAGGGCTTGAGAAGCCTTGCCCTCAAGTGATTTAAGTGTACTGTTGAGTTTAAGGGCAGGCAAAAGAGCATTCGGTGGACTTATTCTGGGCACATATGTGGCCTTATTCTAGAGATCCACTGAAATATTTGGGGAGGGGTACTCCTTAGTAGGTAAGATTACCCACACGCAAGTATATAGAGACTCATACCCATCAGTTTTGAATATAAAAGTAAAAAAAAAATAGGGGCGCCTGGGTGGCTCAGTCATTAAGCGTCTGCCTTTGGCTCAGGTCATGATCCCAGGGTCCTGGGATCGAGCCCCACATCTGGCTCCCTGCTCGGCGGGAAGCCTGCTTCTCCCTCTCCCATTCCCCCGCTTGTTTTCCTGCTCTCGCTAACTCTCTCTCTCTCTGTCAAATAAATAAATAAAAAATCTTCAAAAAAAAAAAAATCCTTTCTCTAATTACTGATGAAACTCAGATTTACCTGTTCTCTAGAGTTAGCAGTTCTCTATCCCTACCTTCTCCCTGTATGGTGTATATCAAGGCAAATCCATTGCTGCTCCTCTCAGTAGCCACCATCTACTATATTCCATGAAGAATCCTAACAGTGTTTGCAATTTATCTGAGGAGAGTAGATAAGTGACATTTTCTAAACTTAATTAGGATCACTTTTCTTCAACACATACTGACTTGACAAAATTGAAAGGGCCAAACAAACAAATAAAACATTTCTTCCAATGTTCAGCTTGATTGGAATTGCCATTCTTCTAAAGGGGAATTTCAGAGGCATCTTTGGTCCCTCTCTTTCCTTGATTTAAACATCTCTTCATCCACCATATCCTATTGACTCTACTTCCTAAGTATTATTGATCCCTTCTCTAAACTCACTGTAACTCCCTCAACTCAGGCCCTAAACTCTCTTGTGTTGATTACTCTATTGCTCTTCTAATCAGGCATCATGTTTTCAGCTTTTCTTTCCTATGAATCATATACTTTATTTTATAAAAACCCAAAATGGGTTACTCTTTCTCTGATTAGACCAAAACTTTAGTTTTGAACATTCAAAGGCTTCATAATACCTGGAGAATAAAACCCAGATTTGTCACATAGGCTAAAGCCATACAAACAGCATTTTGTTCTCTGTGTTCCCAGATTTAGAGTAGAGTTGGAAACATAACACTTTGCAATTATGGATGAATTCAAAAGATCTGATGTCCTACAAAGTCTACCCACTTATTTCTTTTACTACCTACTTCTCTTTTTCTATACTGCAGCTCTCTTAATCCCATGTGAAGCCATGTGTTTTAGGTACCTCTCTTTATAAAATAGTCAACACGGAGTTAAAAAATAATTATGTTCCAACATGGAAAGAACTATATAGAAATTATTAAATGGTTAATAGTGTTAACCTTATAAATAAAACTGCCCGCTATTTTACCAGCAGAACAAAATAAAACAAAACAATGGGTTTGTTTGGGAATAGCAGAGAACTGTAATCTGGGAGAAGTAAGCTACAGCAAAACCATAGGTAAGGCCAAGGAATAAAAGCCCCTCATAGAGGAAGGAGGGAACTAGGGAACTTTATAAACAAAAAAGAAAAAGACCATTGGAATAAACTGGGAATTTGAAGCTCAGTGGCTTTTTATTGGCTGAGTTATGATAGTCTCTCATTAGCTGCGCTGTTGCCTGTTGCCAAGGAAGAGGAAAAACTTTCTTCCTCCTGCTGGGATCGTAAAGCAGTATCTAAAGTAATATGGACTTGCAATGCATGTCTCTCCTGCTGGGTCTGTAACTGATGATGAGTGAGTGGTAGGACGTAAAAGCTCCCCTTGCTGGCCTTCCAACGCCTTTCTAAATGAGATTTCCTTTTATTAATTTTCACAATAATATATTCTAACACATTCGTAAGTATAGATAGGTAGATAGATGATAGATAGGTAGATAGATAGATAGATGATAGATGGGTAGATAGATAGATTTTTTTTTTTTAAAGATTTTATTTATTTATTTGAGAGACAGAGAGTGAGAGACAGAGAGCATGAGAGGGAGGAGGGTCAGAGGGAGAAGCAGACTCCCCGCCGAGCAGGGAGCCCGATGCGGGACTCGATCCAGGGACTCCAGGATCATGACCTGAGCCGAAGGCAGTCGCTTAACCAACTGAGCCACCCAGGCGCCCGATAGATAGATATTGATAGAAGAAAGGAAGGAAAGGAGAAAGAGCAAGAAAGGCAAGTTGTGCTGACCATTTAACTCTTACTACCACCAATTTGAGTATATTGAATTATTAGGCCCTGTTATGGAATCTTATGTTTATATGTCATTTTGTCAAGCACATTAGAAAAACATGGAAACAGATTTATGATGCTTTGATGGAACTAACGTATTTAAATTTTTTAATTTTTAATTTTTTTAAAGATTTTATTTATTTATTTGAGAGAGAGCGAGCATGCAAGCAGTGTGGAGTTGGGTAGGAGCAGAGAGGGAGGGAGGGAGAGGGGGAAAGAATCCCAAGCAGACTCCATGCTGAGCATGGATCCTGATGCAGGGCTCAATCCCTGAGATCATGACCTGAGCCGAAACCAAGAGTCGGTTGCTTGATGGATGGAGCTACCGAGGCACCCCTAAACTGATGTATTCTTTAAAAATAAAAAGATTACTTAATGTGATACCACTTTAAGTGATAAATTTAGAAAGAAGTTGCAGTGGAAGGAACACTAGCTTGAAAGCATATGTTTTAGTCTTGTCTTTGGTACTTATTTACTCTGAGAACTTGACCAATTACTATATGTTTTTTATTATCTGATTTTATTAATAGCACATTACTATTTTTTAGACTATTATTTGAGCCTCAATTGCTTAACAGGTGAAATAAAGGTATTAACACCCACTCCATCTTCTGATACTTCCTAGTTTGATACAATGAAGATCAAATCAGATAAAGAAAGCAAAATATCCTGAAAACTATAAAATACTATGGAAATTTATTATTCTCTCCACTCATTCAGCCATTTAAGAGATAAATTAAAACATACTTATTTAGCATATTAACAAATAGTGTTCCCCAGAGCTCTCAGAAGTTTCTTATACATCTATGGCAACCTGGAAATTTATTTCTTATAATGCTCTTCTGGGAATTTTATTATGAGGAAACTAATTATTGAGCACATTTCCTTTCTTAGCCTTCTCTCTAGGGGCAAGATGCAGTAAAGGTTATATTGACGTATATTGAAAGTGAGCATTTTTAAAAACGGAATACTTTGAATCCATGTGAAATGAAAATCCTTTAGAAACTGGTTTGTTTTGTTAAATATTTTATTGCTATGTCCCTATCAAACAATGTATTTCTTCAGATTTAATGATTTACTTTGAGGAAAGCTCACATTTATGCATTTGAATACATTTGTTTTATTCTAAATATCTTTGAAGAGTATATAAAAATAAAACTTGTAAATTCTCCTTCACCTGGAGAATTTAATTTATGGTGAAGAGTGGTGAACCTTATAGCTATCTAAACGTGTTCTCACCGCTACTTGCTCTACTTTCAAATGTGTTTGTCTCTCGTGGTCACTTGGATTACTGCATTCTGACTGATGCATGCTTTATGGGAAATCAAGGGTTAAATTACAGCTGGTAAATCTCACCTTTTGAAATCCTCTGACCTGAAATGTCTATCTCCTTGATGTAGTACACATAAAATCGAAAATCACAAGTGGTATTTAAGTTTCTCACAGTGTTATGAATAATCCAAAGAGTTGGTATGTTCTGTAAGGTCTTAAATATCAGAGCAGGCATTATTGTGCCCATTTCACAGATGGCTCTTCCTGGTAGTCCAGATGCTTGTCCGACTGGTTCTCAAAATAGCACAAGAGAACTTCAGAGGGCAATGAGTCAGATTTCCCAGTCTTGTTGGTAAACACACTGCTATTCAAGTGGATTAGAAGATGATTGCTAAGGTCTCTTTCAATTTTAAAATTTTACCTACTAATTTAAGCGCAAATCTTATTCTATATGGTAAGATCAAATATGCTCTCATGGCTATAAGTGTTTTACTGAAAATTTGACTAAAACATCAAACTCAATCCCATGGCACTCAATATCCTTATAGCACTTTAAAAACAGTTTCTTCATTCATGGTTCTCTCTTCGGCTTGCCATTTAAAAAAAAATATCTTCTTGTAAAACAGACAATATATTGAGTCAGATAATTTCAAATTAGAAGCTATTTAGTATAAGCACCATTAAATTTTATAAAATCAACTTTCATATTTATTTATTCCTTTTATCCCATATTTAATTATGAAAATTTTCAAAAATATAAGAAACTTGGACTTAAACACAATCTAGATGCTAAAATAAACATTTTGCTCTATTTGCTTTATCACATATCAATCCAACTATCCATTTCTCTGATCTTTCATCAATCTGTATCATTATTGATACATTTTAAAGTTGCTGATATCTGTACCCTTCACTCCTGAACACTTCAGGATGCATAACATTAACTAGGGTTCAATTTTGTTTATAGTTCTCTCTTTCTTTTTTTAGTTTAAATTGCCATACTGCGAATTGCACAAATCTTAAGTGCGCCATGTGATAAATTTTGATAAATATGAATATCTATGTAACCCAAAGATTTGCCAAGATAAAGAATATCATCTCTCCAGAAAGTTTTCTTGTGCCCCTTCCTGATCAATCCTTTTGCATATCCCCCAAAGACAACTACTCTTTTTTTCCCACCAGAGATTAGTTTTACCTATTACAGAACTTCATGTAAATAGAAAAATATAATATGTACATTTCTGGGTAAGGTATCTTTTTCTCATCAAAATTTTTTAGGAATATCAATGTTTTATGTATTAGTATCATGTTCCTTCATATTGCTTAATAGTATTCCATTAGCTGAGTACACCAGAGTTTATTTACTTTTTTTCATGGACACTTGGACTGCTTCCAGTTTTTTTCTGACATAAATAAAGCTGCTATGAACATTTGTTTTAGATCTTTATGAACATATGTTTTAATTTCTGTTTGGTGACTACCTAGGAGCAGGATTGCGGGGTTATAAAGTAAAGTGTATGTCTAGTTTTATGAGAATCTACCAAAAGGTTTCCTAAGATTTTTATACCATTTTACACTCCAACTAACAGGGTTTGAGAATTCTAGTTGGTTAATATACTCACAAACATTCTATGTTGTGTCTTTTTAAATTTTAGACATTCTGGTAGGTATGTAGTGACATCTTATTGTGATCTTAATTTTACTTTCTCTGATGACTAATGATGTAAGTGACCTCTCCAGAAATATATACGCCTTTGTCAGATATATAGTTTGTGAATATTTTCCCCTGGGATTTGGCTTGCCTTTTCATTTTCTTAATTGTGTCTTTTGATGAACAAATGTTAATTCTGATGAAGAGTAATTTATTCATCATAAAGATAAAATGATTTTTCTTTTATGGTTATTGATTGTTGTGACTTTCTAAAAAACCTTTGCTTTCAGGGCGCCTGGGTGGCTCAGGCGTTAAGCATCTGCCTTAGGCTCAGGTCATGATCCCAGCATCCTGGTATCAAGCTCCGCATATGGCTCCCTGCTCAGCGGGAAGCCTGCTTCTCCCTCTCTCACTCCCCCTGCTTGTGTTCCCTCTCTCACTGTGTCTCTCTCTGTCAGATAAATAAATAAAATCTGAAAATAAATAAATAAATAAATAAATAAATAAATAAATAAATAAATAAAAAACCTTTGCTTTCTTCCAATCCTAAAGACCTTCTGTTTTCTTCTAAAAACATCATCATATTTTTACTTTTTATGTTTATGGTTGGGTGTCCAACTCTTGATTTCAGCTCAGGTCATGATCTCGGGGTCGTGGGATCAAGCCCTGCGTCAGGCTCCATACTCTGCAGGGAGTCTGCTTGGGATTCTTTCTCTCCCTCTCCCTCTACCCCTCCCCACCACTCATGTGCACGCTCTCTCTCCCTCTCTTGCTCTAAAATAAATAAACCTTAAAAAAAAAAAAAAGATTGTTTTGCCTATTTTAGGCCCCTTGAATTTCCATGTAAATTTTAGAATCAGATTATCAGTTTATACTAAAAAAGCCTGATGGGATTATGACTGGGTTTATTTCAAATCTATAGATTAATTTGAGGAAAATTGATACTTTAGCAATATTGAATCTTCCCAATTCATGGACATAGTATTTTTTTTATTTGTTTCAGAAATTTTCAGAAGAATGAATGGTCATTACATCTATTTTTAGAAATGAATGAGTAATGAAAATGAACGGCACAGTAGGAAACAGAGCAGGGGAAAATAGGTAGAGAAAGGGAAAGTTAGAAAATGTAGGCATGGCTTCTATGATGTATTTAGACCATACACAATTCTTATGGACCAAAAGATCAAAGATCTTGAGAAAGCTCTATAATCAGAATGCTTTATTAGATAGAGTGTAAAGCCAAACCTGCAAAGCAGTAACCATTTTGTTATGTAAATGGCATATCATAGCAACTGTATGTGTATGTGGTTAATACGTAAGATAAAAGAATGATGAGTAAAATAAAATTTCTAGAAACTAAGTCTAGTCTTATCCTAAAAAAAAAAATGCTAAGATTATGCTTACAATTAGGTTTCTGTTTGGAAGTTAATATAATTATCTCTTACCCACTGCTATTATGGCAAAACCAGATCTATTGCTGGCTTGACTAATGAGGAACAATGACGGTCAGTGAAGGTACTGAACTGGATTCCCTTCCTGATATTTGTGTTTCCTACAACATTCTAAGTCATGAGAATACATCGTGTTATTAATACTATATACCAGTTGAAGTTTTTATTATCTCTGTAAGCCTGGTAATGGAAGTTTATTAAGATAACTTCTTATAAAGAAAACCAACATTTCTGAAGGGCAAAATGACTTCATAGTTGTTTCAAATTATCTACAAGATATTCTTTGACTAATAAAGTTAAATGAATTAAAGAAGCAACAACTGACATATCAGTAATGCTCACTGTTCTGAGTTTCCACTATGGATCACATACACACACATTAAAAAAATCAATTTAATAGAATACTAGTGCAGAAAGTTTAAGCAGTTTGCCTGACTCACAAAGTGAATGTAATTTGTATTAGGAATTTCTGACTTTAATATGACATATTTCCATATAATCTACAGCTTCCTGAGTAATCTTAGCAGGTGGTGAAAAGGAAATGTGTGAACGCTTGTATCACTCACCCTCTTCTGTATTGCTATATTAACTGGATTTTTAAAATTTTACTACTACAGAGACCATCTCTAAACCAGATCCAGAAAAGCTCTATTAGTTTTTTTGGATAAATTTTTTTTTAAAACTAAACATTCTAAAATTATAAGTGAGCAGTAGAATGCTAAGCATTAAAACTTTTTGTAAATTTTTTTGAATCAGCTTCCAGAAATCAAGTGGAACCTACCCTCCTTCACATGAATGCTTCATCCCAACTCTGAAGCCGGGCTTTCTATCTCTATCAGTATTCCATTTTAATCCTTTCCATGTGTATAATAGAAGCACAACATACTTTAAATTGTAGAGATATTCTAACAGTATCTGCTTTAATATGCCCTTTAACTTCTATTTGGTGAATTTGTCTTTTATTGATCATTCCTCACATCACAAAATGACTTGTTCCATTTACCATACTAAAAGAGTGAAAAACACAAGGTTATATGTTCTCTTCTCTAGACTATACAGAAAATGCTATATTAAAAAAAAAAAAAAACAACACACGAAATCTGTGGCTTCTTTTAAATGTTATATTTGCCCACTTTTTTCTTTTATAATAATAATGCTGAAGAAAAACTTTGATATCAGCTGTCTAGCCTCACATAGGAAACTGAAAACCAGAGATATGTAGTAACTCACATAGATAATTAATACTTAGCTCAAATTAGAATTCAGCTGGGTCTTCTGGCTTCTGGCTTCTAAAGCAACATTGCTTCCATGATAGGAGAGAGAACAACTGTCATTTACTGTCAAAATGGGGTAAGCAGCCATCAAGAGGATCCCAACCATACCATCTGGTACCAAACTCATTCCTCCCTGACCCCTTTTACGACAGCAGCCTTGCCCAGTATCAAACACCCAAGCCAAAATAGTAACTCATCTTTTGCCTGCTGGTCCTGCATATCAATAAAACTTAGCAAGAGTCAACTACCTTAATAGTCCTTATAGATCCTATCTCTGCTTTATTTCTCAGAAGCCTGATAATACCATACCAGCTAGTGAATTCTCCTCCACCACTATTGCATCCCAGCTCACCAGTGCAAGGTCTAACAATGACACGGCCACCTTCTACCAGGGGCTGTGTTCCACCTACCACCAGCAACTGGGATCTTACTGCTCACCAACTGGTAAATGGTCCAGTCTCAGAATTCCATCCCACCATCTGTGTTCTTGAACTATTAGTGATATGAAGTGCTACAGAATTGGTTCCTCAGGAAGCAGACACTGATACAGCAATTAACATGTAGATGGTTCCCCAGGGAATAATCTTGAGATCAACACCGATGGAAGGAAAGATAAAAAAGGCAGGACTGGACAGCAAGAGTAGTTGATTTAGTTTCAGTGAGGGCCTCAGATAATTCTGTGGAGTGTCCTGAAATCAGGATAGGGAACTGGCATTTATACCCCCACATCAATTAATCATTAGGTGCAGCTAACTAGCAAGGAAGTATGTCTCTTCAGCTGAGGCCATTCTTCTGGGGGTGACCCCTAAGGGTTTTCTTCCAGCAGTGGGTGAACGAATCTTTCATTCCTGAAGGGGATGTGCATGGTGCATCACAGTGGCCACCATACTTCCTTTGAAAATTCACAATTTATCATTTTTATATCATTGTTATCTATTTATTTATATTACCCTGCCTACTAGATGGAAGGCACCTTGAAGATAGGATGGTGGCTTTTTCAATTTTGATCTGCCTGGTAATGTCAGTTGCTCAGTTCTATATTTGTGTTATTATGCTGTATGAATGCATGGCCGTTTTCCTTTCCTAAAATCCTTATACTAAATCAAGCATTGCTACTGATACAAAGTCAAACGTGCCAACAATTGGTTTATGTGACCCTTTCTTTTTTCTTTTCTTCTTTTTTTAATTTCTTAAAGTAAGGGCTTGAATTCACAACCCTAAGACCAAACCCTGAGCTGAGATCAAGAGCCAGATGCTTAACTGAGTCAGCCATCCAGGTGCCCCTTTTTTTTCTTCTTTTTGCTGGTTATCTTGTACTCTGTTTTAAAGATACAACTGTGCTATAAAGTTCTTCTTCCATTCTTGCTCAACTCTGGCTATATCCAGAAATCCTTCCCTTGTTTTCTATTCTGCTACCACTTTCCCTGTACTGAGTCTCTTGTAAGAAACTAGTCTTGCTATGAGTCACATTATCCAAAATATTATAGTTAGCAGAGTCATCCATATAGAACATGGTTAATAAATACATTTTATAAAGTTCTAAATGTTTTACTTTTAACAGATAGATGGCTCATTTTATCATTGTGTGTGTGTGTGTGTGTAAATTATGGAAAAGTTAAAATCTAAATTGACACAAGAGATCACCTGGATTTTATCTTTAATTACTTCTCCATCTCAGCATGAAGCTTTGTCGATACTGGATATTCAAAACTTCTGTTTATTGAATCCACGTGGTGGAATATCCAATGCTTTGGAGACTTTATCCAACATTGATGAATAAAGTAATCAGGTCACCAGGTGATCAGCCCCTTAGCAATCAAAAATACATACTGACCTCATATGAACCCGTAATTCCTTCAGAACAATCTACTTAAGGTAGATGAACAATGAAAGGAAAGGTAAACTTTTGCAATGTCAAGCTTATATTGATAAATATGAATCAATCTAGTTGAACCAGAATGAATTGAACATTTGCCCAAAACTTGAAGGAGAAGAAAGTTGGAAATAAAACTACTTGTAAACATGCCATACGGAGTTCTAGCATTCTTTTAGTTTTGACAAAGTAGTAGACAGTGTTCTCATAAGATTGCCCCTCTCTGTTCATACAGAGACATTATTTACTCTATACTGCTTCTTTAAAACTGTGTCCTTTTTCATTTGTATATTCTGCTGGGGGTTAGAAGTTATGGCTTGGTAAGATGACAGATCCTTAGCAATGTGTTTGCACTTCCTGAGGAAGCCAGCTAATAGTCGATGGGATTATACGCTTAGTGAGCTGAAGGTTAACAATATTTCATTATGCCAACAACAACATTTACAAAAATAAGGCTAAATTAAGTTCAGGTAACAATGTTCCCTTTGAGGAAATTGAGAATATGAACTCTTTTTCTGTGTAGAATCAATAACCTAAGAATATTTAATACTATACTATGACAGAATTTCTATATGCTTGGGCTCCTAAGTTAATAAACAGCCTAATAATATTCTTCAAAATTCAAAGTGTATGGAGCTATGGAACTAAAGATGGGGAAATAAATCTGATTGTTAACATGAATAAGGATATAGAAATGGTTAGTGGTTCTCTATTTAGCTGCTTAGTGTTCTATATAAATGGCCATTTCTGTTATTTTGAAAATTGACTTGTTATTGCTTTAATGTTACAAATTCAAAGAAGAAATGCAGAAATACAGAAAAATAAAAGATTAAAAAATTCCCACATTTCTCCACCTAGAACTAATCATGACAGATATGAGGTGGACATTATTCCAAGCATCTCTAAAAATATGGAGAGAAGGATAGACCCATGAACAAAGAAAGAACTTTTATAAAAAGAAAATCACACCTTGCATGCTATTTTTAACAAAAAGTATTAAAATGTATTTTTAAATTATATTTAACAGAATGAAAGAAACCAAACTGAAAATGAAAGAAATGGTGAAGGTGAGATTCTTTTTTTTTAATTTCAGAAGATGGTAGCTATGAAAGTTTCCCCAAAAAGAATAAAAAATGAAAAATTTAAAAACACAATTTTTTCTTTTTCTTTTTAACTACCAATTACTACCAATTGTCTCCCTGCTTTGGAAGTAAAGTAAATTAGTACACTCTACACTTTTTCCACCTCTCTATTATTCTTAGTTTTGTTAATTATACTGTTAAGTTACTATGCTATATAAGCCCCATGGTTATTTATTCTTAAATCTGTATTCAAATGTTCAACATTGGTATTTTAGCAAAGATTATCTATTATCAGATAATTTATGTATTTTTTTATCTTTGCTGTCTAGATTTGGTCATCAATTTTTTTTAATCAATCAATTTTTGAAAGAAAGGATTTTGGGTGCTGTATTTCCTCAATTTTTTCATGCTTGAGAAAATCTGTAATTTTAATAATAAGTCTGTGACTTAATAAAGAACAATGCTAGGTATAAATTTCTTGTTATATTTTCTATTTCTTAAGACTTTCATAAATATAGATACTATTTTATTGTTCTCTGGCACAACATGATGGTAGAAAGATGTCTAAGGCCACCCTCATTCCTTCCTTATATAAGCTACTCAAATTTCCATCTATATACTTAAATAAATTATTATTTTCTAAGCTATGACTCATCACAAACATATATTTACCTCTTTTCATATACCTATGTGTGACCTATAAATTCATTTCAAAAAATTTTTTAGCTATTGTTATCATTGAATGGTTTTAAAGCACACCAATTTCACTTATGTTGGGGGTCTTTGTCCTTCATTTCTGTCCTTTTTCTCTCGATGAATTTCATTTGTCTCTATTTCATACTTTTTTAAAATTTTATTTTATTGTGTTATGTTAGTCACCATACATCACCAGTTTTCAATGCAGTGATTCACGATTCATTGTTTTTGTACAACACCCAGTGCTCCATGCAGTATGTGCCCTCCTTAATACCCTTCACTGGGCTAACCCATCTCCCCAACCCCCCCTTCTAAAACCCTCAATTTGTTTCTCAGAGTCCAAAGTCTCTCATGAGTCATCCCTCCTTCCAATTCCCCCCCTTCATTTATCCCTTCCTTCTCCTTATGTCCTCCATGCTATTCCTTAATTGACTTTCTCTGCTTGACTTATTTCACTTAGCATAATCTCCTCCAGTCCCATCCATGTTGATGTAAAAGTTGGGTATTCATCCTTTCTGATGGCTGAGTAATATTCCATTGTATATATGGACCATTTCTTCTTTATCCATTCATCTGGTGAAGGGCATCTCAGCTCTTTCCAGTTTGGCTATTGCGGACATTGCTGCTATGAACATTGGGGTCCATATGGCCCTTCTTTTCACTACATCTGTGTCTTTGGGGTAAATACCCAGTAGTGCAATTGCTGATCATAGGGTAGCTCTATTTTTAATTTTTTGAGGAACCTCCACACTGTTTTCCAAAGTGGCTGTACCAACTTGCATTCCTACCAACAGTGTAAGAGGGTTCCCCTTTCTCCACAACCTCTCCAACATTTGTTGTTTCTTGCCTTGTCAATTTTTGCCATTCTAAATGGTGTACGGTGGTATCTCAATGTGGTTTTGATTTGAATTTCCCTGATGGCTAATGATGACGAACATTTTTTCATGTGTCTGTTAGCCATTTGTATGTCTTCTTAGGAGAAGTATCTGTTTATATATTCTGCCCATTTTTTGACTTGATTAATTGATTTTGGGTGTTGAGTTTGAGAAGTTTTTTATAGATCTTGGATACCAGCCCCTTATCTGTAGTGTCATTTGCAAATCTTCTCCCATTCTGTGGGTTGCCTCTTTGTTTTGTTGACTGTTTCCTTTGCTGTGCAGAAGATTTTTATCTTGATGAAGTCCCAAAAGTTCATTTTTGCTTCTGTTTCACTAGCCTTTGGAGATGTATCTTGAAAGGAGTTGCTGTGGCCGATGTCAAAGAGGTTACTGCCTATGTTCTCCTCTAGGATTTTGATGGATTCCTGTCTCACATTGAGGTCTTTCATCCATTTTGAGTTTATCTTTGTGTATGGTGGTAGAGAATGGTCGAATTTCATTCTTCTGCATGTGGCTGTCCAATTTTCCCAGCACCATTTATTGAAGAGACTGTCTTTTTTCCATTGCATATTTTTTCCTGCTTTGTTGAAGATTACTTGACCACAGTTGAGGGTCCACATCTGGGCTCTCTATTCTGTTCTATTGGTCTATATGTCTGTTTTTGTGCCAGTACCATGCTGTCTTGGTGATCACGGCTTTGTAATATAGCTTGAAATCAGGCAACGTGATGCCCCCAGCTTTGTTTTTCTTTTCAATATTTCCTTGGCGATTCGGGGTTTTTTCTGATTCCATACAAATTTTAGGATTGTTTGTTCCAGCACTTTGAACAATGTCATTGGAATTTTGATTGGGATGGCATTGGAGGTATAGATTGCTCTGGGCAGCATAGACATTTTAACAATGTTTATTCTTCCGATCCATGAGCATGGAATGTTTTTTCCATCTTTTTGTGTCTTCTTCAATTTCTTTCATGAGTGTTCTGTAGTTCCTAGAGTATAGATCCTTTACCTCTTTGGTTGATTTATTCTGAGGTATCTTATGGTCTTGGGTGCTATTGTAAATGGAATCATTTCTCTAATTTCTCTTTCTACAGTTGCATTGCGAGTGTATAAGAAAGCAACTAATTTCTGTGCATTGATTTTGTATCCTGCCACATTACTGAATTGCTGTATGAATTCTAGTAATTTGGGGGTGGAGTCTTTTGGGTTTTCCACATAAAGTATCACGTCATCTGTGAAAAGAGAGAGTTTGACTTCTTCTTTGCCAATTTGAATACCTTTTATTTCTTTTTGTTGTCTGATTGCTGTTGCTAGGACTTCTAGTACTATGTTGAACAATAGTGGTGAGAATGGACATCCTTGATGTGTTCCTGATCTTAAGGGAAAGGCTCTCAGCTTTTCCCCATTGAGAATGATGTTCCTGTGGGTTTTTCATAGATGGATTTTATGAACTTGAGGAATGTTCCCTCTATCCCTATACTCTGAAGAGTTTTAATCAGGAAAGGATGCTGTATTTTGTTAAATGCTTTTTCTGCATCAACTGAGAGGACCATATGGTTCTTCTCTCTCCTCTTATAATGTGTTCTATCACATTGACTGATTTGCGAATGTTGAACCACCCCTTGCATCCCAGGGATAAATCCCACTTGGTTGTGGTGGATGATCCTTTTAATGTATTGTTGGACCCTATTAGCTAGGATTTTGTTGAGGATTTTGGAATCCATATTCATCAGGGATATCAGTCTAAAATTCTCCTTTTTGATGGGATCTTTGCCTGATTTGGGGATTAAGGTAATGCTGGCCTCATAGAATGAGTCTGGAAGCTTTCCTTCTGTTTCTATTTTTTGAAACAGCTTCAGTAGAATAGGTATTATTTCTTCTTTGGATGTTTGGTAGAATTCCCCAGGGAATCTATCAGGCCCTGGTCTCTTGTTTTTGGGAGGCTTTTTATCACTGCTTCAATTTTATTACTGGGTATTGGCCTATTCAGGTTGTCAATTTCTTCCTGTTTCAGTCTTGGCAGTTTATAGGTTTCCAGGAAGACATCTATTTCATCCAGGTTGCTCATCTTATTGGCATATAGTTGTTGATAATAATTTCTAATAATTGTTTCTATTTCCTTGGTGTTAGTCGTGATCTCTCTCCTTTCATTCATAATTTTACTAATTTGGGTCCTTTCTCTTCTTTTGGCTAGGTCTGGCCAGTGGTTTATCGATCTTATTAATTCTTTCAAAGAACCAGCTTCTAGCTTCATTGATCTGATCTACTGTGTATCTGGTTTCTAATTCATTGATCTCTGCTCTAATCTTAATTATTTCTCTTCTAATGTGTGGCTTAGGCATTGTTTGTTGCTTTTTCTCTAGTTCTTTAAGGTGTAGAGTTAGTTGGTGAATTCAGGATTTTTCTATTTTTTTTGAGTGAGGCTTGGATGGCTATGTATTTCCCCCTTAGGACCTCATTTGCAGTATCCCATAGGTTTTGGACTGATGTGTTTTTGTTCTCATTGGTTTCCATGAATTGTTTAAGTTCTTTGATTTCCTGGTTGACCCAAACATTCTTGAGCAGAGTGGTCTTTAGCTTCCAAGTGTTTGAATTTCTTCCAAATTTTTTTCTTATGATTGAGTTCCAGTTTTAAAGCATTATGGTCTGAGAACATGCAGGGAGTAATCTCAATCTTTTGGTATTGGTTGAGACCTGATTTGTGACCCAGTATGTGGTCTATTATGGAGAAAGTTCCATGTGCACTCGAGAAGAATGAGTATTCTGTTGTTTTAGGGTGGAATGTTCTATATATATCTATAAGGTCCATCTGGTCCAGTGTGTCATTCAAAGCTCTTGTTTCTTTGTTGATTTTCTGCTTAGATGATCTGTCTATTGCTGAGAGTGGAGTATTGAGGTCTCCTACAGTTAACGTATTGTTATCAATATGACTCTTTATTTTGGTTAACAGTTGGCTTATGTAGATAGTTGCTCCCATGTTGGGGGTGTACATATTTACAATTGTTAGATCTTCTTGTTGGATAGACCCTTTAAGAATGATATAGTGTCCTTCTGTGTCTCTAACTAGAGTCTCTAGTTTAAAATCTAATTAGTCTGATATAAGAATTGCTACCCCAGCTTTCTTTTGAGGTCTGTTGGCATGGAGGATGGATCTCCATCCCTTTACTTTCAGTCTGGATGTATCTTTAGGTTCAAAATGAGTCTCTTGTAGACAGTATATGGATGGGTCCTGTCTTTTTATCCAATCTGCAAGCCTGTGCCATTTTATGGGAGCATTTAGGCCATTCATGTTGAGAGTGATTATTGAAAGATTTGAATTTATTGTCATCATGTTGCCTGTGAAGACGTTGTTTTTATAGATTGTCCCTGTAAATTTCTTTTCTATATCACTCTTGGGGTCTTTCTCCTTTTATAGAACCCCCCCTTAATAATTCTTGTAGGGCCGGCTTACTGGTCACATAATCTTTCAGTTTCTGACAGTCTTGGAAGCTCTGCATCTCTCCATCCATTCTAAATGACAGCTTTGACAAATAAAGTATTCTTGGCTGCATGTTCTTCTCATTTAGTACCCTGAATATGTCTTGCCAGGCCTTTCTGGCTTGCCAGGTCTCTGGGGTAGGCCTGACGTTTCTGATGTTCCTCCCTCTGTCCTTAAGGAATCTCTTCTCCCTAACTGCCCTTAAGATGATTTCCTTGGTTCTAAGATTTGCAAGTTTTACTATCACATGCTGGGGTGTTGGCCTGTTCTCCTTGATCTTAGGAGGGGTCCTCTCTGCCTCTAGGACATGAATGTTTGTTTCATTCCCCAGATTAGGGAAGTTCTCAGCTATGATTTGCTCAAATATATCTTCTAGTCCTCTCTCTCTCTCCACCCCCTCCGGGATTCCAATAATTCTGACATTGGAACGTTTCATGGTGTCACTTATTTCTCTGATTCTATTTTCATGGATTCTGAGTTGTTTTTCCCTGGCCTCTTTTTTTTCCCTTTTATCTATTAAATGATCTTCCAGGTCACTGATTTGTTCTTCTGCCTCACTACCTTAGCTGTTAGATTATCTAGATTGGATTGGATCTCATTGATAGCATTTTTAAGTTCTGCCAATTCAGCTTTCGTTTCTGCCCTTAGAGATTCTATGTTGCCGTTAATTGATTTCTCCATTCTAGCTATTGTCTTCACAATTGCTAGCCTGAATTCCATCTCCAACATCTTGTTTATATCTGAATCCATTTGTAGATCTGTGGTGTAAGTCATAGTCTCTGAGTCTTTCCTATTTTGGGGGTTCCTCCTCCTAGCCATTCTGTTGAGAGGTGGTTGAGGGAATGTATAGAGTCCAAATTATTGACCACAACCCAAGCAAGATGCACCTGTTTTCTAGGGACTTTAGGGTTGCTGGCCTCTTGTTTTCCCAGCCATCTTCTGGGGAGGGGGGGGGCTTGCCGCGCTGTTACTCAGGCAACCCTGTTTTGGCAGAGTTGCCCTGTCCCCTGTGGCAGGGGATGGGCTCAGTGAAAACCGGTTTTTTGGGGCTTTTATTCTCTGGTGGCTTTCCCTGGTGGCTTTCCATGTCTCTTCTGAGAGTCAGAGCAGAAGAGACCGTTTCCAACCCTCTGCCTCAGAGCAGAGAGATTGCCGTCTGTTCTTCAGTGAGCTCTCCAGGCCACACCGTCTCCCTTTCTGTCCGTGCTGCTATAAACTGTAGCATCCTGGGTTGTGCACCCCTCCACAGCGCTCCCAGTCCTGGCCTCCAGGTCGGGGCACATCTCTGCCCTTTGTGTTTCTGAAACCGCCAGCTGCCCCCAGTTTGCAGGCACAGTCCCGCTGCTCCAGGTTTCTGTCAGGGGGGCTACCCTAAAGTCCTTTCCTCACCACTACCGGTCTGTGAGTCTGTACCCTGTCCCCAGCACAGGAGGCTATTGCTCACTGGTGGTGTAGGATCTCGATGGCCAGGCTCCCTCCCACTGCTGTTTATCCTCCAGTATCTGCCCAGGGAATCACGACTCCCTGCTTTGTACCTTGAAACCAACCACCTGCAATATTCTGTTAGTGGAAATCCAGATCTATCTTCTTACATCTCAGGCTGATTTCGTGGGTGTTCAGAGTGGTCTGGTAGATACTTAGCTCAATTCCAGGGACTGGTCCCCTACTCCTCCACCATCTTTTCCCCTCTCTCCTATTTCGTACTTCTCTACATTTATTGCAATGGTTTTTCTCCCCAGATAATTAAAATTGAGCTCTTCTATTCTCTTGGATGCTATTCAATTTATTGGTTTATAATAATGCCATTTTAATTCTTGATTTTTTTTCTTTAGTAATATTTATTTTAATGTTACTCTGTTATTTTTAATAATCTTATCTTTGAATACATTTCCCTCAAAATTTATGTCTTCACTAAATTCTCCTTTAATATGGGGCAGTCCTGGAGGTTTTCTTTTTTTTTTTTTAAAGATTTTATTTATTTATTTGATAGAGAGAGAGGGAGAGAACACAAGCAGGGGGAGTGGGAGAGGGAGAAGCAGACTCCCCGCCGAGCAGGGAGCCCAATGTGGGGCTCGATCCCAGGACCCTGGGATCATGACCTGAGCCAAAGGCAGACGCTCAACCAACTGAGCCACCCAGGCATCCCCCATGGAGGTTTTCTTATGATGTTTAGATTAGAATTTCTTCCAGACTGAGTTCTTCATCTATCTTTTGCTTAATATGTTACCTATTTTTGCTGTAAAATGTTCATGTTTGCAGTGACAGTTCTTTATATCTTGCCCACCCAAACATTCCATTTACTTTTATTTCATTTTAATGACCTCTCCTTGACTCCTTTACTCCTTTTCTAAGATCTTGAACATGGAATATAAGGAACAAATATTGCCTCTAAACACTTCACTCAAGCCTGAAGGAGCAGGATTGGGAGATTATCTGGAATTTTGTGGAGTCTTTGTTGAGAACTTGAAATTTTCTTGTTCTTCATTATTTTGTTGAGAGCTCTCAGTTAATGTTATGGGTTGAATTATGTCTTCCAAAAGATGTTGAAGTCCTAACCCTCAGTCCCTGTGAATGTGACCTTAGTTAGAAACCTATTTCAACATGATCAAGTTAAGACAAAGTCATTAGGGTGGAGTCTAATCCACTGTGACTGTATCCTTGTAGACAGGGAAATTTGGACATAGTGACAGATATGCACATAGGAATGCCATGTGATGATGAAAGTCGAGATCAGGGCAAAGCACCTATAAGTCAAAGAATACCAGTGATTGCCAAACAACACAAGAAACTAAGAGAGAGTCATGGAACAGATTCGTCCTCATAGTCCTCAGGAGGAACCAAACCTGCTGACACTTGGAGCACAGATTTCAAGCCGCCAGAGCTGTGAGACAATAAATGTCTATTTTTTATGCCACCATTTGGGGTACATTGTTATGACAGTTTTAGGAACCTGACAAATCTAGTTGGGAGTGTTTCTTTTTCTCATGGGGAGAAAGGACATTCAGTTTTGGCTTATTGTCCCAATTCAACCTAAAGGTTTGAATTTTTAGGAATTTTTTTAAAACAGGAATGAGGATAAGAATAATTAAGTCCTTTTGTTGTTGTTCTTTCTTCTTACATGAAGATAGGAAACTTCACCTAGAGCCTTCTCTTTATCTCTTACCTCATTCTTGGGAGTATTATTCCTTCATTTATTCTCAAAAGCTCATTAAGCTTAGACACAAAAATGTACTTAATATAGACTCAACTTAAACCCTTTATCCAGATTCATGGTTTGGCTTCCAATGCTCTTTAAAGAAAAGATGTCTATGTGGTCTTGAATGTAGCAAGTCTTATGCCAAGGATCTTCTGAGCCCTGAGCCCTAATATCGATGGTCCTGTAGAGACGTGCCTTCTCAATTGCTTTGGTCTCTAGGCTAGTATTAGATCTATGAACAATGCCTCATCTGGTTAGATAAAAGGGAACATTCTAGGGGCGCCTGGGTGACTCAGTTGGTTAAGTGACTGCCTTCGGCTCAGGTCATGATCCCAGAGTTCTGGGATTGAGTCCCACATCAGGCTCTGGGCTCAGCAGGGAGCCTGCTTTCCCCTCTGACCCTCTCCCTTTTCATGCTGTTTCTCACTCTCTCTCTCTCTCAAATAAATAAATAAATAAAATCTTTTTTAAAAAAGGGAACATTCTAATAACAGAGTCCACATGTCACTTTATTTGTACAAATAGTGGTAGTTCTAGAAAAATGGTACGTTTGTTTGGATAATAATAACTGAATTTCTAATTTCTTTCATATCTCCCCTTTCTACTGAAGTAATAGGACCAATGATGATATTTGTCTCTGTATAAAAGTTATATTTCTGCAAGGAATCCAAACTAAAGGGATCAAGCTATCTCTTACTTCACTTCTATTCAGGGGGAAAGGAGAGAAATTGGTAAGAGTGGAATATAATAAGAACTGAGGTCCCAGTCTTCTCAAGTAGAGTGTCCTCATCTAAATTTATAATTCAACATCTTTTTTCTTTTTTTTTTTTTTAAAGATTTTATTTATTTATTTAACAGAGAGAGGCATAGCGAGAGCAGGAACACAAGCAGGGGGAGTGGGAGAGGGAGAAGCAGGCTTCCCACAGAGCGGGAAGCCCAATGTGGGACTCGATCCCAGGACCCTGGGATCATGACCTGAGCCGAAGGCAGACGCTTAACGACTGAGCCACCCAGGTGCCCTCAACATCTTTTTTCTAACTGCCAACGTACTTTAGGGTAGTTATTTTTCTTAGCACTCCCCAACAATCAAAGAAGAACTATTACTTAAGCTCAGAAGAACTGTATTGCAGCAAAGACAAATAAGCAAACAAACAAAAGGCTTAATTATTGACAAAAATCTCTGTACTGCTTCTTCATCATAATCAGTACAAAACTAATTGATGCTATTTGAATAAAGTAACACTCACTCATTATAGAATACTTTGTTAGGAGAATATTTCTATTCCATTATTAGGCAGTGATAGTTGTCTGTGGCTTCCTTTTGCATATTAGTCTGTGAAGGACAATGATACTTAAGAGCAAACACTGGTCCTGGCAGCACATATCTTGAATATGGTGGTGTAGCAGTTTGGATGTGTTTAAATACATACAATAACAGAACCCAGCTGATAGTGGATCAGACAAATGAACTTAATTTTTTCTTTAATTACAAAAAGTCTGGAGGTAGATTTCCTTTTCTTTTTGATAGGCCAAAGGAGAGAGTGGTGATGCCAACCACAATGGTCCCTTTCATTAGGAAAGTAAAGGAGGCTGGATAAACAAGTATTTGGCTAATTCTATAAAGAAAGGCATGGAGACAGGATTTGGGAATGCTTATTGAATCAACCATTCATCAGGAAATAATATGAAAATAACATATTTTACATGCTCCTTGTTTTCCTATTAGCTTATTTTCCACATTTGTCAGCAAGCTTCTACTGTGTAATGAATATTCATTTGCTAGATTAAACTCTTTGGATTTAAGGTACTCAAAGATCTGAAGTTTTTTATTTAGAATATAATAAAAACTGACTCAGTGGTCAAATCATTTTAGACTCTTCTACCATTTCCATTTGGAAAGAACTTTTGCAAAATACTTGCTGACTCTGAAAGTTGGAGTTTTTCTTGCATTAGTCAAAATAGACTTAGCAATCAAATGAAAAATATGATGGCCACAAATATTCAAACTTCTATGCTGATCCATTTCACATACATATTTGTGAGATAAAACAAAACAAGTGACAATAGCAAAACCAGGATGGGTAAGGCAAGCAAAGTCAGAGTCTAAGAAATGATTCAGGAGCTGCAAACTGATTTTAAAACTGGATAGTGCTCCTGAGGATTTGCCTCAGGGGAGTCAAGTTATTGGTCTCTGGGTTAAACTAACAATGGGAAGCCCTAGATGTAAGGGATTAAAGTTAATATTTATGTGAGCTTTGAACTGTTGGGGCCCCTTAGATGAACTAGTTACGTAATATTAATGGGAAAATTTAGTTTTATCACTGTTTCCCATAGAATGGGAATGTACTAAATTTGCTTTTAAATATTTAACAGAAGTATTATAAAGTATCAGATTTACCTAGGGAAAAGTACATTGTGGGAGATACTCAAGGTGCTCAGAACATCAAGCTGTTTAAATAGTAATAAGAATAAGAATAATAAAAGAAATTTTAGCAATATCAAGAAAAACTATTAGCTTAACTTAAAGAGGCAAGAGCAAGCCTTTTAAAATCTCAAGTCCTAGTGAGCCCAACAGGGGTTTGTCCTCAACATCAACCACAACATAATCAATGTGTTTGTCAGTGGTTGGGATAGGAAAATAGGCTAAGTGCTGACTTTTTAAGATGTTTTTGAAAACCTTAAAGCTTAGGACTAAAGTGTTTGCTAAAGAGAATGGAGTGAGCACTGGGTGTTATATGCAACTGATAAATATTGAACATTACATCTGAAACTAATGATGTCCTGTCTGTTGGCTAATTGAGTTTAAATAAAAAATTTTTAAAAATAAGGAGAACGAAGTGGATGTTACAAACCCTGGGTGATTATGCACATATGTGGCTAAAAAAAACCAAAAAACCTTGTATTTCCAGCAAAGAGGAGCAGGAAGTAGAGGAAAACACAGATGTGTGAAGGAAATAAAAAGCAAAATCTTTTCTAAAAGAAAGAAAGCAACAGATTCTTAAAGATAGGCTATATTATTGTGACCTAGATCTGCTCTCGCCACTCAACCTTGCTCATTTTTCTTTTCAAAAAGGTACACGAATCAGAGAAAACGTAGCAGTCTGATCTGGAAGTCAGAAGACCTTGCTTCCTGCCCTTAGCTTGGTCGCTCCCTCTCCCACAGCCCTGCTTCCTGATCTGCAAATTTCCTTGGAGCACTTTATCTATGACTCTATGCAAGCTGAGCAGAGCATAGCAGAGAGTTAAAAGTACTTAAGACTATCAGCTGAGGTTTACCCTTTTCTATGGGTAAAACAGACTACTACAATGATCTCAATAATTCATGGCCCATTGCCCATATCAAGATGACAGGCTTGCTGTTGTTAATGCTATGGAATTGGTTTTTAACCATTTGTGAGATTATTAAAGTACATTTACATTGTACAAAGGCCACATGCCTTTGACCAAGAACAAGCTGGACAGAGAGAAAGAGCAGCAGAGTGCCAGCCCTTAAGGTTGCACATCTTGGGCAGACACCAGACAAGATTGAGTCACATAGATTGTGCTCAGCATTGGATCACTGCTCTTCTCAGTGTTGCTCTTAAGGCTCCACCCCACAGTCCTCCAGGGGTATCTCCTGGTTGTTAAAGAACTCCATCTTGCCTGTTTTTTCTGCTGGGAAGCTGGTTCTTGTTTAACCAAACTGGTTCCAGTTTCCTGCCCCAATAGCTATCCCGACAGATACTTCTTTCTGTAACAAAGGCTAGTGTTTACAATGGTGATCTGTGGAACTGTGGACTGTCTGCATCAGTGCCATTTTGGGTTCCAGGCCTTTTTGAGTACTTTTAGCATCTTGCTATTTGACCTTGCCAATTTCTGCTTTGTTTTAAGGGATGTCTTAGCTTTAGATCCCCCAAAAGAGAGCCTGGGAAAAGGCTTGTTTGTAGGTAGTTCATTTGAGAAAGAGAGGGTCAAGACAGAAAGTGGCAGAGAAGAAAAAAAGCCAGTACAAGAAGTTGTTACCTCATTACCCACTGCAGGTGGCTGGAGCTTGATCCAGTGTGACTTTAAGAGGAGACATTTGAAATATGCCTCAGAGCTGTCCACCCAGGGGACAAAGAAGAAAGTCTATATCCATCAGCTCCTGTCCCACTGGTCAAGGATGAGGGCATCGGCATTAACTCCCTAAGCTTCCTTGTTTGCCTACCCAAGTGCCCAGAATATCCGTGCAGCAGAGGAGAAGCCCCGCGGCAGAAGCAGAGCTCTGGGATGAGTCTGTGTGAGGTGCTGTCAGGATGCACTTTTGTGAAACTGAGTGAAGTTTTTGAGCTGGTTTTGTAGTAGAGGCTGAAGGAAGAAGTGGGACAAATAGAATCCAAAATAGTGTATGATGTGTGAAGGAAATAAAAAGCGGTGTCAGATACACCAGACAAGGCACTTTCTGATACTCTTGGCCGCTGAGGTAGTCTCTGCTCAAGATGTACAACATGAGGCTGGATGAGGAGGGTTAATCAAATAACCAAATAACAAAGTCAGACATTTTCTTCCCACTTGGCTTCATTACTACAGAGCCCTCATGAATGGGCCTCTTTGGCCATGAGTTGTTCTCAGATGCAAGCATGTTCTGAAATGTCGCCAATTCTTCAACAAAATGGATAGGGATAAAAGTATTACATAATCTATAATAAAATCTAAATATCAGGAAGCATTACAGAGTAAAATATTCTGGTTTCTTTCACTTCTTATGCATTTGTTAAAGGAAGCCATGCTGTATGAAACACTTTTAAAAAAGGGAAGAACTGCTTTGAAATAAATCAGAATATTTAAGTGGGCAAACAGAGAATTCAGAAATCTAATTCCATGGAATCTTGGTATCTAAAAAGCAGGGAGTTAGGCTTCCTCAGTACCCAGCAAGCCGTGTAATCCTGGCTTTCTAGCATTTATGGCTTTGCGTGGTTTGTTCATCGCTTCCTCTTCACCCTTCTATCCCAACTCAAATTCCATCTTTCCTTCAAGTTGGTATGCCAAGCCCTCTCTCCTACATTAAACTGTCCCTGAGTCTGTCAGGCTGTGTGAAGCTTTACTTTTCTACAACTTCGTTAAAAGCAAAATGGAGTCTGCCAGTATTTCCAAACTGCTGCTTCACACACTGAGCAGATAGTATATTTAACCACATATATCTGTTTGCTTCATTCTCTTTCACTGATGATGGAATTCCTGGCCCGGTTCTTCTCTTCTCTACTTTATGACTTGATGTATATTTATGTGAAGTATTGCACAAATTGGAAAACATCAGTCTACTTTTTAAAAATGGAGCATTCTTTTATTTAATCATTCATTTTAAAAAATGTATTAAAACACTTACTCCAAAGCAGTTACTTGGGCTAGAAGCCATACGCATAAGACTAATATGGATCCTGTTTCACAGAGCTTATGTGGGGCAAGGGATGGGCTACACACGAGCATGCTATTTGGTTTTTTTAAAGATGCAAAAATTGAAAGCTGCATAGCGTGCTGAGAATGAAATAGGTTGTCGAGGTGGAGAATAACAGAGACGGACTTCAAACCCAGTGTTCAAGGAAGTGCTCTCGGGGAAGGAGATACATAAGTGGAGTCCTAAATGATGGAAAGGACCTAGCTCCAAGGAAGGCTGGGAGGAGAGTATTTTGGGAAGAGGGCTAGGGTATGGAAAACACCCCTCATCTAAGTGAGTTATAGAGAAGGACAGTGCCCAAGGGGAGGTTGGAGGGATGGGCAAGGCTGCCTCATGCTGGACCTTGTAGCATAGTGAGCATTGTGGCTTTTTTCATGTGTGTAATGAAAATTCCTTGAAAGATCTTATGCAAAAGAATGGCATAATTGAATTTGCTTTAAAATGATTAGTTTACCATGTGGAGATTTGTTTGGAGATGGGGATGTGGGGACTAGTTTAAAAGAGGTTGTTCAGCCATAAGATGACTGGTAACCTCCACTAAGAAAGAAAAGAACAGATTCAAGATGTATTTTAGAGAAGAGATTGTCAGGTATTGAACAAGAATAAGGAAAAATATGTTTTCTAATATGAATTATTTGGGGTATAATTAAATAAAATTTTTGGTATGCTTGCCTTCTCTCATCTACCAAATTACTAACTCTTCAGAATAGGATCAATTTTTTTTATATGTATTCTATATTTTCCTTACATTTCTAAGAACAAGATAGATGTTCAATAAATACTTGTTTTCTTGTTCATTTTTTATTAACTAAGCCACTGAATATTTCGTGGAAATCATATTGGATGGCAGAATAAAATAATGTGAATACTTTCAGGTCTTTCCAATGTTGTTTTTATTACTCTGTTATTTGGTGGATAGATGTTAAAAAACAGAATGTTGACTTTTGTGGGTGTTTCATAAAAATGGGAAATCTCTCTGCTCGATTTAGCATTGATACTGCCAAACTATTCAACGTGGTTTCCAACAGAACACAAACTTGGCACCTAAAATAGGGCACTATGTGCCCTTGCAGTTGGAGCAGACTGAAGCATTCATAACCCATGTAGCTTCTGGACAACTTTAGAAAACAAAGTCAAAATCTTCTCAAGGTAGTCCGAAGCAGAGGTGACACACCAGCCCTCTTGCTGCAGGAATACTTTCTCTGGGCAAGTTTTGAGGAGGAAACTGTCATCTGCACACTTCCCTTTCACACACTTTCCCTCATAGTGACATCCCTTTCTTTTCCCCAATACCAAAATTTAGTCTCAGGGAAAAGACCAATAAATTTATTTACACAATGTTATGAAGTTCTTGAGGGGTTATATTTCCCAGGAATATCTGGTGCCAAAAGTATTTCTACAGATTAATTTTTAGATATTGAGGAGCTAAAGGGACAGTGCTCTTCATAAGGAAGTCCTACTGGAAGGGCAAATGATGACCCTGCCTACTGCTCTTACTGACATGAGGTCTGGGGAGTATCTGAAAACAAAACTCCAGAATGGATCTGGCTGAGGACAAATTGGGAGGATCTTGGTAGTCCACATATCCAGGAACTTCCCTTCAAATTCAGAGGCCCCTGTTTCTCTCTCTGGCATCCCTCAATCTGCAGCTTTTAAAGAATTCGAGAAAAATTATGTTGCTTTAAACCATGGAGGGACTCCACATCCTCTTGTTGGAACCAGAAGACCTAGTTGCAGAAGGGAGGTTTGTCTCTCTTGTCTTTGCTAAGGTTTGTCACTCATGCTGTCTAACATTTGAAGAGAATAATCAAATGTTTGGAAGTGTCAGATGACTGTCAGCATACTCTTTGGGATTAAAGGCTCAGTTTGGGAAGCATGGTCCTCACATTTATTAATGGTCCCACATTAATTAAGAGCATGAGTCTCTCTACTGGACCCAGCTTGGCCTGCATGATTCTCTTTTTTGAGCTGCATAGTGCTACAATGTCCTGTGGTTCCCTGATTTTGATTTGGTTTTTATGTTATGTTCTTGACCTTTATGGAACAGAGTACATGACTCTAGCCTCACACCTTTGTCCACCTCTTACATACTGACAAACCTTCACATATGATCAGTGATCATCTCTCATGAACCTTTCCTACACTCCCTTATGCCTGAACTCTTTGTAGTCCTCTATACTATGTTTGTACACCTTTAACAACATGGAAGTCTTACCTCTAAAAGCTCTCTGTAAAGCTCTAGATCATATGACATTTCCCTCTATATTGAGGATGTTAATCTCCATGCAGACCCATTCATACTAGTTTTAACCTCTGAGCCATATGACGCAGATATCCCTTTCCCTTAGGAGAGCCTAAGGGAAGCAATCATATTTCAGCCAAATATTGGAGTCAGTCTTCAATTATTTGTCTTCCCTAGGTTAATTAGCACCAATTATTTCAACCATTTCTGCTAATAAAGCTTTTAAGACTTTTTACTGTCCTGTGTGCTCTCCCCATCACTACAGCTTTTCAAACATTTCTTCTAATAAGTCATACAAAGAACAGAATACCATAACTCAAAGTCCATGCTAAGATACACGGAAATGACAATCCTTCCTTCTCCTTCAAACTAGGTCCTATTCAGATGAAGGTGACCCTTTCTTATTGCTCTGACCACTTCTTATATGTCAATACTTATTTGCCATAATTCCAATTAAAAACTCTTAAGTAGTCTTCAATGTGTGCCTGCTATGCTCTTAAAATATTATTTGTTTCATGAATGTGTAACTTAATTTTATTTATTCTTATCTGATAAACATTCCTCCTCTATATTCATTTGTTTCTTTAAAAAATTTTTTTGAAAATCTGCTAAATGCCAGTCACTCTGCTAGTTAGTGGGGGAGACAATGCTGGATTACATATCATGGCCCCTGCCTTGTTCACAGTTATAATCTAAGGGCAACTAAAAGAAGTAACAAGCTAATCAATTACAAATTACTGTAAGTTCTCTAAAGGGGTACTAAGGGTGTTATTGGAGTATAAATGAGATAGTTGAGCGAGGTTTTTGAAGCAGGTATGAGGCAGGAAAGGAGGAATAGTTCAAGCAGAGAAACTTCTTATCTAAAGAGCCAGACATGAGGCTGAGCATGGTGTTTTCTAAGACTGATAGATAAGAAAAGGTAGAGCTTATGCATGATCTATTGATATTAAAGGGAGATGACTCTAGGACTATAAGTAGATACCAAATTCTGAAAGACTTGGCACTATAACCTGAAAGAAATTGGTAGCCATTGAAGGGTTCGATGGAAGGGAGTGACACAATCATTCTTACATTTTAGAAAAATTACTCTGCCTGCTATGTGAAATATACACTCAAATCAGGGAAATAAGATAAGAAATTATACCAGCTCTCTAGGCACAAGATCGTGGTGGCTTAAATTAAGAAATTGGTTTGTTTGAAAGACCTAAGAGATATAAGGACATACGTTATGAGGACACATTTGTTATATTACATGACATTTGGCTGATAGAATTGATATACTTAGGCACTCATGTATGGGTGGATTAACTATGGTCTAGGAAAGTGAAGAATAATAACTAACTTTCTGTTTTGGAAAAATGTTTTAGTTGTATCACTCACTAAAAGAAGAATCAGGTTCAGAATGCAATAACAATAAGGGATTAGTTTTAGACAAGTTGGATTTGTATTCCTATGGGTCATTCAAATGTGGATGGTCAATAAGAAGATACATATATGGGTTTGGAAATTAGTTAGCTGACCTGGGATTTTAAAAAAAATAGATCTGTGAGTAATTAGTATATATGCACTAATTAAAATAAAAGATTGGATGAGTCGTGAAGGAGAATGGTAGAATGAGAAGAAAAGCAAGCTCTAGTTAGAATGCAAATGAGGGGGAAGATGGGAACCCCAAAAGGAGGATGGAAAGTATGGGCATAAAGATGGTATTCTGAAAAAGCAGAAACAGCATATTGTGTTACCATGGAAACCAAAGAAAGAGAATGTCTCAAAGGAAGCAAGCAGTCAAGATTGTCAAATGTTGCTGAGCACTTATGTCCATTAGATTTAAAACTAAGGAATTTGTTAGACACCATGCTGAGTATAGTTTCAGTGGAGTGGTGAGGAAAGAAGCATTGAGTTGAAGAGTTAAGGGGATATGAAATAGAATAATAATATAATAATGTAACAGTAATTTCAGACAATGGCTTCAAAGCGAAGGTGAGATATAGGATAGTAGCAAAAACAGGATTTTTTAAGGTAGAAAAGATGAGAGCAAATTTAAATGATAATGGGAAATAGCTGCTTATAGATAAAGGAGATGGGGAGGATGCAGAATAAAACAAGGTGCCTGTAAAAGCAGAAAATTTCTCTCTGATGCTTCTGAAAATGGTAATGTAGATTTTGCTCATGTCATTCTGTGATTACATTGTTACCATTTCCATTTTTTGGACACTTCATTTTGTTTTATTTTTATCCTTTTTTTTTCTTTAAAGTAGGGGGGTTTGAACTTACAACCCTGAGATCAAGACCTGAGCTGAGATCAAGAGTCAGATGCCACCCAGGTGCCCCTGTTTTGTTTTATTTTTAACTTTAAAAAAGTTTTATTCTGGTACAAAGTGGTAGTTACGTAGGATGAATAAGTCTAGAGATCTAATGTACAGCGTGGTGACCACAGTGACTACTGTGTTGAATACTGGAAATTTATCAAGAGAGTAGATTTCCAGTGCTCTCACCACACAGACAAGGTACCAGGTGAGGAGATGGATATGTTAATCCACTTGACTGTATCAATTATTTCACTATGTATATGTACATCAAATCATCATATTCTACACCTTAAAATATGTACAATTTTTTAAAATAAAAGATGAAAAGATAGCAACAAAATATTCCTTATAGGACCAAAATATTCCTCATGGACAGTTTTAATTGTTAAAATAATATCTTATGCATAGGAGACTCTCTCTTTTTCTATTCATTTTTTCATTCCCCCAATAATCACAAATGCTGACTAAATATTACAGACACTGGGCTAAGTGTTGGAAACAGAAGAATAAGACATAGTCCTAGACTTCAAAGAGACAATAGTATATATAGAAAAGACATTAATAATCACTCTCTTTAGTGCTCATTTTGCCTTCCAATTCCTCACTGAATAAAGTTAATTCACTCCAAAAATTGTAGCTCTTCAATATTTGAAGATATCTATTATGCTTCCATTTGATTCTTCTGACAACCATGCAAAATTTTAAGGTACTCAATGTGGAAAACAAATCTTTCATTAGCTAGGTAAATCTTCTGTATAGTGAGCTCTTAAAATGTGACAAGAGTGGAAAATACTCCTAATTATAATCTCATAAGAACAGAATAGATAATCTAGACCCAAATGATCTCAGATCATATTAAAATGGATAAGCTTTTTTGGGCAACTGAATCTTGATGTTGGCAAATAATGAAATTATAGTCACCTATCCTTGGATTTTATATACAACTTTTAAGCCAATAGTCTTCAATCTTGGTCATATGCAGTTGATATTTGCAATGAAAATACATGACTTCTTGCTTATTTATTTTACATTTCATCTCAGTTTATATCATCATTCCAAACTGTGTTGATCTCTAGACTTTTCATTCTATTTTTTTTAAAGATTTTATTTATTTGAGAGAGAGAGAGCACGTGCGCACACACATGAGCAGGGGAGGGGCAGAGGGAGAGGGAGAGAATCTCAAGCAGACTCTGCACTGAGCATGGACCCGGACATGGGGTTTGATCTCACAACCCAAAGATCATGACCTGAACCAAAATCAAGAATTGAAGGCTTAACCGACTGAGCCACCCAGACACCCCTCATTCTATTATTGAAGGCATTGCCAATCACTCTATTCTTTTAAAAAATTAACTTATTCTGATATTAATTAAAATTATCTATTAAGACATCAAATAGCACAGGACTAAACATAAATTTGAGAACTATCCAGACTGATGTCAATAGATAATTTAATGTTGTTTGGTTTGGGGTTTTTTTGGGGAAAGGGGGGCAGTTAACTATCCAGAAAGTAGTCTAACAGAACTCATCTAAATTGCATTTTTCACCACTTATACTAAAGACTATCATCATGAGAGACTTTCTAGGTTCCTGAAAAAATTCCAGAAAGCCTGAGATTTAGAAGGCCTATGCTAGCCCCAGGAGAAGAATCTACGATTTTTTAGTCAAAGGTTAACAATGGTATAAGAAGGTTAGTGGGTCACAGCACTTCCATTACCTTAAACAAAGAAACCAAGCCCAAACGAAAAGAAACAAAAACACAAAAACCCAAAGACATGGCAAAACAAAACATAAACAGTTTTCTTCAGACACATCAAGGCTTGTTCTACGCAAATAGTGATTTTCCTGTCTGCTTTGAGATTTTAAATGTCAGCCAACAATCTTCTTGGCTTCTTTTTCTGGCACCAACTCCCCTTGGCCATTTCTAAAACTTCATGGAGACTGCTTCCCCATACTACAGATAATTAAGAGAACCAAAAATTAACAAAGTCCCCATATAATATTCTGATTACATTTTAGAAGTTCTAAGCCATAATCCACCTTTACATTTTAGTCTTATTTTACTGTAATAGATAAATATTGTTCATCTTGGTATTTAAGTTAATTTTAAACAACATGGTAAAATTCTTTTTTTTCTTTTTTTTTAATTAAGGAAGTAAACATATATTCAATATTGTAGAAAATGTGGAAAATAGAGAAAATATAAAGATAAAATAATGGAATTGTTAACAATTTGGTAAAATACCTAACATTTCAAATACTGTTTATAAAATATGGATCATGTATTACAAACTTACTTTTTTCACTAGGACATTTATTTTGATTTTTTTTCATGGCTGCTTAAATTTTCTCCCACAGAATGATACTAAGGATATAGAATTTAATCATATATAGATATAATATATTTAACCCATGTCCTTATTTATCAATCTTTATTTTTCACTGTCTTTAAACATTACATAGTAAATCTTTGTGTGCATTTCTGATTATTTCACAAGACATATTTCTAGAATTAGACTGACTAGGTCAAAGAAATCTACATTTTTTATTCTTTTGATACACATTTCCAAACACCTCTCCAAAGGTACCATTATTACCAACTATATGACAATTTAGCAATTTCATTGATATTTACTCTGCTTATTTTATCTATACTGTATCTATTCATCTATTTATCCTTCTATCTTTTCCATCAATCTGATGTAGTTTCAGAATATAGGTGAGGTTTGGTAGGGTGAGGTTTGGTAGGGTGAGGTCCAGAGCCTATGGCCAAGGAAGAATTCTTGAGATGTCTTTGGTGCAAAATGGTGGTTTTATTAAAGCATGGACACAGGACTCGTGGGCAGAAGGAGCTGCCCCCAGATGATGCCCCCAGGTGATGGGCAGTAGAGATAATATACTTTGGGGTAGGGGGAAGTAGAGATAAGGGAAGTTCCAAAGGGTTTTCATATGCTTACAGGATACAGGAGGCCTTGCAATTGTCAAACTAAGGTACTTTTTCCCTCTAGTAAGGCATTAACATGAAGAAAGCTGGGAGTTTCCTGGAAGAACGTTATGCTCTGCCTGCCTCAAGTATTTGTCAATGGGCACTATATGGACATTTAATTTTATCTGCATTTCCTTCTGCCTCTGTTTCTCACATCAAATCCACCTTATTTTATTAAGTATTTCAAAGTAAATTGCAGACATCAGTACACTTTTTCCTAAATACTTCAGCATACATAATTAACTAGTGTTCAATGTCTATTTATAGTTTTTTCTTTTAATAGAAGAATTCATAAGTCATAAGAGTACTTTGGCTGAGTTTTGACTAATGCATATGCTGTGTAACCCAAACTATCATCAAGATATAGAACATTACAGACGTTCTGATCTCCTATGTTTTTACTGAACCTTTTTAAACCTTCTGTTTTTCTCACCTCCCACATGAAACACAATGACAAGCCTGACCAAGTCTATCTGAAATCAGTTTTCATTTTTTTTCTCTTGTTCCTCTCATTATCCCCTTTGCTTTGCTAGAACTCTACAAAAGCATTGCAAACATTTCCCTTACATCCAACCGGTACTCCCGTTCAGTGCATTTTTCAGATAGCAAATTGAAAGATCTTTCCAAAATATAAATTCGGTTTTGTTATTCTCTTGCATTCAGTTCATTCAGAATTCTTACTGTAGTCTACAAGACCCTGCATGACCTGGTCTTGGCTTCCTCTCCCCCTTCATCCCTTGTTTGGCTCTTTGTGGTCTGGGCATTTTAGCCATACTGGCCTTCTTCCAGCACTTTCTCTGCTCGGGACTTTTTACATCTGTTTATTTTTTCCCTTGCCTGCAGTGCTGTAGCTCCCTCTCCTTGTTGAGCTACCTTCTTGTCTTCATGTCTCTTATTCACTGAAGTCTTCCCTGACCACTTAATGTAGCTTCCATTGCTAGTCTCTTGGATTGCTCCTTGTTTTCTGTTCTCCAAGCACTTACTGTACTATACAATTAGATAACATTTTGTCTGCTTTCTTATTTCATGCATTTCTCAGCCACTAGATTGGAAAGTCTACAAGAGCGATGTATGGTTGTGCACCACTTTTTGATGGCCTGCACTTGGCCCCATGGCCAAGTGCACGACACACTTTCAGCAAATTTCACAACAAATGGGTTGATGACTCCTTCAGTTTTGCATTGTCAGCCGAAAGCTGCTAAGGAGACCTCTAGCTATATGTCTTTCACATGCTTATTATATGTGTTTAGTCCATGTATTCTAAACCTGACTGAAAATGGACAAACACTTCAAAAGATAGATGATGAAGAAAAATAACAATCTAAGTTTGGGCTGACAGACAGAAGGAGTTTTCTGTCCTAATCCTTTCTTAGTAACATGATTTTTTTTCCATTATATTTTGAACAAACGTTCTGTCTCAGCCCTGTTTTTTTCTTTCACCTGAAAGCTATCGCTTTAGCATACCCTTTGCACTAAATCAATACTTTACAAATTAAAGGAAAGACACATGATACACAATTATTAAGAATCTATCATGACACACAAGCTGTTAATGAGGAATATATTGATTTTTCTTTCTTCTTTATATCACTAGCCCCAAACTGATACCATAGCTTGAGCAACTTTTTAAATTCTTTATGACATGTGGGTAAAAATACTGGTAATTACCTACTAAGTCACAACAACATTTTTAGTTAGAGAAAGTTTTTTCTGACAGCCTTTCCTATAAACTCTGTATGATTGTCAAACCGAATGTTTTCAGATTTCAAGTATGTCACAGTGAATTACAACTCCATGCCTAGTATTCTGACTACTGAAGAAGAAGGTGCAAGAAATGTTAAATTTCTCTGTTGCAGAGGTTAGTCAAGACTAAATCTTCCTTTGCCTGCTTTATTCTGCTATAAGGGAAAGAATAGAGAGTAAGGGTTCTAATTTCTTTCTTTACTTTCCACTCTCAAATGTGAACTCCAAAGTATTCTTCTTTTCTACCAAGCCAGCCCAGTGGAAGGTGAATGGATGCTAATCCAGTATCTATCAACTTTTTTATGTCTCTAATTTCTTGAGTTTCATTCAGTCAATGAAGAAACCTCACTCATCCTTTGGAAGAATTCACAATCTGTTTTAATTCCCTCACAATATGATCTAGAAGTTAAGAAACTCGATTTGGGAATCAGAAAGACTCAAGACATAGTTCTAACTCCACTACTAAGTACTTTGTGGCTAGAAAAATTATAACTTTGTTAAATCTCAACTTTATCAGCTATAACAATAGGGTAAAATTAGTATGTAACCCTCAGAAGAAGGTCTGAATATTAAAAGATCCAATGTATGTAAACTGCTTTCCAATTTAACCAAGTGTTAGTTACTATTGTTCTGGTGATATTGTTTTTATTCCCACTGCCTTGGACTCAGTGAGTTGGGAATGAACTCTACATTCTTGCTTAGGGTTATACCAATGTTATAAAATTCCCCTGAATTGAAGAAGAAAACAATCAAAAGAGTTGGAAAAGGGCTGTTTGTATATTTAAACTCAAGTTAATTTTGTTGCTTGGTTAGAATATTAAACAGCCCTATAAGGTCACAGCAGCTGATACCATCATAAGTCGCTCCATCATGTACAGCAAGAGATTAAAGAAAGTAGAAGTATTGACTGGCTAGAGATAAAGTGTTTTCTAAGCCTCACTCAACATTATGATTTTCAGTATGTGCACTAATTCGACACAATTAAAGTGGAAGTCACAAGAACAGCAAGTTTTCAAGGCTTCAGAGATCAACTAAGCTGGTCTCATTTTACCGATGAGAAAATAGATTTACTTTAATTAACTAAATAGATTAAGCTACCTGAGTAGGTCCTACATTTGGTTAGTAGAAAAGACAGAACTTCAACTTGATACCCTTACCTCCCATTTAAGCCCTGGGAACAGGCAACCCCAACACTGTTCTAGTCTACCAGTTTGCAAGTCATCTTTGAACTTTCTCTGCTATTTCTTACATATTACCTAGCACCAACCCTGGTTGCTTATTCCTTTGAAATGTCTATCGGGGTAGTCTATTCCTCTCCTTTCATACCTGATTTGCTGTGGCCTCTTTTCCAATGTTTGTCTTCCTGCACAAATTTGTCCTAACTATAATTACCAATCTTTCTATAATATAACTTCCATCATCACTCTCCAATGTTCAAGAATTTCCAAAGGCTTTCTACCAATTATTTTAACAAGTGTAAAGTCCTCTACCCAAATCTACATGGCTTTAGAACATGGTACTTCCCAGCCAGTCTTATTTCTGATATTGTTTATATAGAAAGAAATCTTGGCATTCAGTTGTGCTGGTTTCCTCACTATCCTCTACCTATGCCAACTTCATTTCCATTCCCAAGTCTTTATTTGTACTGTTAACATAAACCATGCCTCTATCTCCATCCCATTCAATTTATCTAAATCTTTCTCATCTTTCAAGGCTCAGTTACATTTTTTTCCCTGATGATATTTCTGACTATAACACACAGGTTTTTTCCTTCTCTGAACATTTATGGCTTATATATTGGCTGCATACTTTTAAGTTTTGTTTTTCTATTATTTTATTACTGGTGGTATGTCCTTTAATAGTGAAAGGGAAGGTTGGTACAGACTGGTTTGTTTTGTTTTTTGTTTTAGAGAGGGAGAGAGGGTGTAAGGAGGGGCAGAGAGAGAGGGGAGAGAGAGAGAGAATCCCAAGCAGGCTCCACGCCCAGCATGGAGCCCAATGTGGGGCTCAATCTCACACCCCTGAAATCATGACCTGAGCTGAAATCAAGAGTCGAATGCTTCACCAACTGAGCCACCCTGGCGCCCCTGGTATGGACTGTTTTAAACAACTTTATGGTTAGATAGTCATATCTAATTCAGAAAAATGTTCAAGACTTTTGCCTCCCTCATATGTCCCAGTCCATACAGAGAGATGGATACCTCCTCCAGTCAACATAATCTCCACTTCGTTCCAGGTTTGAATTCTTCAAACTGGGATTTGGTACCATATCCATGACCATTACTTTGTGGTCATTAACTAACAGCCCTCTGCCTTTGAGACTTTTTCTCCTTCTGCTTTTCTCTTCATGGTTTTTAAGTAACTTGAATATCTCTGCTTGACCCATCAGGTGCCACTTCTTCCCAGCCTCTGGGACAACTGTGAATTAATTATCTCCATCTTGCTTCACCACAGATAGGTCTGAGATTAGAGGTAGTAAACTACTTAGATTTTGTATGTAGAAAATATAAGAAAAACAAACCTTGATACTTCTCTTTATATGGCTCCTGGGTCTATTCTAAATATCATTAACTCATATTCCCAGTTGAGGCCTTGGCTCAGAGTTTGTCAGGCTCTGGCAAAGAGAATGAGCGTGTGCCAGACTGAAGGAAGGGAGGGGAGGACAAAAATTATGTGACTCACACCCTGTAGTGTTTTCTCTTTTTAATTAGGTTGTAAGCTCCTTGAAGGTGGTAATCTTTCCTATGAATCGTTTTGCCTAACATAATGCCTTATATAGTAGACTTTTAATAAATATCTTCTGATAAAAACTGATAGGACTACTTATTAAAAAGAGAACACTGATACATTATTATATGTGAGAAGTTATAGATTTTTTTCATAGACTTTTTGATTACACATACACACAGAAAAGAACAGAGGCTCATAGAATAGGGAGTAATGTTTTACACAATCTTTCAGGGCTTAAAATGCCTTATCAGTATTTCTTTGCTGGTTGTACCACCACTTTCCACATTTGTGGTTCTAATTCTATAGTGGCATAAAGATAATGGAAAAAATCTTGAGAATTTCATTAAGTATCAGATCTTGGAGAGAAAAACATTTCCACATAGACACAGAAAATATAGTGTTCAAAAATAGCATTTCTCTTATTGTCACTACAATGGCCATGTTTGCTGTCTGGTAAATACCATGGAAACACATAAAGCTTAGGCAGTGCCTGAAGCATGCTAAATTAACTTAGCCCCTTTCTCTAATTGAAATTTTGTCTCTGTTTTTCGGCTACATACCTACCTTCTTGCCTTTGTGCTTCAGATTCCTCCATTGCTAAGAGATTTTTATAAATGCTTCATTTATTCCTGAGAGAGAGCATTTCCCTAAGGATGCAGGGTACCCAGAGCATCCAGAACATCCTCTTTACCATTTTATTTAATCATATCTCTACAACTAAGCTGCACCACGTTGAGAAGTCCGCTATCTTAGAGACAGTGCCAACCTTAGTGGGTCAGAATATAAATGCAGCTTTCAAAGTTAGTCTAAAACCAGAGTTCAGTTTTGCAAATCACATACGGTTCTTTTGGTCTGCCCAGTTCTTGTAAGTCGAAGCTGGGCTAGAATGAGGGCCTGGTGGTCAGTAGGAGAGAAAGCCTACTCTGAGGAAAGTTTTGTGATTTTTATTAACATTTATTGAAAACGTATAAAGTTAACAGTAAGAGTTTAACATTTATCTCAATCCCCATAATAATCTTTGAAGTAGGTGCTATTATTGTGCTCATTCTATAGGTGAGGAAATGAAGGTTTGTCCAAAGTCACACAGCCACTAAGCACTGGTTAATAGAATTTGATTTCTGATGTGTCTGGCTCCAGAGTTCTTGATCTTCATTCCTCTACTCCACTCCTTCCCTCTGCATGGGAAGGAATAGACTCAGGTTCATTTTTCCTAGTGCCTCTACTTTTCTAGAAGAGATGGAGGAGAGACACTCTGGCATTGCCTGAACTTTACTGTGTTACTCTTTGTTTAATAATGTTAAAGAAAAATTATGTACCAGACACTTGTTAAAAATGTCAAGGAAGACACTGCTCAAGACAATGACAAGAAAGCTCAAAACTTGTAATAAAGGATAGAGATTTAATTAAACTCTGAATATAGCAGGGACCAGTGCAGATTCATAACCAGGGGGCAGGTTGAAAGAGAAGATGGGAAATTAGTAAACAGGAACTTGATTAAGTATCAAGGATGGAGGAAGAGGAGCTTGACAAGGAGTCCTTGTCAAAGAGCAACTTAGAATACAAGGCTCCTTAACTTCTTTATCAGTTGACTATTTGTCTCTGTGAGAAGAATAAAATGTAATAAGATATTAATACTGACTTAAAACAAGAGAAGGGACATAGAACTGGGATTCCATATAATAACTCATCTGGACTTGAATACAAGGTCCGAACCATATTCACTGTGATTAAACTCAACTCTCTGAGCTTCACTTTCCTTCAAAGGAGACACCCATATGGAAGATAACTCCCCCGCCCCACTTCCAGTCCTTCCTTAAACTTAACAGAAACTCAAAGGGGAAAAGGATCCCAAAGTTTATCTTCCAAACTTCTTGTTTTATACAATAGAAAACAAGGACGTTGAGAAGTGAAATAATTTATATAAAAATAGCTAATAAAGCGGTGTTTTGATTTCCCCTTCACCCTATCTGTCCTAGATACTGCTTGGTCCCAGAGTCAGGCTCAATGCACTATTTCTCCTCTAGTAGGAAATATTTGGAGACAAAGGATTTTTCCCTTTATCATGTTTTATTCTCAGCATTATTTAAATAACATTAATGACATTTATGAACACTTTCTTGGATAAAAATCAGAATCAGGGGCACCTGGGTGGCTCAGTTGGTTAAGTGTCTGCCTTCAGCTCAGGTCATGATCCCAGGGTCCTGGGATCGAGTTCTGTGTTGGGTTCCCTGCTCAGTGGGGAGAGCCTGCTTCTCCCTCTGCCTGCCACTCCCCCTGCTTGTGCTCTCTCTCTCTCTGACAAATAAAATCTTTAAAAAAATCAGAATCATTATTATTTTTATTGTAATTTTTTTTTTTTAGATTTTGTCTATTTATTTGATAGAGAGAGAGATAGTGAGAGAGGAACACAAGCAGGGGGAGGGGAAGAGGGAGAAGCAGGCTCCCCGCCCAGCAGGGAGCCCGATGTGGGGCTCGATCCCAGGACCCTGGGATCATGACCTGAGCAGAAGGCAGACACTTAAGGACTGAGCCACCCAGGCGCCCTGTAATGTTTTTTTTAATAATATCATATTTCTGTTCCTTAAATTTTAGTTTAATTTTGCTTCTCATTATTAGTACTGCTAAAGGCTCCTTTGGCTGCTTTATGCAGCACAAATCTAAAATAATTTGTTTCCAAGTCTGCAATGTAACTCTACTTTGGAGCATCTGAACTTTGGGAAAACTAAAGGAAATAAACATCTTAAGAGTAACTTGAGTTTACCTTGGCCTAATTTTCCAAGGAAGTTGCAGGTATATTAGCATATCTAAGGATTAATTAGATTTCATGAGTTTTTATGTTTGTTTTTTTATATTGTTACTAAATTCCAAAGAAAAGATGTGATTAAATTTTATTATCTCAGTGGTATAATCTATAATTTGAGGGTTAGTAGTCAATCTATAATAAAAAAGGAAAACAAGTCTTACTATATACAGGAGAGAATACAAGTAAAATATTCCTCAATGCCAAAAAAAAAAAAAAAGTGTCGATTCAGAGGAACAACTCTTAACTAAATTTCATTTTTTTCCAAATGCCCCAAACTTGAGAAAACATTTTAATATTTGACTTTGACCCTATTGCTGCACCCCCATACAACCTCAACCTGTAAGTCTTTGTCACTTTTTATTTTTGCATTATTCATTGTGACTTTCCTTTCCAAATCCTGGTGTACTCCTTAGGATCAGCCAGAGATCTGGGCAGCGCCTTGAAGGGTAGGTAAGTCTTTCATACACAAATACTTGGCAAATAGATGTGTATATTCATATGGTTACCCACTTTCCATTAGGTTCACATGGCTGCCTTAAGAAGACCGTGATGGATGAAGTGGCTTGAAGAGGCATGTTGCTTCTTTCTGGAAAACTTTAACTTACTTCTGTGCAGATGATACACATTTATTGTTTCTTCATTTTCCCCCATCCTATTGTGTCCTGTCTCTTGCTTTCAACCTTCTGCCTTAATCTTTACCTCTCCTCCTTGATTAAAGAAATGTGGAGAGGGGTGAGACTTTCAGCTGTGAACTTTGGCCCCTTCCTCTTCCCTGTGCTGGCCTTGGCTTATGCATGGAGGGTGGGGCCAGAATCCCAGGCATAGGCCCAGGGATTAACACATGGACCTGCCTCTTTTGGAACCTGCTAATAGTGCTGTGGTGCAATCAGTATGTTTGGATTCCTTTGAATCTAGTGGTGCTTGGACCTCATGAACTTCCATAATTATAAATTGCACTAAAGAAGGGTCCAAGGGCAGTTTGAGACTTCAATAAAGCACCATTATTTAAAATCAGTTTATCCTGCACTTTGTTCTATTGCCAACACTCAGGGCTAGGCTGGTTGGTTTGCTTAAAACAGAGAAGAAAGCTTAGACTCTGGCTCAGGCCCTGGGCATGGTTCTGGAATTCACGGTTGTAAATTGAGTCAAGTAGTAGAGTTAAAAAGAATTCAATTCCTTTAAAAATTCTACTTCAGTCTGACTAGAATTTCTGAAACTTTCACCATCATAGAAAGATCTGTGGTCCCAAATCTTTAAGTCAAGTAGAAAAGTATGTTTTCTTATGGCACAATTTTTTTTTTTTTTCTGGAGCATCTTTCTCCATTGGTACATCAACATTAAATACTTCACTTAATTTTAAGATCTAACCCAACCACATAATCATAGGGAAAAAGATATGCAACATTCCTACAAATATCAAGATGTAGACCAAATTTGATTTCAAAATAGCATTTTTGGGATTGAATTTTTGTTCTTTGTCGCATTGCCCAACATATTCATGAGGGAGAGATTAAGAAATTCTCATTTTTACAAGAGTTGACATTTTTTTCCAAACTCTTTTCTACAGTGTTATCATATATTTTCTAATTTATAATTTTAATGCTACACATGTACCAAGAGACTAAAATAGGAGATTGGTGACTTTTATTTAAGGTTATTATTTTACTAACTGCACTTCTTCAGCATGAGATTTATCATGTCGTAATATATTGGTATGTCTTAACCATACCTGACACCTGGAAGCACAGTGTAATAGATGCAAAATTATGTAAGTTGTTTCATTCCTCCAAAGTTAGTGTCCTTATGACAAGTTCCACAAAAGAACAATTTAGTTAAAGAACAAGATATTATTCAGAGGGCTTACATGAGAGGGCTGTCCTCTTTCTCAGGCTTAATAGTCCATTAATATGTGGAAATGAAAGAAGTTCTCCACTAAATTTTTTTGGTTAGTGTTTATGAGTATGTGTGTATATGAAATCTTGCATATAATTTATATTTTCCATCTTAGATGGCTAATTTAAATGCTTCTGAATATTTCCATCAAATATACACATCTAGAAATTTGATATTGAATTTCATTCATAAATGCCAGTATCAAATCTTTATGAATAGTTATCATTTATCCAAATATCTGTGTGATATGACAATATATCTATGTGTCAGCACAATACTCTTAGCAGTTGAAATCCATCTCCAAAGAAAACCAATGACATCTTCCTTATGGAACTAATATTCTGGTGGGCAGAAACCATAAATAAGCAATGAACATTATACATAAAAAGTATGTTAGAATTCAATGAGTTCTATAAAGCTAGAGCAAGTTAAGAGTGTGAAGAATGTTGAGGAGCATGGAAATGTAATTTGAATAACATAGTCAAGGAAGGTCTCACTGAGAAGAGGACATTTGCAAAACACTTGAAGAAGGTGAGAGAGTGAGCCATGTGCATATATCAAGCAAGGTTGGTCTGGACAGAGGGCAAAGCACATACAAAGTCCTAATGTTGGAGTGTTCCTCTAGTATTCCAGAAACAAAAAGAAGGAAAGGGTGGCTGGAGAGGAGTGAGTAAAGGAGAAAGATAATGGGGTGACTTGTAATAGGGGCTCAGAGAATACAGTAGTTTGTGGACCATTATAATTGGTTTTAATCTGAGTAGAATGGGGAACCATTGAAAGGATTTGAGCAGGAGAGTTCCATGATCTGACTTATGTATTGAAAGTATTAGTTTGTAATGAGACCAGATAAGTGTAGCAGGCAAGGGTAAAAGCAGGGAGATGAGGGAGGTCAGGCTAGAATCCATACAATGATGATGGCTCAGATAACTGATGATGGCAGCAAGGGAGATGGTGAGAAGTAGCTTTAGGTAGGCTTAGGGATAGTTTATCAATGGGAAGGCTGAGCCTGTGGGAGCAGATGGCAGTTAGAGGGTAGATATGATTTGCTTCAATTTTCTCAGTTAGGTAAGAAGTAAGATAATCAGCTGAGAGTAAGAATAGGGGATGAGGTTTTGGGAGTTTCTAGAGAAATGAAAAGATACGAAATAATCCTTGAAGAGAATAAGACACTGAAAAGATCAGAGGACACTAAAATGATTTCCTGAAAATATTAAGGGCCCACTGTGAGTTTCATGCTCATGAATATGAAGTGAAACAAGCTCAGCATGGTTGTGTATTTCTCCACAAGGTCAAGCTACACAGGGGTTAGGAGCTGGATTGAACCAGGGTTGTGGTGTTGCCAAGTAAGGCAAAGGAAAAGAGTTACCCTGGAGTCAAAAGTATGTGCAAGAGAAAAATTATGATGATTGACCATGGAACTGAAGCTTGCTAAAGAAAGCGAAGAGAGTGTATCAAGTGGATGAAGAATATTGAAGCAGTGATAATATCAATGAAGCATGTGAAGGACTGACACTTTGAGGTCATAAATTGAAAATTTAGGAAGTAGTTGTCAAAACTGAAATTATAATGTGTGGCACTTACTGGTCATGACTAGGCTTAGAATACAGTGGAGGGAATGGCTAAAATAGAATGAAAGACAATATTACAGGATTGAGAGGAATTTAGTCTGATGACAAGAGATTCAAGCTGCATTTTTGGTTGGTGGGTTTTGTATTTTTTTCTTTTGTATTTGCTTTCACGAATACTGTGAAAATGAAGGGAGAATGGCCAAAAAATGCTTATGAGGAGCAACGGGGATACTGAGCCCTCCTCCATGTACAGTGCTATACCCTGGGGAAGGCATGCTCTAAGTCTTAAGGTGCCTTGCTTTTGACCCTTGTTGGTAGAGGGGTAAGTGGATTATCTTTCGACATCTGTCAATAGAGCCAGGATTTATGGGGAAGGAGGACCTGGATCTCTAATGCCATACCCAGTGCTCTGTTCTTTATAGATCCTATCAGATGACTCCAGTTTTTCTATGGAAAATGATAATACATGTTTAAAACAGCTTTTCAGATCCTTAAAAAAGTAGAAACCAAACAAAATATTGTCAAACCACTATTCTAAAAGAGCATGAATTTAATGCTAAATTAATGTCTATTTAATCTGTTGGGCTGGCATTATTACAGCCAAAAATGTGCTTCTAGTTTAATTAATTTTGTTGAATGTCAATGTGGATAAAATATGTTTTTCTCAAGATTCTGGTTTAAACTCTTTTCACAGCAAATGTGATAGCAATTTAGGGAGGCTAAAATCAGGACAGGAACAGATGAGGGTCTGGAAATCACTTACAAAATAGAAGTCACTAAGTAAGACCCACAGAAACATTCAAGAAGGATCTCAAATGCCATGTCCAACCTTGATTCCTTTTCCTAATTGTAGAAGGAACTAGCTTGCTTAAATGACTGATGCAAAAAGGTGAACTGTGTTTTTTGTTTTGTTCTGTTTTGTTTTTTTCAGCAGAATTGTGATAATTTGAATTAAGAAGTAGAGTATTAAAATGGCCATTTAGCATTCAGGATACAGGTTTTTGTTTTGTTTTGTTTCCATAAACAAGAATACTTGGACATCAGGAGAGTTTTTTCCTCTTAGAGGAATTAGAATTTTCTAAGTTTCACCTGTGAACTGCTTCTAGTTTAGCCCCATAAGTTTTACAACTTATTTCTTTAGTGCTAACCACAGCTAATTCACTGCATTCTATGTCAAAGTTTTCTTTCACCTTCCGATTATAAATTGTGTTTTGAGACCTCCCTGGAGCCAATACACATACAGACACACATGCAAACACACTCCTTCTACTTGCAAGAAAAAACCCCCAAAACTTTAAGTTTTAGTGCATTTGGGGTTAAAGGCTAAATGAAAAAGTAATAGTGACGTGGGAAACAAAGGCAGAAAGAAATGTAGATAATATTAAATGTCCTTATAACCTGCTGCCCATTGACAAGTATTTGGGGCAGGCAGAGTATAACCTTCCTCCAGGAAACTCCCAACTGTCTTGATGTTAATGCCCTGCTAGAGGGAAAAACTACCTTAGCTTGACAATAGCCTGGTCTTCCAGTATCCTGTGAGTCTTCTTTAGCATACGAAAGTCCTTTTGGAACATCGCTTCCTCTTTATTTTCCCCAATCCCAAAGTATATAATCACTTGCTCCTCAGAATCTGGAGGCAGCAGCTCTTTCTGCCCCTGGGTCCCGTCCCTGTGCTTTAATAAAACCACCTTTTTTGCACCTAAAATGTCTCAAGAATTCTTTCTTGGCCATCAGCTCTGGACCCCAACAACACTACTCCAAAAAACACATCAATCGTAGAAAAGAGAGAGAAAGATAAGAAAAGAAAAAATTGAGAAAATCAGACCCATTGGCAAGTATGGTTTGTCTTACAGGTTTACAGACATAGTGTTTATGTTTTTATTATTAAAAACCAGGTGGGAATAAAAGATACTAAAGAGAAAGACAAGACTGGAACTAGAGGGAAAATAAAATATAGCACAATCTGTTTTTCTCTTTTTTAATTCTAATTCTTTTAAAAAAAATTATTTATTTGAGAGAGAGCTCCTGAGCAGGAGAGGGGCAGAGAGAGGAGAAGCAGGCTCCCCGCTGAGCAGGAAGCCCAATGAGGGGCTTGATCCCAGAACCCTGGGATCATGACCTGAGCTGAAGGCAGATGGCTAAATGACTAAGCCACCCAGGCACCCGTATTTCTAATTCTTTTGGAATATTCTCCTCTCCTCTACCTTTCACAACCAGGGCCTAATTAATCCATCTCTTGGGAAAGCATATGTAAATTATTAAAGTAGAATTTCTCTTAGATTTTTTTAGTTCATTTATTCTAAAAATAAGATTATACTCCAATATTATAAATTAAGTGATTTTTTTATTACAGAATTCACACATTGATTCTTAATCAGTGTAAGAATATAACACTTTAAAAAATAGGAAAGTCCATATTAGCCAGTATAATAACTTGAATAGATTTTTTAATAGCTTCATTAAGAGTTTAGTAATCAGAAATTTGGATGAAGAAGAACATAGTGATGACCTGTTCTATTTTGGAGCCCTTGAACTGAAGACGATACATAACTGATAAATTAATTTACTATAAATTTATTTAATTAGTAATTATAGTGTCTACCATGTAGCAGGCATTATTTTAGAAATATTAACTAATTTAAACCTTGTAACAACCCTATTAGATAGGGTCTAGTATTTTTACCTAATTTAAAAGAAGACTATTGAGGCATCTAAGAGTTAAGAAACTTACTCAAGATCAGAAAGCCTGTGTGCTGACAGTCTTACTCCAGAGGCCATGATCTTGATCCCTGTGCTATACTTCCTCGAGATGAGTATAAAATAAGGTTTCATGTGCTTTCAAAAATCTTGAAATCCCCTGAATTTGTACAAAGAATCTTGTACAACTCTACCTATAAATATTTGATTGGAGTGAGGTTGGGATTTTGTAGTGATGAGCCATAGCTTTGATCAGTTTTTGTTTTTTTGTTTTTTTTTTTTTAAGATTTTATTCATTTATTCATGAGAGACAGAGAGAGAGAGGCAGAGGGAGAAGCAGGCTCCCAAGGAGCAGAGAGCCCGATGTGGGACTCGATCCCAGGACCCTGGGATCATGACCTGAGCCGAAGGCAGACGCTTAACCATCCGAGCCACCCAGGCGCCCTAGCTTTGATCAGTTTTATGGAAAAATCTAGAACAAGAAAATTTATAGTCCCTAATAAAGAGTTTATTATCTTCAATCAAGTAAACAATATAAAAAGCAACTCTACTTTGTGTTTTTTATCCCAGAAAATGGAAACCTAAACTATTTTGTAACTGTTGTTTTCTCAGTTCATTTATTTTAATCCAGAGAATGGCCAACTCTGGGATTGACCACCCACATGCATTTTTAGCAATTATATGCAGCATGTCACTGACCAAAAGAGTTATCCTGTAGGAAATAGTTGAGAAATCAGACTTGACCACATAGAAGCCCAGGGAATTATTCCAAAGTCTCCTACCGAGGCAATCTTGAACCTTTAGTGTGTTTATTCAAATTGGCTGCTGTTCTTTATAGGGAGGAGAGGTAAGGTCTTAAGAAAATGCTTTTATTATCTTATTTGTCCGAGTGGATGAACTGATATTAGATATACAATATAAAGCAATACAAAAAATTAAGAGGCATGAGAGTTTGAAGAATCTGGTAAAGACTGAAACCTATGTTAAGGTGAGCAATGGTAGCAGAAAGAAGAGAAGGAAAGGCAACTTTGTTGGAGTTACAAGATAAGCATGAAAGTCTCTCAATGGAGCAGTTCAGCATTCTGAATTTAAAGAAAGCAGAAACTTAACATTCTATGGGGCGATACTGGGGAGAGAGATAAGAATGAAAGCGAGATACTTTGTATGATATGTTATAGGCTATGTCATGGAGGAGGGATACATGTAATCCACGTGTCTGAAACCACCTCATGGGCTTGAGCCTCTCTCCACTCATATGAGGAGAATGCAGAATTTCTGGGGAAAAATCATGGAAAACTAAGGAAGATCCTGATGGTGAGTAGTGGATATGGAAGGGAAGGTATGAGAGATAACAGAGCCAATCAAGAAATACGCTATGGCTGTAACGTGATTAGAGATCTGTCCATGTTCCTGCTCTCACTTCCACAGTGTGGAGTCACTGGCAAGCAGCTGTCCATCCACAAACTCTATTTCTCAGTACTCTATCTGTGGTCATAGGACTAGTTCATACCAATAGAAACTGATTAGAAATTAAATGCTTTGCTCCTAGGCCAGGTTCATTAAAAAACTCCCATGTATCAAATCACCAGTTTCCTCTTCTGTTGCTTTCCACAGATGACTTCAAGGCCTTATAGACTGACAGACCTCCATGGGGAAGAAATGTGAGTCCCTGAATTACCAAATGGAGAAAAGTTATTTGCCAATCAGCAACAATCACACTGGATTATTTGCTAGTGAGATATAAAATTCTAATGTTGAGACAATAAAATTTTGAGGGTTATTTATTACAAAAGTTAGTATTATACACCCCCTCCCCATACAAACATACACACAGAATCCACTTGGAATGAAAAAATAGAACATGACAGTAAGTAGATTGTCAGTTAACTAAAATTTGTGTGTGTCCCATTACTTCTTATTTGTAGACTCATGACTGACACTTACCAAAAATAAATCATTTAATCATGAAGTTATTAAGAGCTTCTGAACTCCTGAAAAAGAAATGGAAAAATGGCAAGGAATAATAAAAATGTTATTTTTATTTTTCACTAACCATTAGCATTTTAACAAGAAAGGAGAATGGATCGCAAGAGAAATAAATGGATGGCCAAATGCAAGACTGAAGCCCAGGGCCCTTCTTAGGACTGAAATCTCTCAAGCTCTGGGAGCAAGTCATTTGTCCAAAGGATGTTTAAATGCAAGGGAGAGAGAAGATTCCAAACAATGTTGGGCAGCAAGTGACCATGAAGAACATGTTGTGACAGGAACAAAGGGCCAACAGTGAGGGAGATGTCCAGGGTTTCTAATAAGAATTTTGTTAAGTAAAAACAAAACAAAAAAATAAAAAAATTAATACCAGTATGGTAGGCAGAATAATTGACTCCCAAAGATGTCCATGTTCTAATTTCCAGAACCTATGTTTAAGTTATGTTATATGGCAAGAAAGAATTAAAGTTGCAGATGAAATTAAGATTGCTAATCAGCTGACCTTAAGATAAAGACATTATCCTGAAGTATCCAGTGGGCCCAGTGTAATCAAAGGGTCCTTTGAATGTGGATGAGGGAGGCAAAAGAGCAGAGTCAAAGAGAGATCTGAAGATGCTACCCTGTTGGCTTTAAAGACAGAGGAAGAGAATGTGAACCATGAATTACAGATGGCCTGTAGAAGCTAGAAGAGACAAGGAAAAGAATTCTCTAAAGACTCTAGGAAGGAAAACAGCCCTGCAGAAACCTTGACTTTGACCCAGTGAGACCCATTTCAGACTTTTAACCTCCAGAACTAAAAGATTACAAATGTGTATTGTTTTAAGCCACTCCATTTGTGGTAATTTATTACAACAGCAATAAGAAACTAAAACAACTGGTTTTCTGAATATCTCCATACACTAATAAACAGAGTAGGAATAATAAACAAGGGACATTTGAGATTAGAACACACTTTGGTAACTCTAACTCTATGGATATGATGCAAACCTGAAGAGAGAAGACTAATAACAGAAATAAGGTGATGGAAGAGAGTTCTCGATCAAGGAAACAGACATATTAAGAGGCAATTGTGCATTATTTCATGTAGGTATGTACTAGTGTGGATCAAGACACTGAACATGGAAGTGTTTTGAAGAGCATCTGAGAAAAGTGCAAAGAAAAAGTATTATAACTGACAATATACCTTCACAATGCTCACATTTGCTTAGGTTTCAAAAAGAAAGTTGCCATACTTCCCCCCACCCCAGTGTTGTTGAGGTTGTCAGGGAAACAGATTAGGAACCAAGGACTTTGAAAATCACAGGCCAAGAGACAGAGATGGGGCCAGAATGAGCATCTTTGGTCCAGCTCACTGTCTACAATATTGACTGCAGAGGAAGAAAGCCAATACATTCACAAAACTATAAAAACAACAATCCTTCAAGTAATGAAGGATTTAAACCACATAGTATCTTCAAAGACCTGTATAAAAAATTACGTATAAGCATCTCCCCCCTCAAAGATGGCTTTTCTCTCATTTCACCAGGCAAATTTTACAGTTCGTTCTTTCCTCTTGCCCTCCTGTATCATATATATATACACATATATATATGCAACCAAAATAGTATCTATAATCCTTAAACATAGCTATTTACACATTTGCCTCTTGTTAAGACCACTGAAGGCAGAAATTATGACTTATTTATTTAACCATCAAGTTTAAGAATTTTTCTAGACCTTGTTAGATACTCACAAATGCTTTTTGAACTTAAAATTAATGACATAAAATGCCCCTAAGCAGAGTTCAAAACTGAAACAGAATTTAGATACAGTATGAAGAACAATTATTAAGGGGGATTGGTTTTAAATGTTATATTTAGACAAAGAGGAACAAATATCTTTGTTATTAAGCTGAAAAATTTTATTTTCTATTTTTTCAACTTCTCTAGTGAAAGGAATGGTGTTTACACAAACACAAAGCACAGTGTAGTTTAAAAGCTTGTAAAAACCACAATAAGATACCACTTTAGAAAAGGTCTGGCAGTTCATTGCAAAAGTAAACTTACATTGTTCCTATGAACCAGTAATTCTATTTCTAGAAAGTTACTCAAGAAATTAAAACAAATGTCCACAAAGAGATGTGGGCAAGAATATAGCAGCTGCTTTATTAATAACAGTCAAAAATTGAAACAGCCTACATGTCTATCAAAAAAATAGATACATAAATGGTATATTAATACAATGGAATACATCAGTAAAAAGGAACAGACTACGAATGCACAACAAATGGATAAATCTGAAGCCATCCCAAGTGAAAAAGAGCCTGATCCACAGAGGACATGCAGCATGACTCCAACTAAAATAGAGAAAATACTTTATGGTGAAAAAAAATCAGAACAGTGGTTGCCTCTGAGCGGTGTAGGTAAAAATTCACTGGAGGGCGCCTGGGTGGCTCAGTTGGTTAAGCGACTGCCTTCGGCTCAGGTCATGATCCTGGAGTCCCGGGATCGAGTCCCGCATCGGGCTCCCTGCTCGGCGAGGAGTCTGCTTCTCCCTCTGACCCTCCTCCCTCTCATGTGCTCTCTCTCTCTCTCTCATTCTCTCTCTGTCAAATAAATAAATAAAATCTTTAAAAAAAAAAATTCACTGGAAAGGGGCATGGAAGAATTTTCTGAGACAATAAAATATCCTGTTTATTTATCAGAATATAAATATCTATCAAATTTATCTAATGTTATACTTAAAAGTCACATTTCATTGTACATAGATTTTACACCAACAGAAAAAAGTAACCACAAAAAAATTTTTACTCAAGTTAATAGTATGGTGCTAAAGTATTTAAAGGAGAATATACTAATATATATAAATATACTAATATATGTTTTTTAAAGCATCAAAAATAAAATAGATTGATGGAGAGGTGGGGAAAGAATAGATCATAGGGCAAATATAAGATGTTAATTGTAGAATCTAGGTAGTGAATATATGGGTGTTCACTGTGAAACCCTTTCAACTATTCTTTCAACTATTCTTTCAACTATTCTCATAACAAGCTTTTTTAAAGCATATAAGAAAGAATCTTGCCTGCTCCAAATAAGTTTGAATTTCCTAGGAAATTTTAACTATCATGATAGAGTTATTTTTGGTAAACTTTGAAGAATTTTAAAGAATGGAAGAAGTATTAGAAGACTGAAGGCGGGTAAACACAGTTTTGAAATCAACAAGTGGTGAGAAATATGAGTGGTTTCAGGCTTGATTCTAGAATGACTGGTGCAAATTTCAAATTTCACAGGTCACAGATTAATAAAATTAGATGTGTAAAAATATCTATAAATGTCCTCAACCATAAAAAAGGATGAGATCTTGCCATTTGTGACAATATGGATGGACCTATAGGGTATTATGCTAAGTGAAATAAAGAGAGAGACAAGAAATAAAATAAATAGAGAAAGACAAATACCATATGATTTCTCTTATATGTGGAATATAAAAAAGCAAAACAAATAAACAGTCAAACAGCAGAAACAGACCCATAAATACAGAGAACAAACTTATGGTTGCCAAAGGGTGCGGAGGGGATAAACAAAATAGGTGAAGGGGAATGGGAGATACAGGCTCCAGTTACAGAATAAGTCATGGGAATAAAAGGTACAACATAGGGGATATAGTCAATAATATTGTTATAGCATTGTATGGTGACAGACGGGAGCTACACTGGCCATGAGCATAGCATAACATACAGACTTGTCAAATCATTATGTTGTACACCTGAAATGAATGTAACATTGTGTGTCAACTATATTTCAATTAAAAAATAAAAATAAAGTAGTCCAAAAATAAGTGACAAATTTTATTTCAATCTTTATCCTTGATAATTCCAGAATTTTCCTATTGATAATTTTCTTCATTCCCATTTTTCACTAAGGTGACATCCAAGTTCAGGGTACCTGTTTTTACAGAAGTAGGGCATCAATGAAAAAAATTCATCTGGTTCTATATCATAAAGATTTACCCAAATTTGCAACCTCTGAAATATTTCCATTATCATGTTTCTCTACATGTTCTAGGTCCCAAAGAAAATCCATCACCATCACCACCTCCACTTTATCCGCTCTATCCAAAGATAATATGGCATCTGTGTCTCCATGTACTATTTTGTGGCCTTGTGTCTACTTTTAAGATCTGAATCTAGTTTCAGACCATTTCAGAATGGTCCTTGCTATCCTTAAACCCTCAAACCATTCTAGGAGTTGTCTTATAAATGTGCTTTAGCCACATATTTTGAAAATCAAAGCAAAAATTAACTTCCTTGCCTTTTCTTTTAATTCCTGCACAACCCAGTACTAAGGCAATGGATTTCTTAGCCTCAAGGTCCAGTTTTAAATGAAGAACATGTCCTAGGGTAAAAAGTAATTTCCAGATAGATATAAAAGTGCTAATATTTCAAGATATTATCTGCTACAGAACACATAGATGGTTTGTAAGCAGCAAAGAGAAAAGACGTTATTCTGACTCCTAATGTCTACTAAGAGCCAGGAATCTTTCAACTTAAGAGCAAACACATCTTTATTAATAATATTAGATTAATAATAATTCAAGAAAATTTCGTTCACATAGAGAACATAGACTTTAGTGAGGCATTTGGAAAGAGCTCTCAATGTATTATTATAGCCCCATATGATAATAAGTTGCAGAGGATGTTAGTAGAATTATGTGTATTAGCACCTTGCTAAATGATTACTTTTAAACATAAAGAAATCCTTTTACAAGCCTGAAGAGAGGTTTCAAGTGTTATATCACAGTATTCAGTTCTTAATCTTTCGAAGTTCAACAAATCCACCAATGACTTAGAAGAATAGAAGACATCTTTAAGAATGAAGATGATATGAAGCTTGGTGGGATCTCAAGAGCGGGGATGACAGACTCAGAATTTAACAATTCTTAACAGGGTGCAGTAATGAGCTAAATTTGACATTTATTGAGCACCTAATCAGTATCTGCCAATAAGGAAAAAATGATAATTAGAAAAGCCCCAGCCTTCAAGTCACTTTTTAGTCACATTTATTACCTCCAAAAGGAGTTCAGAAATATGGAATATCTGGAATATTGTAATCAATTTTTAAGTTATTTTTTGCCTTCTTATATAAAAGTCTAAACCTAGACCAAAAGATTTATTAAGATAGCTTAATTAAACCATGATGAAAAATGTGAGAAAAATTAAAACTTTCAAAAGAGTAATTTTCTGCTAAAATACATTGTTATTTTTTTCTCTCTTTAAAAAAATGTAGAAGTCCTGTTGTGAGTAGGGAAATTATTTACAAATAAAGTTTGGAATATTTGCCTGATGAAAGGGTTGCTTGTCAAATAATTCATGGCAAAATATGTGTACATATGTGTATGTGAGTGTATGTGTGTGAGGGTGTGTGTGTGTCTGATAGGAAGGGAAGCGGAAATCCAAAGAAATAACCTAAATACTAATTCTAGACTAATTTTAGTTCAATTAAAGTAACAGAAAATTAGTTCTTTATTTCTCTATTGAAAAGTTACAATTAAATTTATATAGAATTTGAGTGAAATTAATCATATCAGCACATACACTTTATTTCAAAAGTCAAGTCCATTCTCTTTGTAAGCTAATTAGGGTTAAAACCTTGGGGAAGCCTTTATAAAACACAATCACAATAGAAACTTAAAAAGAAAAGGACATTTCTACTTGTATATACAAGTTGTATATACAAGCACACATTTATGCAGATGTCCTTGGCCTCTCTGTTGGCCTACTATGAGTCTATAGGAATTGACTTTGTGAGGCTTTTCTGGCAGATATAGTAAATCTATGGCTTGGGAAATTTCCTTCACACAACTTGCCCCGCCAACCCAGGTCATAGTAGTATGGAAAGTCCTGAAGAATTTCTGTCCCAGATCTCTGTTGTTGTTGACTTGGTGAAAGTCACAGAATTAAAGCGTAGATTTTGCTGAGTCACCTCAGCCTGGTTCCTTTATTCATAGATGTGGTGCATTTGGAAAAGTCCTGATGACTTAGAAACAAAGAAACAAACAAAGAATTAAAAAGTTATTCAGGAAAATATTTGACATTGCACAGCTAGAAGTCGTCTTTTCAACTTAAAGCCTTGATCCCTATTTAATTGGTAATTTCACCTTCTCTTGTTAGACATAGAAATATTCAGCAACTGTATTACTAGTCAATTGTACTTTGGCATGAATTAAGACTTTAAGAAGAGATTTTTGAAAGGGAGGCAGATACAAGGCATCCATTCTTCCTACTTTGTTCCCTTTTGCTCTTTATTCCAGCTAACTGGGGCTCCCACCATCTCTCACCTGTACTCCTTGGATAGCTTCCGAACGAGTCCAATTTCCTTGACATTTTCCTCTTTGTCTTCTACTTTGCAGTGTCAGTTATCCCAAACATAAATATGTCCATATCTTTCCTTTTGCAAGGATCTCTCTTGTCCCCCTGACCCAAAGGATTAAGGTCAAACTAAATATAGCTTGGAAGGTTTGCCATGTTCTGACCTCTGTCAAATCTCTAGGCACACCCTTTTTTTCCACAATTTTGCCATCCATTCATAACACCTATCTGCTTATAATTTTTACAGATTTTTACTTTGGTTCATATTATCTCAGTTTAAAATTCAGTCCTTACTTCCCATTCCCCATCTCATATTCTAATTTTTTGCAGTGAAAGCTGTACTCTCCCCAGGAAGCTTTCTATGACTTTCTGGGCTGGGTTAGGTACCCCTCCATTTGCTGCCATAAACACTGTTATTTATTTACTCCTCATTATGTCTGGGTGATTATTCATGTTGTTGTAAGTAGTTGGAGTTTGCTCATTCTTGTTTCTATATATCAATTATAAGAATATACCACAGTTTATCCTATTGTTGTTGAATAATTTCTCCAATTTTGGCTAATATGAGTGCTCCTTCTATTAACATTCTTATGTGTGTATTTTGGCAAACTTATATATGCATTTCTGTTGGGTATTATCTAGGATAGGAACTGTTCAGTCATGGGAGGAGGTAGGCAGAATACTAAAAATGGCCTCCTGGATCCAATGCCTAATGAAAGGGAGATATCCAGATGGGTTTTATCATAGACAGATCTCCAGATGGGCCTAATCTAATCGCACCAGCCACTTTAAAAGCAGAGATTTTTCTCTTGCTGGGAGCAGAAGATGAAGTCAGAGAAATCTGAAGCACAGGGCAGACTTGCTGCATTACGGCTGGCTTGGTAATACAGGGGTCCACATGCAAGGACTGAAGAGCAGCCCCTAGTAGCTGATGGTGGCCTCTAGCTGACAGCAAGGAAACAGGACCTTAGTCCTACAGCCTCGACAACTGAAATTTTGCCCTCAACCTGAATAATCTAGGGTGTGGATTTCTCTCCAGCGCCTCCAGATGTTGACTCAGTCCTCCCAACAGCTTGATTTCAGCCTTGTGAAACGCTGAGCAGATAACCCAGCCATACTGTGTGGGGCTTCTGAACCACAGAACTATTAGCTAATGATGGTTTTGTTTTAAGCCACTAAATTTGGGGTAATGTGTTACTCAGCAATAAAAAACTAATGCATAGAGTTTGCATGTATTTGTTTTAGTAGATGCTGCTAACAGTTCTTCAGAATACCAGTTTATATTCTCACCAGCAGTGTATGAGAGTCCTAGTTGCTCTATAAAATCAACTCATGTTGGGGCGCCTGGATGGCTCAGTCAGTTAAGTGTCTGCCTTCAGCTTGGGTCACGATCTCAGGGTCCTGGGATCAAGCCTTATGTTGGGCTCTCTGCTCAGTGGGGAGTCTGCTTCTCCCTCGCACTCCCTCTCTCTCTCTCAAATGCATAAATTAAAAAAAAAAAATCAACACATGTTGCTTTAAGTGTAGTCACAGAATATAAAGCATCCAGTAGAAATGTGCCTATTTAATATCTATTAATCATTAATGAAATAAAACTAAAAGTGAAATGTAGCATTTCTCATGTAAAACAAAGATGATTTTAATAAATTATAATAACCACTTCTCAAATTTAGCCAAACACATGTGCAGCTCAAATTTTAGCAATTGGTCATTCAAGGGAACTAGTAATGATTATTTATTATTTAATGTGACTGATCGATGGCAAAATGATAGCAGTTGTCTTTTTTCATAAATTAAATAGCTGTAATAGAAAAATTTTTTAAGATTCTACAGCTATTTCATTCAACTGGTTTCACTGCTCTTTGCTCTGTGTGTGTGTGTTCAACACAACATATCCCTAAAGATATATTGGATAACCTCTTGGTTTTTTTGTTTTTTAGATTTTATTCATTTATTTGACAGAGAGAGCATGAGCAGGGGGAGCTGCAGGCAGAGGGAGAAGCAGGCTCCCTGCTCAGCAGGAATCCCATTGCGGGACTCAATCCCAAGACTCTGGGATCATGACCTGAGCAGAAGGCAGATGCTTAACGACTGAGCCACCCAGGTGTCCCAGATGACCTCTTTTTAAATATCAAGGATATATTATGGAAAACTTCCACAGGGACTCTGAAGAAAGACTATACTTTTTTCTAAATTTAACATCATTTGGCCATCGGTGTTTTTATCTTTTCTTTTGATACTTTTCTTATTCAGTGTTCTAAACACCTCCTAGTCCTTTTGACTGTATGTAATTACTCTAGGAATTACAAAATACATACTGATTTTTCCCAGTTTGTTTAGAATCAGTATTTTACCACCTAATTGGAATGTGGAAATGTTACCACTATAACTTCTCTCCTTTATGCTTCAGCTGTCTTTTTTATTTCCTCTTTGTACACGAAAACTCCCATCAAAGAATGTTCTATTTTGTGCTTTCAACCACTGAACATGTTTTACAAAATTCAAGAGGAGAAAAATAAAGTATTATATACACCTAGGTATTTTCCCTTTGTTCCCTTTTCTTCACGCCCGGTGTTCCAAGTTTCCTTCTGGTATCATTTCCCTTCAATCTGAAGACTTCCTTTAGCAGTTCTTTTAAAGCAGTTCTGCTGCCAACAACTACTCTTAGCTTCCTTTCATCTGAGAATGTCTCTCATTCCCCTAAAGTGCTGAAGGACACTGTCACCTCTACCAGATTCCGAGGGGACAGCTCATTTCTTCAGCACTTTAAAGATGTCATGCCACTTCCTTCTGGTATAGCACAGATTGGGGGTGAGCCCAGGATTTCATAAACAGCTTTACAGCGAGGCCTTCCTGAATGCCTCCTCTTTATTATCTGCCAAGAACTTTCCAGTTCCACAGGCTGCTCTTTCCAGCCTTCCAACCAGAGACTGCCCCTTCCCACCCAGTTCAGGGTTATACACAGCAGGAAGGGAGAGAAGGAAAACAAACACAGCAGGTCCAGTGACACATTCTTGAAGCTGCAGCTGGATTGAAGGAGGGGACGCTTCCCGGCCTTCTAGGTTTTGGCTGGTTTCTGACTTGCCCGTTGTACTTTCCGGAGCTAATTTTATGATTTAAAATAGCATACTATATATAGGAGGTATGTTACCTTCTTATTTGTATGTTTACCATATACTTTGATATTTGAAGTGTTACGTATTGGAAAGGCCACTTATATTTCTAGAACAAAGTAGATTTTATGCAACCTTTTTTTTTTCCTTCAAGGAAAGAATGTTTTTCTCCAAAGAAAAATTAATAGCAATTAAAAAAAAATGGGGGGGAAAGCTCTTGCCACTACCATTCCTCCCAAGACAATGGAGGGGGAACAAAGGGGAAAAAATCCAAGAAACCTCCCCAACTGTCTCTGCGTTTTAGGAGTTTCCTTTTCAGTTTCTTGAGCTAGAACTAGAGAGATCTTTGTCTTCTTCACAGTGCTTATTCTGGATTGTGCAAAGTGCTGAGTTCCAGCTACGGCATACCAGGGCATACCAATGGCAAACACACAGCTGGCTCAGTGGTCCTTTGAATTCTGGTGTTCTTCCCCAATCTGCCTTCTTATATTTACTTCTTAGAGTTCTCAAATAGCTGGCCATACATCTGTCCAGGTTTTATAATTGAGTCCAATGGAAGATAAAGGGGCACTGACTCCATCTTGTCCAGAACCAAAACTCTATAACTTGCATTTTCTACTTATGGTATCTTTCTGTATAAAAACTATCTTTTGTTTTTAAATTGTAAGCAAGTAAGTCTTAAGCAAGTAAGTCTATCTTCTCCTTTATGTCTTCAGAATATAGTATTAGTGTATGTTTTCCATCACAATTTTTAAGCACCTTTTCTTTTCTTTTTTTCTCCTAATTCACTCACAGATTTAAAAAATACAGATCTTGGGGCACCTGGGTGGCTCAGATGGTTAAGCGTCTGCCTTCGGCTCAGGTCATGATCCCGGGGTCCTGGAATCGAGCCCCACGTCGGGCTCCTGGCTCAGCGAGGAGCCTGCTTCTTCCTCTCCCCCTGCTCATGCTCTCTCTCTCTCTTTCTGTATCTCTGTGTCTCAAATGAATAAATAAAATCTTTAAAAATAAAAAATAAATAAATAAATAAATAATACAGATCTTTAATCTACCCAGATTGCATTATATCAATTTTTTTTCCTGTCATAAGTCAGTAAGTTGCAGTAATAGATTTTCTAATGTTGAACCATGCTTCCATTTTTAGGATGAACTCACTGTGTCCATGATAAATTTTTCATTCAATACATTATTGTTTAATTATATATATAAATATATATATTGAATGAGGTAGATTTATAATTTCCCTTTTGTTTATGCTATTACCTTGTTTTTGTATCAGAATTATGCTAGACTGTTAGAATGGCTTAGAAAAACAGACTCCTTTTTGTTATCATTTTAAGAATTCTGAGCAGTTTAAACATTGGATACATCCTTATTGATCTTTCTCCTCTAACATAAAATACAATATATGGCATAGAGTAAATATTCAAGAAATATATGTTCATGGATAAAAGAATGGATGAGTGAACGAATAAATGAATCTATTTATTTTTAATTATTTTTAAAAATATTTTTACTATGTTATGTTAATCACCATACATTACATCATTAGTTTTTGATGTAGTGTTCCATGATTCATTGTTTGTGTATAACACCCAGTGCTCCATGCAGAACGTGCCCTCTTTAATACCCATTACCAGGCTAACCCATCCCCCCCCCTCCCCTCTAGAACCCTCAGCCACTCTGGAAAACAGTATGGAGGTTCCTCAAAAAGTTGAAAATAGAGCTACCATACGACCCAGCAATTGCACTACTGGGTATTTACCCCAAAGATACAAATGTAAGGATCTGAAAGGGTATGTGCACCCCGATGTTTATAGCAGCAATGTCCACAATGGCCAAACTGTGGAAAGAGCCAAGATGTCCATCAACAGATGAATGGATAAAGAAGACGTGGTGTATATATACAATGGAATTTTATGCAGCCACCAAAAGGAATGAAATCTTGCCATTTGCAATGACGTGGATGTAACTGGAGGGTATTATGCTGAGTGAAATAAGTCAATCAGAGAAAGACATGTATCATATGATCTCACTGATATGAGGAATTCTTAATCTCAGGAAACAAACTGAGGGTTGCTGGAGTGGTGGGAGGTGTGAGGGATGGGGTGGCTGGGTGATAGACACTGGGGAGGGTATGTGCTATGGTGAGTGCTGTGAGTTGTGTAAGACTGTTGAATCACAGACCTGTACCTCTGAAACAAATAATACATTATATGTTAAAAAAAAAAAAAAAGGAAGAAGATGGCAGAAGGGGAAGAATGAAGGGGGGGAAATCGGAGGGGGAGACAAACCATGAGAGACTATGGACTCTGAATCTATTTATTTTTAAATTACCTTGGCAATTATATCCATTGGAAATACAGCCATCTTATTGGTTCATATAATCTATCAAGTACTATACTTGGTACTGGATTCCAGAGAAATAAAAGGCATTTCTCAGCCTTCAAAGAGTTTGAGTTGCTTGTTGAAAATCCTAGAGGGGTACCTAAGTGTCTCAGGCGGTTAAGCATCTACCTTCAGATCAGATCATGATCCCAGGGTCCTGGAATTGCTGGGATCGAGCCCTGCATTGGACTCCCTGCTCAGTGGGGAGCCTGCTTCTCCCTCTCCCTTTGCCTGCCACTCCCCCTGCTTATGCTCTCTTTCTCTGTCTCTCTCTGTGTCAAATAAATAAATAACATCTTTAAAAAAAATCCTAAAAATATGCTCCCCAAATACTTATGTGCCCCTATAAAACAATAAACTAATAATGCAACAGACACAATAACTAAATAAAAATATATTCCCACATCATAAGTATATTACTTATAATATATTTTCCATATATTTTATTTCTTAAATTTCATCTATCCATTGACTTTTATTATGTAAGTAAAACTGTGTTATTTCAGACAATAAACTTGGTTCTCAAATATGCTAATATAAAAATTAGGAATATAGAATATTCTCTTGAGAAAATATAAAAGGAAAATAATTGTCTATTAAAATATCAATTATACCATTCTAATTGTCACCAAATATGAATTTAAATTAGCTAAAAAATTTTCTTTAATCCTGTAAACCATATTACCAAATGGGAAATAAATAAGAATAACATGAAAATAATTTGAGAACTAGTAATTGATGCACTTTTCATATGAGAATAATTTTATAGCTATGATTAAGGTAATAATACCAAGTAAAATTATAAGCACTCTCCAAAATTCATATTAAACCTGAAAAGTTATGGAAGTTTACTAAAATCTCCCGTATTTTTATAAAAGCTAATAGCTTAAGATTTTTCTTCTGTGTGTTCTTTTCATAAACTCTTTGATTTCTTCTTCAAAAATGAATTTTTGATAGGGAAAAATAGAGCACCATATTCATATCCAGACAAAGAGAAACAAATTAACTAAATTGAGTCAGTGACACAGAAGTTAACTTTACAATGTCCTGTGATAGCTACCCAAAGTACCAAATAATGCATGAATGTGCAATTCCTTCTTTGATCTCTGAACTTCCCTTGAAAAAGAGATGGGCAGGATACAATTTGTGTGGGGGTGACACAATCTTATTGCCTCAATGTAGTTCTCAATGTAACTTCCTTTAGTGGTATGTCTCAGAAAGAATGGTGTACCGTCAATGCTGCCAAAACAAAGCTGAACAGCTCCTCTGATAAAAGCTGTTAATTGAGATGATCGAAACAGACTCATACAGCTAGCCAGCTGCCAAGGCCCTGGAGTCCTATGGGAAAAATAAATACCAGACACTTCAGAGAGGCGATGCTGGAAATGATCGTTCATGAGCCTCCCTTGGGAGCAGCAGGTGGTAGTCTGGCCAAAGAGCCATTATTGCTTAGAATTCTCTGGCTCTCTCTTTTGTAGGAGAATGAATCATCTTTGACATCTTGGACAAAGGTACAGATTGTAGATATTCCTTCTGGTAGTCACTGAAATAACTGTTCAGGATTAGAGACACGGTTCTGGAAGCTACTAAAGTTTAAAGATCACACCTTTTAAATCTGCTCTGGCCTTCATATTTCTAGATAATGTGCCCCTTCTCCACTAAGGTGAATTATGGGAGCATCTGAACTTCTTCAGTCTCATATTGCCCAACTGGTCCTAAGAGGTTCATCCTAGATCCTCTCCTATTTAGTTCGTGTGTGTGTGTGTGTGTGTTTTATGGTATTTAAGTTAACTGAAAGTGCTACTGTGGAACCTGGAAAAATTGTGTTTAGTTTTAAATATACACCTCAGATACAGCATCTGCTAGAGACAGTTCTGACTCTAACAAGAATACTATGATCGCCACATACTTGATTCTTAACTTACACAATGTCCTGTGATATTCTTATATTTTTGCCTTAAATGGACTTTATGAAAAAGCCATTTTGGAGAATGCAATCTTTGAGATTAGTAAGATTTAACTAAATAAATATCAATAGTTAAACCATTTTCGATTAAAATCCATTCATATAAATTCATACATAGAGGATGTATTAATTAAATCTTTTCTTGATAATTCCAGTCATTGTTACGCCCACACATTTCTGGACTGTGCTCTAAAACATTGATTTTGTGTAGCCTAGGGGAGGCTGAGAGGGCATTTTGGATGTGATTCCTGTGAGCATTTAAGTCTTTAGTTATTCTGCTTATTATCTCATGGGATAAGTAGTCTACTTTCATTCCTTCATATCCTTAAAGTCCTTGCATGTAGATGGCCCTCCACTTTCTTACAGTTGGAGTAAGATATGACCAAAGTTATTCAGGTTGTATGTAAACTAAGAACTAGGTTCTGAGTGAAAATCTGAGGAGGAATCTAAGACGCAAAATATGTGTTTAAGTACTTAATAGCTGGCATTTAATTTGGCCTTTTTTTTTTTCTTGTTTATTCTTAGCAAGCCAGCAATCTTATCTACCCAGATAAGAAAATTTCCAGGAACTGTAAAGTATCACTGAATTGGATTATTCTATTAGTATTTGATTTTCATGTATATTTTTCTTTTTTTTTCTTAAAGATTTTATTTATTTATTCATGAGAGAGAGAGAGAGGCAGAGCGAGAAGCAGGCTCCCAAGGAGCAGGGAGCCCGATGTGAGACTTGATCCCAGGACTCCGGGATCATGACCTGAGCCGAAGGCAGACGCTTAACCATCTGAGCCACCCAGGCACCCCATGTATATTTTTCTAATCTACCAATTATGTTTAGATCCCTAGAGCTGGAAATTTTTTTCCTGCATCTCTAATAGTTTATTCCCAATAGTCGAACTCCTAATAAGCTCTGTAAGTTCAGTGAATATGTGAAAATAAAATAAAACAAAAACAAAAAAACTGAGTTCCATCTCTAGAAAATAAAGCTTTGTTTTAAACATCCATGATGCAGAATGACTACTTAAATGTTATCATAGTGATTAATCAGCAGTGTGTCCAGAAGCAAACTCATCTGAGGTTCATTCTTGTCTCAGGCAGAAGTAAAAATGTCTTGTACCAGTGGTGAGTCAGCTTGACTTATCACTCTTCTCTTTATTAGCAAACATGAGCTCACACACTCACATATGAGCAGGTGCTGATTAAGTCATTCTCTAAAGTTTGAAAGAATAAAATCAATTACTAACATTGTCAGTTTGAGATTATAAATTATAACTTGTTTTTTTTTTAAGATTTTATTTATTCATTTGAGACACAGAGGTACAGAGATATAGAGAGAAAGAGAGAGAGAGCATGAGCAGGGAGAGAGGCAGAGGGAGAGGGAGAAGCAGGCTCCCCGCTGAGCAGGGAGCCCGATGCGGGGCTCGATCCCAGGACCCTGAGATCATGACCTGAGCCGAAGGTGGACGCTTAACCATCTGAGCCACCCAGATGCCCCAAATTATAACTTGGTTTTATAAGTCCTTTGCTAATTGCCCACCTAAGATTCACAAACCATTTTTAAGAAAGTTTTGTCATGCTACTGATTTCAAATGTGCCCTTTTTAAATAGTGAAGCTCTACGGCTCTAAAATTTAATGTCAAATTTCTAGGTCTCTTCATTTTCTTTTTAAAGATTTTATTTATTTATTTGACAGAGAGAGAGAGCAGAAGCAGGGGGAGTGGCAGGCAGAGGGAGAGGGAGAAGCAGGCTCCCTGCTGAGCAGGGAGCCCAGATGCAGGGCTCAATCCCAGGACCTTCCATGACCTGAGCTGAAGGCAGACACTTGACTGAGCCGCCCAGGTGCCCCATTTTCTTTTTCTTCTAAGACAAACCAGTTCGTTGTCTTAGGCCATCTCTTCCTCCTTAGTTGTGTTTCCTTATCCCCTAAACAGTCAGGAGGAGAGTGAGAAATTCAGTTCATCTTGTGAGCCAGAAACTTATATATGTGGAATCAAATCATAACTTACATTTCTTTCAAAGCAGACATTATCTTTTGAAATGTTACTGTGAGTTTTCAGAAAAACAAAATGTCTAGATGGAAGCCAAATTTTTTACTTCTTTGGCTTTTTGATTCATCTGCCTCCATAACACAGGCCCAAATATTCCCTCATCTTCATCATCCAGGGAATTCCTACAGCAAGAAGTAAACTAAAGACAGAAACCTTTAGATTCAGAACACCCCTCTGGCTTCCATCTAGACATTTTGTTTTTCTGAAAACTCACATTAATTAATATCTATGTATAAGGAGATAAAATACATATTAGGAAATCAAACCAATATTAGTAATTTGCATTTATATATTTTTTTGAATCTGATACTGTGTGAGATAGATAATTAGGTAAAATCAAGACTCATATAAGTTGTAAATAATTAATGCCAAAATAAAATATATTCTTTTTTTTATTCTTTAGAGTATTTAAAGCTACTGAGATAGCTGTCTATTAGATTTTTTCCCTTTATAAAATACTACCCTAGAAACACTTTCTAAAACCAACTTTCTTAAAAAAAAAAACAAAAACAAAAAACAAAAGGTTGTTTAAATCCCTTTTCACATATGATATTCATTTATTTGAAAGTCACTATAACCAGGGCCCAAACTGGTGAATTTATACATCAAGTGCAACTCAAAACCATTGACACATTAAAATGAAAGGCCTCAAAGTACCACTGAGCTTCTTATTTTTAGTGAGAAAATTGAGACCAAAAAGATTAAGAGACTTGTTCAAGTTCGGATAGTTAACTTGTTGGAACAGCATGTGACAATTGACTTTGGAGACAGGCCAGGAAAGTAGATTCACAGGACAAAAATTAGGAAGCTAGAGGGTCCTTAGATTAGGCAAGCACTCAAAATTCAGAAATACTCAGGAGAATAGGGACAAACAATTGGGTCAGAAAGGGGAAAAAAATCCAAATAGCCATAGGGACATAAGTGACAAGGGGAACTTGAAATTGGAGCAACCCTGACTCAGCTAGAAAGCTCTAAAGGTGGTTGGAGTGAGTTGTTGTCCATGAGAAGGACAAATCCTGACAGAGGTAGACACTACAGGGAAATGGGGAAGGAGTTCAAGGTAGGATCAGTGCCTGAATAACCGAACAATAGCCTGAAACTGTAGGTATTTGTCTGGAAAATTCTTGGGGTGATAAATCAATATTTGGAAATTTGGGGGAAAATTGTTTTGCATGAAGACTATTATTCACAACTGCACTAGCTCCTTCTCTTACCAACTTCTCACACAACAAATGTAACTACTTGTTTACCCATTTAAATGTAATCTAGACTACCAGGGATATAATAATAACTTCTTTCTTACAGAGGTCCATGTGAGAAGAGAGGTGTTAATTCCAATATAACATATTAGAATACAGTAGGCTAAAATTTCTCTTTACAGAGAGTGTTTGTCAGAAGTCAAAAGACTCAAGAGTCTTAACCAGAATCTCTAACAGCTCTAATATATGTCCAAATAAGAGCAATAAAACAGGATATTCTTTCTTGGGTCTTTAGAGATGAACTCTTGAACTCTCAATAGTTATTCTTGACAAGGATTTTTAACTGATGCTCAGCTCAGCCTACAGTGCAATGGAAAAGAGAAAAACCACAAGAGCTTTCCTTTTTTCATGAGGCACATGATGTACCCTTCAGGCTACCACAGGGCAGTGGGCTATCACTAACACTCAAGACTTGGATAAGAACTGTACTAACACCAACCTTTCCAATTTTAGTGGACTTTAATGGGTTATTTGTACAATAATTTACTGCTGAAGATAATTCACAGCCCACACAATTCTACCTAAAGCCCATCCTTCAGTGTCTGAGGAATTATGACTTTGTTCTTTAGCTTTAATTAGCTGGCAAGGAAGGAGGGTTAATGACATTGGTACACAATCTTTGCAGCTATAACAAGTTTGTTCTGACAGAAGATATACAAAAAGGGAACTCATCGGATCTCAATTAAAAAACAATTGGCCAAAAGCATGGAGGACATGTTTTCTAAATGTTAGATAGGTTGGGGATTTAATTAAAATAGTTAATGCAATGAATTACCCTTGATCTTTTGTTGTAGGTTTCTGAGACACTGTGATAAATTTGTCTAATCCCTTAAAATTATAACCCTTAACAGTAAGAATCCCAGTTTTTCAATCCACGAGTAGAAAGTTTATGCATAACACCTGAACCTGTGTGGCTGTATTAGTGGATGGAGAATTTGAGTATTCCCCACTCTTGCCTGCTGGGTACAGCCTGATACAAGGTCCCTACTCTTGCATTCTCTAGTTGGCACTTCTTAGGCCAAGACTCAGGGACATTATGTTCTTCTCAAATGACTAGTCCCACAAATTGCCTATTTCTGTGAAAAAGAGATTGAAAAGTGCCACAATCTATAGCCATGGAAAAGAATGCAGAAAATGGCAAAGAAAACCTTCTCTCTTTTTGAACTTGGAGAGAGTGTGTACTCTGTATATAAAGAAGAGAGAAGTATAGAATACCACTAAATATGTTTCGATTTAGCATCCTGGAATTATGGAAGTCAACCCACTAAAGTGTTGCCAAATTCTGGAGGCTTCCTGAGCCTTTTTTTGCAACTGTTTTGGTAGTATGTAGCCTTGATAAGACTAGCATTATGAAAATTATGTCAAAATTGCTATACTATATATTCCGTGCAAAAGGAATAACATGTTTTTTTTTTTTTATTTCTGTATCCTTAATCCTTAGCAAGTACCTGGAACATAGCCAGTACCAAGTGTGTGTGTGTACACATACATAAATATAAATATACATATATAAAAATTGTAGCTGACTTATTTATTTATAACATTCAAAGTGGATGACTGACATAATACTTTACATTTTACAAAGTGCTTTTCATACATACTCAAATTTACACTTCATTGAAAAATTGCTATAGAACACGCCTATTCTCTGAAACTTCAAGAGACCCAATTACACAATAAGAAATAGAATTTGGAAGTATGTAATTGTGGCTCAGCAAGAATTTCCTTGGAAATAGGGTGGATCCTTGAATAATGAAGTTTTACACCTTTATCTTTCTCATCCATCCCCATGATCTTCAGTTCCAAAGAGTGTAGGTAAACTACAGTTGGGAATCCTCTGAACTCAGAGATTTTCAGTCTACCTGATAAGCTCACCAAACTTTGGGCATGTTTTTGGTAGGAATAAAAGGAGGTGACAGAGAGCCATATTCATTCTTTTGTAGTCTTCATTTGGTATATATCTTTAATTGTATGTTTCTGGTTTGGTTGTAAACCAAAGAGGAAATGACCCTGTATCTGAGTGATCATTCCATCCAGTCCTCAAACCTAAATTAGCTTTTGTGGTCTGGCCTGGTTCAAATGCCCAAAGTATTCTAATTTGGATGGTTTCTGTTTTGATTTAACTTATAAAACTATATATTTATGGTATCTTTAGGACAACAAAGTTTTATTTTGCATATTTGATGCAAAGAGTCCTTGAATTATCGTTAGTGAATATTTATGGAGCATCTCTTACAACCAAGTCAATTCCTGCTAGGAATTGTGAAGAGAAATGAGGAATGTAGTTCTTATGGGCTGAGTTGTGTCCCCTCACCTCCAGAATTCATATGTTAAAGTCTTAACTGAGCCCCTATACCTCAGAATGTGATTATGGTTTGGAAATAGGGTCTTTGCAGAGGTTAAGTAAGTTAAAATGAGATCACTAGAGTGGGCTCCAATCCAGTATGACTGGTGTTCTTATAAGATTTGGACACAGGGGCGCCTGGGTGGCTCAGTCGTTAAGCGTCTGCCTTCGGCTCGGGTCATGATCCCGGGGTCCTGGGATCGAGTCCCACATCGGGTTCCCTCCTCGGCGGGAAGCCTGCTCTCCCTCTCCCACTCCCGCTGCTTGTGTTCCTGCTCTTGCTGTCTCTGTCTCTGTCAAATAAATAAATAAAATCTTTAAAAAAAAAAAAAAAAAAAGATTTGGACACAGAAGATTTGGACATAGACCCATACAGAGGGAAGACAATGTGAAAACATAGGGGGGGAAAATGTCCATCTACAAGTCTAAAAAAAAGGCCTAGAAGAGATCCACCTTTCATGACTTTCAGAAGAAGCCAACCTTGCTGACAGCTTGATCTTGGACTTCTAGCTTTCAGAACTGTGAGAAAATAAATTTCTGTTGTTTAAGCCACGCGGACTGTGGTACTTCGTTATGGCAGCCCTAGCAAAGTAATACCACTTCACTTATGATTCTCATTCACTACGATCTTACATTTATTTCTATATCCATGGATGTGAAATGAAAATAAATAAAATTTAGGCTCCTTAGCATTTTAAATATGCATGTAATGAAACGGCTTGTATTTCTTATAGCATCCTTCTGGTAGCATGAGAGGATTGGGTTGTTTTGTTCTGTTGTTTGATGTTTTTTCTGTTACCGATCAGAAGATGATTTACAGAATGATTTTATTTTTACGTGCAAAACATACTTAACACAATTTTTGGAACACATAATTCAAGAAGTGTTATTCCCTTTCTGCTCTGTTTCTCTACTACATGGTTTCCCAAAACATCAGTGCGTAGGTAGAACCTGGGAAAAATCAAGTAGCTAATATAATTTATCTTAAAGCTCTTGTTAGCTTTTCCTTTCAGTGACCCTGTTCGTCATTTTGGTAAGCTCTTTCCAAATAACTAATATTCTTAGATTTAGTTACCAAGCCATGAATCTAGCCACTGAGATGCTATCAGTTCCAAGCCACATTGTTCTTGACCTTTCACTTCTCTGCCAAAAGTTACATGACCTAGTGTCCATTTTTTCAGGGATATGCTCTCCTATCTTATGTGGTAAATCAGCCATCCTATAAAAGGTATGTTTGGTCCTGCATGTTCATTACTTCATTCCCTAGATAATTATAACTTAATGCATATTGTAATTTTCATGTATTGCAGAAAAAATGACTTATTCTAGTTCTATCCATAATGGTAAAAAAGAATATTTTGTAGTTAACTGATCCTTTGTTATTTATAATATCACATTCATATTCAGTTAACATTTTTCTGAATACCCATTATTTATCAGACATAGAATTTAATACCCATTCCACATATGTATTGCAATCCTCATTTTACAAGAGGGGGAAAAAAAAAGCTTTGAAGAGATGTAATAAGCTGCCTAAACCACACAGTTGATAAATAGTGAAACTGATATTCAAATCCAAATCCTGACCCAGGTCCATTTTTGTTATTATTATTATTATTATTATTATTATTATTATTTGCTACTGTCTCCCATTTTGATATCCCAATATGTTTATAAATGTTAGTGGAAGGAAGTCAAGGGAAAGAAAGGAGAAAATATTGAAACCAAGTATTTATTTTCTTTTCTATATTCCATTCCCTGTTCTGTACTTGCATCTCTGGGGAGAAACACAAAAATTGGTTGGAAGCCTAAGAATGTGGCAAGAAATAGCAGGCATCAGAATGGCTCTAGTTATAAACAAGAGGTCCTCAGTGCTCCCCTAGGATAAATGCTGTTTAAAGTACACATCAATGTAGTATCTGGAAAGGATTCTAAAAACAGACACCTATTTAAATCCTTCAGTCAAACAAATATTTCATCTCAACACTTTGCTTACTTGGAAGAATAAGCAAACTTACTTAAACAGGCTATGTGTTCTAAAAAATAAAAGAAAACTTATACACAGAATTTCCCTCTGAGCACAACTTAACTGATTTTTCTAGATGTCATCCTGAAGGAAGCAAAAATATTACAACTCAAGAGCAAAAGCATACTTGACAAATGTAAACTTCTAGTTTTAGGTTGGGAAAATTCTATCTTACCACATCTGAGCTGCATAAAAGAACAAGTCAGCAAGACTTACACCCACAGTTATCTTTTTTTTTAATTTATACGAAAAAAAAACCTCTTCTAGAAAAAACTATCTATTCAGAAATTCTCTGAAAGGATTTCGATTTTATAATCTAAACTTCCAAGAACAATTCCAAAGAGAAGAATGTGTCCCCCCAAAAAGAAGGAAAAAAGAGTATCTTTGCAGTTAAAACTAAATTAAGTGTTTAGGAAAATGATAAACTTCAACCAATAAAATTTCATAAAACATTTTCACAAATAACAATCTAGGGAAGAGCAGGATTTTAAAAATGTGCATTCTGGCTTAGGTTTAGTAGCTGTGTGTCTGGAGCATCAGAGTGATCATCTGAATTTTCAATGGGATGGACAAAAATAACCATTTTACTGCTAAAATCATTTTTTAAATAAAATCCTACAGGGATGTCTATAAATATTTAAAATATGTATTATATAGATATCTTTTAAAATTTCATATATATATATGTTTTTCATTTTCTATTTTTATATAGATGAAGAATTGCTTTGTCTAAAGCCAAGTTGCAGGTGTTAAGCCTACCTGCTCCTCTTTCCTCTCAAGCTCCCAAGAGATTACTGATGACCATGGTTTGGAAACCTCTCAACCTTGAGCACTCTTCAGTATCTTCTAGGTATGGAAATTACCTTTGCATGGCTCAGATGTATTAGCCAATATATTAGCAAATAAATGAACTTTAGTAAGAAGACCACACATACATCAGGCATGGCAAGAGCTATTAATTCAAGTGCTAAGGGAGGCCTGGGTGACTCAGTCAGTTAAGCATGGGACACTTGATTTCCACTCAGGTCATGATCTCAGGATCTTGAGATGAAGTCCAGTGCTGGGCTCTGTGCTAAGCATGGAACCTGCTTAAGATTCTCTCTCTCCTTTCCCTCTGCCCCTCCCCTGCTCATTCCCCCTCACCCAAAAAATAAATAATAAATAATTCAAGTGCTAATTCTTTCTATTACTAGTTAGTACATGATACCACTGGGTGAAAAGTAATGAGAAGACTATGATAAATTTATTGAATTCTTCTATGCATCTACAAGTTGAAGTTGTCACATCTGTGCACACATTTACACATTTGTGATCCCAGCATAGTCACTTGTACATATTTAAAAATTCCCATAAATAGAAAAATTTGGTGACAATAATATTGCAAAATTATAACTGAATACTTTTCTATTCTGTTCTATTAGCAAAAGTAGAGCTATGAAAACTCATGACTTTGGATGATTAAGTTCTAATTGTTCTCATTTTCCCTGAAAGGAGAAAATAGTTCTGCTTAATGAAATGTGATTAGGGGCACCTGGGTGGCTCAGTCTGCTAAGCATCTGCCTTCAGCTCAGGTCATGATCCTGGGGTTCTGGGATGGATCCCTCGTGGAGGGCTCACTATTCAGTGGGGAGTCTGCCTCTCCCTCTGCCCCTCCCCCTGCTGTGCTCTCCCATGCTCTCTCTCTCTCTCTCTCAAATAAATAAATAAAATCTTTAAAAAAAATAAAAGAAATCTGATTAAATGGTAAGAGAAAGAAGTCCAATATTAGAGACCAAAGGGATGTAGCCAGAAGAAGAAAAAAAAGGGGGGCTTTAGAGCACCAGCTGTGTAACTCAGTCCCAGTACCTGGATAATTCATTGATGACTGCACTTCTCTCAGGGAGAATATTTTCAGTGATATACTTTGAATGAGACAACTAATCATTATAGAAAGATGACAAACTTTGGGATTAAATTCTCTGGGTTGAAATTCCAACTCAGTTATTTACTACAAATGTACTCATTCTTGATTTCTTCATAATAAAATGATGAGTGTATCAACTATCTAGTTGGGTTCTTGAGAATATAAAAAATACCACAAGAAAAATTCCTGCCATCCAAATCGGCAAAGAAGAAGTGAAACTCTCACATTTTGCAGATGATATGATACTTTATGTGGAAAACCCAAAAGACTCCACCCCAAAACTGCTAGAACTCATACAGGAATTCAGCAAAGTGGCAGGATATAAAATCAATGCACAAAAATCAGTGGCATTTCTATACACTAACAACAAGACAGAAGACAGAAAAATTAAGGAGTTGATCCCATTTACAATTGCACCCAAAACCATAAGATACCTAAATAAATCTAACCAAAGAGGCAAAGAATCTGTATTCAGAAAACTGTAGAATATTTATGAAAGAAATTGAGGAAGACACAAAGAAATAGAAAAATGTTTCATGCTCATGGATTGGAAGAACAAATATTGTGAAGATCTCTATGCTACCCAGAGCAATCTACACATTTAATGCAACCCTATCAACATCAACTCTTTTCAAAGGAATGGAACAAATAATCCTAAAATTTGTATGGAACCAGAAAAGACCCCGCATAGCCAGAGGAATGTTGAAAAAGAAAAGCAAAGCTGGCGGCATCACAATTCCGGACTTCAAGCTCTATTACAAAGCTGTCATCATCAAGACAGTATGGTCCTGGCACAAAAACAGACACATAGATCCATGGAACAGAATAGAGAGCCCAGAAATGGACCCTCAACTCTATGGTCAACTAATCTTCGACAAAGCAGGAAAGAATGTCCAATGGAACAAAGACAGTCTCTTCAACAAATGGTGTTGGGAAAATTGGACAGCCACATGCAGAAGAATGAAACTGGACCATTTCCTTACACCACACACAAAAATAGACTCCAAATGGATGAAAGACCTCAATGTGAGATAGGAATTCATCAAAATCCTAAAGGAGAACACAGGCAGCAACCTCTTTAACCTCAGCCATAGCAACTTCTTCCTAGAAACATCGCCAAAGGCAAGGAAGCAAGGGCAAAAATGAACTATTGGGACTTCATCAAGATAAAAAGCTTTTGCCCAGTAAAGGAAACAGTAACAAAACCAAAAGACAACTAACAGAATGGGAGAAGATATTTGCAAATGACGTATCAGGTAAAGGGCTAGTACCCAAAATCTATAAAGAACTTCTCAAACTCAACACCCAAAGAACAAATAATCCAATCAAGAAATGGGCAGAAGACACGAACAGACATTTCTACAAAAAAGACATCCAAATGGCCAACAGACACATGAAAAAGTGTTCAACATCGCTCGGCATCAGGGAAATCCAAATCAAAACCTCAATGAGATATCACCTCATACCAGTCAAAATGGCTAAAATTAACAAGTCAGGAAATGACAGATATTGGCGGGGATGTGGAGAAAGGGGAACCCTCCTACACTATTGGTGGGAATGCAAGCTGGTGCAGCCACTCTGGAAAACAGGATGGAAGTTCCTCAAAAAATTGAAAATAGAGGGTGCCTGGGTGGCTCAGTCATTAAGTGTCTGCCTTTGGCTCAGGTCATGATCCCAGGGTCCTGGGATCGAGTCCCACATCGGGCTCCCTGCTCAGAGGGAAGCCTGCTTCTCCCTCTCCCACTCCCCCTGCTTGTGTTCCTGCTCCTGCTATCTCTGTCTCTGTCAAATAAATAAATAAAATCTTTAAAAAAAAAAGTTGAAAATAGAGCTACCCTACGACCCAGCAATTGCACTACTGGGTATTTACTCCAAAAATATAAATGTAGTGATCTGAAGGGGCACATGCACCCCAATGTTTATAGCAACAATGTCCACAATAGCCAAACTATGTAAAGAACCTAGATGTCCATCAACAGATGAATGGATAAAGAAGATGTGGTGTATATATATATATATACACACACAATGGAATATTATGCAGCCATCTAAAAAAGAAATCTTGCCATTTGCAATGACATGGATGGAACTAGAAGGTATTATGCTAAGCGAAATAAGTCAATCAGAGAAAGATAAGTATCATATGATCTCACTGTTATAAAGAATTTGAGAATCAAGACAGAGGATCATAGGGGAAGGGAGGAAAAAATGAAACAAGAGAAACCAGAGAGGGAGACAAACCAAACCACAAGAGATGCTTAATCTCAGGAAACAAACTGAGGGTTGCTGGAGTGGAGGGGCGTGGGAGGGATGGGGTGGCTGGGTGATGGACATTGGGGAGGGTATGTGCTATGGTGAGCGCTGTGAATTGTGTAAGACTGTTGAATCACAGACCTGTACCCCTGAAACAAATAATACATTATATGTTAATAAAAATAAAAATAATAATAATAATAAAATGCCTGCCACATGGTAGACAAATGGTAGCTAATATCATTGGTCTTACTTAACATGGTCCTGGAAAATGTTGAACAGAAATCTACTTCAATTGAGTAATGGTAATTTGAAAATGAGTGTGAAAGGATATAAACATATCCTGTGTAATAATCATTGCCTATTTAGCATTGACTACTGTGTCTCCCCCTGATACCTGCTAGTGATCTAAACCTCCCCATTCCCAGACAAGAAGGATTTTGGAAAAAAGAGGGTTTAGCAAACAAAAGAAAACAGTTTTTTTTTTTCCTTTCCAAATAGACCAGGCCCTGTGAATTAAACTACTGAGAAATATCAACCTTATGCTCTATCTTATTACCTACACCATACTTTAAAAAGTAATAAGTTGTTTATTGTGAAATTTGTTTCCTGGCTGAAAGAGAAGGATCTCTACTCTGAACATGCATAAATTTAGGATTGGGAACTAGATGTGAAATCTTTAATCTTCTTGTGAAATAGTTCATCATGATACTTTGACAATTAAAAGGTTGCCTCAGGCCAGGGGGCAAGTAGGGAAGCAATACAATCCTTCTCATCAGTTATCAGTGCTACTTAAATAGTTGTTTTTATCAATCCCACATTTAGATAATTGATTTGAGTCAAACTTCTCAGATGTGCAATTTAGCATTATTCCTGAAATCTCATGGAGTGAGGGGAGGGTGATAGACATTTATGAACAAAATAAAACTGAAACTGTCCTTTAATTTTCCTGAACAGAGCTGAGAAATGTAGGGTACTCTCAAGTTTGTAGAAGAGTATCCTTCCCCAAAGAAGTGTTTCTGCTCTTCCAGGATGTGTCCCCATAGAAGTCCTCAGACTCACTTCACACATCCTAGGCCCTAAATGGAAGGAGATCACAGTAGAGGCTTTCAGGCATCCATTCCTCTTCCCTGTTTCTGGTTAGGAACATCTTTCTGATCCCTTAATTCTTTTGATTACATTCTATCTCTTATAAATTCCACCTTTCTGCTCAAAATATTCAGCAGAAAATTGGGAAGAGTCCCTTTATAATATATGAATCCATAGTCTAGAAATATCCTTTCACATGGGATTTTCATGCATTTGGTGTTGTCCTTTGAGTGTATGAAGGGGCACTACTTATGGCTATCAGTATGGATGGGATGTCCCAGAATGTGTGGGTCCAGCCACTGCTGGAAGATCCCACAGGTGTGTACTACTGAGCCCTCATTTCACACAAAACATACACCTATTTCCAGTTGCTGAGAAAAAAACTGTTACCACCACTCGTCATTGCCTACTTGTTTGCTGTCACCTAAATTGGAATTTCAGAGAAATCTTCCAAAAAAAAAAAAAATACTGCAAAACTGTTCTCCAATAAAAGTTTTCCATTGACTATCCAGGAACTGGGTGGTTTCATCAGTTCTGCTAAGAGTCTTGCCACCTCTCTGATTTTGAAAACTCTTCCCTAAAAAGAGGGGTATTGGGAAACAATGCAAATTTGCCAGTTCATCTTAGAGTTTGGGCTTTAGCTATTGCCTTTTTTTTTAAGCTTGGCAAAAATGAGTGACTTTTTATTTGCCATTGCATGTATCAAGATTACAATAAAAATACTAGTGATACCATCTGAACAAAAGCAATGATTTATTGGTAATAACAATGAACGGAATATCGACAGTCTCTGAGGAGAATCAAGCAATTATCCAGGAGCTATAAACAGGATTTCAGTGCGGTTTTCTTGTATCTTGTGCGGCTTTCTCCTTTTTTGCCAACTACTGGCTTAAAGTCATTCATATTTGTTGCTTGGACTGCAGTACCAATAAAGGTAACATATGAAATTATGGTTTCTTCACCTTGATTGGACCAAACAACTATAGTTACACTGTTAAGATTAATAATAATGAAGAGGGACAATGCCATCTTCTTTAATATTATCCTCCATTATTTCCAGAGGTTGAGTTAGTCACTTCTTTCTGCTTCTTCAAAACCCATAGATTGGGGTAGATTGGTAAGATTTTTTACATATTTAGGCCCCTGACTATTAGCTGGCCCTTGCAATCTCATTGAATAGAGCTTAGCAGTTGATTACGTGCTACAGTAATAAGTAGCTGTTCATCACAATCATTCCAAGGTCATGCCTTTTGGAATCAGTGGTCAAACCCATGCTCTTTGCTTTCATTAAGACATGAGCAGCATGTTAATAGGAGACATTAAATCCACACAGCCCTTTGGAATGTCTGGGTCCCTACAGCTTCCAGGGTCATATTCTAAGTACTGCTTAACTTTTTCTGTCTTCTAATCCCACAGCATTGCTCCTTGATATTGGTCAAGTCTCACTTTGTTTTGAAAAAACAAATATTAGTGTTGCTGATAGACTGTTGGTAGCAGCTGTTTCCTGACACTGAGGCACATCTACTTCCAAGAAAACTGCCTGTGGATACTTGTTAACTTGTAGAACTGAACGCTGCCCCCTCACATGGTGAACTGGACCAGGGTGAGTCTGGAGTCCACGCTGCCCAGCTCAGGCTGCTGGGTAGCTGCTGACCGGCTTCTCTGCCACATTTCTCAGAGAGCCTAGCCTGCCAGGGCAGCCACCATGCCACCAACTTCAAAACTGAAGGACAGGAAGATCCAGGAGAGGAAGGGAGCAGGCTCCTGAAGGTCAAGGCCTGAACAGAGGAGGTGACAACCAGTGAGTCTTTCTCTGGACTCTGCAGAATTCACCAGGAAGCAGAACTGCTGAAAGGAAGGGGGGAGTGGGAGAGGGGAGGGGAGAAGGGAGGGAAGGAAAGGCATGTGGCACCCAGCTGGGTTTACCTATTGCTTTTAGCATCTCCTTCGCAAAGTCTGATTGTGACCATCCCAATGCTTCAGGGGGTATGGGAAGGGGGTGGTAGGCAGAATAATGGTCCCCAGAAGATGGCCACATCCTAATCCCTGCATATGTCACCTTACATAGCAAGAGACTTTGCAGATGTGATTAAGTTGAGGTTTTTTGAAATGGAGAGATTATTCTGGATTATTCGGATGGGCCCTGTATAATCATAAGGGTCCTTAAAAGTAAAAGAGGTAAGGGGGGCGGAGTCAGAGTCAGAGAAGCAGAGGTCTTGGAGTGATAAAATTGCTGGATTTGAAGATGGAAGGGAGTTATAAGCCAAGGAATGCAGGCAGCTTCTAGAAGCTGAAAAAGGCAAAGAATGGACTCTCTCCTAGAGCCTCTAGAAGGAATGCAGTTCCCCTTGCATCTTGTATGTTCCTAGTCTTGCCTAGTACCTCATCCTAGCGCCTAGCAAAGACCCTGCTATTTGGTTAGAGCCTGTAATTATCTGTGAATGAATAAAGAAATTCTACCCCAAGTTTTGTCAAATCAGAAGCTCCAATACTCCTCACTAGTATCTTCATTCAACAAGGTCCATATATTGAGCCATCTATGAACTCAGAAACCCAATATGTATGTCAGTGTTTCTGCCTTCCTTCTTATCATTTCCACTACTCGGGCCTAGTCTTATCCCTCATTCTATCTACAGCACTGATCACTGTGCCCTGCAGATAGCAATACACATATTACATTGTCAATGATGATGACAATAATAACAGATTTGTGAGAGTGATTTTACCAATCATCAGATAAAGAAAGAAGAAATGGAATGAATCAATCAAGATCCAACCAGAAAAAGATAATCATTCCAAGTATTTAAAATAAGAGTGACACTGGTTTAATAGATAGACCTGGGACTCCAAGCGAGAGGAAAATGTGGTAACCCTGAGATTAGAAATAGCAGAAGCTGCCACTACACATAGGCTGGGACAAAGGGAATTGATGGGGTTATTGGAATCCAAAAGAGCTTGGCTCACCTGGAGAAAGCTAGGAGGGCCTGTTAGATGGGAGCTGGAAGCAGGGAGCACACAGGTGCAGATGGATATGTTGTTTGATGCAAAGAGAGAAGTGAAGAAATGTCTTGGATAATAACATTGTATGTCAACTATACTTTAATAACAAAAATGAAAAACATATACATACACACACAAAAATAATACTGAAAAAAGACAGATGGACAGGAAGGAAGGAAGGAAGGAAGGAAGGAAGGAAGGAAGGAAGGAAGG
>NW_023270871.1:5062652-5291593 GCF_011800145.1 Mirounga leonina
GAAGGAAGGAAGGAAGGAAGGAAGGAAGGAAGGAAGGAAGGAAGGAAAGAAGGAAGGAAGGAAGGAAGGAAGAAAGGAAGGAAGGAAGGAAAGAAGGAAGGGAAAAAGGGTGGGCCTTGGACTCTCCCTTCTCTCATCTCCAATCTCCTGATAGTGCCCACTGCTAGCCAAATCCACCCAGAAGCTATCTGACACATGATTGAGGAAGATCATCTTGGACACCCCCCTAAAATACATGGAGTTGAGCATGGGGTTGGGGGGATCAGAGTGGAGGTAGAATAAGGAATGACTCTGAGTTCAAACACTCCAAGGAACAGCATGCAGAAGAAAGGGATTTCAACTCCTTATAAAAGCATACAGTAAATTCCTAGAATCTAATTATCTCTTAATTGGTTTGTAATACACCTTTAGTAAAACATTTAAAATAATCTTAATTACTATCATCTATAACAAAGTTTGAAAAAACTATAATAAATGAATGTAAAACCTGAGTTCCAAGAAATACCTCATACACTATTTAAAGCAATCATAATAATCTGTTATTAAATAATGTCAAACGGAAACTAGTTTAGAATGCTCTGTACTCCTAATTTGCATTCCATGCTAGGACATATACCTCCTAAGATAAACATGAGAGAAGTGTAAACCATGCCAGGTCAGGAAAAAAAAAGAAAGAAAGAAAGAAAAACTCAGCCAACATCAATGGACAGACACATATTTTCCAAGAGGTGTACCTAAAGTGTGGGCTGATTTTTCTGTTGAAGACAATATAAACTGTCATTTGACCATGAAGATTTGGAAACAACACCTAGAGCTAAAAAGATAAGAAAAAAATTAAGTTATGCCATGGCATGTGTATAGGATAAAGTGACATAAAGTACTTGCCAAATGTCATGTTTTAAGCGAACAGGAATTTTCCTATGAGTTTACAGTAGTAGATTACTGACATCCAAAACATCTTATGGGTTTTTCTATATTTTCTTTTTCTTCCCTGCTTATGATTGGGGTAGGGGGAACCCATCACCTCATGATTCATGACCTAAATCTCAGAACTTTAACTCCAATGCCAGCTAGACAGAAGGATAAGTCATTTTGTTATGACTAATTAGCTATTTATCCTTTGAAAACATTAAGCTTATGCCGGGTAGACTTAATTTATGTTATGATTGAAATATTCATGACAGTTCATTGTTCAGAGTTGAAAGAACATTTTTAAAAAGGCAAATATGTTAGTCAATAAAATAATTACAAGATTTGTGCTATGAAAACTATGCTGGTTTTTCTTTTTCAACTGCCTCCTGATAATTTCACCATCCCTGATTTCCAAATTCTGGAACCAAGCACAATTTAAATTGTGCTGCTTTTCCCCCTTTATCCTTAAAAGTCCAACTCTAACCTACTGTCCTCAATGCAGTCACAACTTTTGCTCACCAAAACCCACAGCCGTTTTTTTAGACCACAATGGAATTTGGTCTCTGTTAATGCTGCAGCACTTGCTAACTCCTACCCACTGATACAATTTTGTCCATATTTTATTCCTACGGATTCCTAAGCATTTGAACATATTTGTTTCTAAGTTAGTTATGACTCCTTTGAAGGTATAGACAATGGCTTATTTTATCTGACATAGGAACCAGCCTCTCCCAATATATATTTATCCTTTCATGTTCTCTTATTATTTCTTTCCTTGTGTTATTTTCTGCCACCACTCATTTTAAATAGAATATTACACTCCTCACCTATCTCTGAATATATGGCTAGATCTGGAATTTCTTTATAAGAGTGATTTAGGGGGCACCTGGGTGGCTCAGTCAGTTAAGCCTCTGCCTTCGGCTCAGGTCATGATCCCAGGGTCCTGGGATTGAGCCCTGCGTTGGGCTCCCTGCTCAGTGGGGAATCTGCCCCCACCATGCTCTCGCTGTCAAATAAATAAAATCTTTTTTTTTTAATTTATTTGAGAGAGAGAAAGAGAGAGAGCACATGAGAGGGGGGAGGGTCAGAGGGAGAAGCAGATCCCCTGCTGAGCAAGGAGCCTGATATGGGACTCAATCCCGGGACTCCAGGATCATGACCTGAGCCGAAGGCAATCGCTTAACCAACTGAGCCACCCAGGCGCCCAAAATCTTTTTTTTTTTTTTAAGAGTAATTTAGTTGTAGATAAGTCCCTTGGACACCTATCATTCCCAACCAAATATGTCAGGACCAGATAAAACTTCTTTAAAAGCCATAAAACAGGGGTGCCTGGGTGGCTCAGATGGTTAAGCATCTGCCTTCAGCTCAGGCCATGATCTCCAGGTCCTGGGATCGAGCCCCACGCTGGGCTCCCAGTTCAGCAGGGAGTCTGCTTCTCCCTCTCCCCTTGCTTGTGCACTCTCTCTCTTTCTCTCAAATGAACAAATAAAATCTTAAAAAAAAAAGCCACAAAACATCATAGTTATATTTGTGAGCTTGTTCAGTTCTATAAATACTTTTTAATAAAAAATGATGGATATAAGGAACACAAAGATAAGTATGTCATGACTCCTGCCTTCAAGGGTTCATTTTTAGTGAGAGAGAGATCAAGTGACCAAATGCAATATGCCTGGTGTTATGGGCTGAATTGCGTGCCCCAGCCCAAATTCATATATTGAAGTCCTAACCCCTAATACCTCAGACTGTGACTGTATTTGGAGATTGGGTCTTTAAAAAGTGATTAAGCTAAAATAAGGTTGTTAGGGTGAGCCCTGGTCCAACCTGATTTGTATCATTATAAAAGGAGAAAATCTGGACACACAAAGAGGCTATGCGAGGACACAGCAAGAAGATGGCCATTGACAAGCTAAGGGAAGAACGGAAACCAAACCTCCTAACACCTTGATCTTGGTCTTTCAGTCTCTGGAACTGTTAGCAAATAAATTTCTGTTGTTTAGGCACCACATCTATGTTATTTGGTCATAGCAGCCCTAGGAAACACATACATTTGGTGAGCTCCACATGGATGTCAGCATAAGATGCCGTAAGAGCAAACAGAAGAGGGTCTACACATAGTTTGCAGCCATGAAGAAAACTTCCTCCACATTGTACTCCATATTATCTGCACACTCTCTGAGGAATATTACTGGATGTCAGCGGAAATTTATCTCTATGTATGTGTACAAATACACAAATATACAGTAATTCAGACTGGTGATTTCCAATATAATGAGCTAAAGATAGCCAGGAGGCAGAAAACCCAAATGACTATTAAGTTTGGCTAATGGCATTTAGAGTCTGAAATGTATGGCCAGGATTGCCAATGGAGAGACTAGATTAGTAACTGTAAGGTCTTAATAAAAGTTACACACACACACAAAGGTATAACAATCATTTTGAGAGGTTTTTTGCTGATCAGTTCTACACCAAACAGGGTAGTTCTTACAACAGCTGCTGCTGGAGAGGTATTTTTCTGGCTGCTGCCCGATGTGCATTCTAATTCCTCTGATACTTAACCCTCAATTTACCCCCAGTGAAATAAGGAGGCCCGGCTACTGGTACAGAGGGCAAATGAGGAGGACCTTCCGGCTCGAGGTAGTTTCTCTTAGCCCTAGAACTCAATTTTAGAGAGACCCTGAGTCCCACGAGTATTTGTGCCCTCCCGGGAAAGGGGCAAGGAAATGACAGAGACCTTATGCTGCCTAGTAGTAGCACAAGGGCTTTAGGGCAAGTGCCCAGCACCATTAGAAAGAAAGCGAAACACACCATCAGCACCCTCTGTTCTGCCTTGGTCTGGCTCCTGAATTCTTTGGCATCTGCCCCCCAGGTGCCCAAGCCATCTTCCCTGCTGTCTAACTTTGCAGAAGTCCCGCACCTGCCACTACTCCGCCAGGTGCTAGAAAATAATGTCTACTAAAAAGTACTTTGCTTTACTAGAAAATACTTAATCTGGTAAAACTAATGTGTAATGAGGTGTTTACAGTAAATATTTGTGAGGCACCACTGTAGCAGAAACATGAAAATTCAATGATGCGTTACAGCACTGTGAGCATTGAGACCAGCGATCCCTAACTCAGAGGAGACGCAAGGGGTATAAATGAGTAAGGCAGCTGGATGGGGAGCGGTGAAGGAACAACGATGTTCCAATGAAATGGACACAGTAGTTACTCATTCCTGTGTAATTACTGTCAGGCTAGACTGTGGCCTACAGCTGCCAAGTGTTCCCGTCTGAATTTTTTTTTTTTATCTTTCACTTTTAGTAGTAGAAATCATGTAAACTATCAACTCTAAGTGAACCAAACACATATATGTACAGGCCAAATCAGCCTTATGGACCAACAGTAATCTATAATTGGAGATATTTTAAGACAACTATTTCTTTGAATGAAAGTAACATCAGCCTTTCTTCTCAGAAGTCAATGAGCATTTTGCACAAGGAGGATTAAGTATGTGGGGTAGAGAAGTGAAAAGTCTGGAGAATTGGTTTATAGTTTTCTGTATTCCACTCACCAAATGTGTGGCATCATGTAGGTTCCTTGTCCTTTCTGAATTTGAACTTTATTTTTTTATAAAATGAAAAGTTTCTTGTGACCTTATGTGATCTTATGATTCTAACTAATATGTCACTGTAAAATTTCTGCTCAAGATGGCTTGTGAATTTTTGTTTCAGTTTATGAAAGATAATCTAATAGGTGAAATCTTTAAAAAATATTAAATGTATCTTTCTCTTGTTTAGGTTTTTGAAAGATATGGTCAGACTCAAAATCAAAATCACTATCTCAGCAGACCATTGTTAGAAGAGATGGAGAATGATATAGTGGAAGAGGAAACAAAGATTCACAATCAAACCACCCACCTAACACCTGCACCTCAAGGTAGCCAAGTAGAAACAACTGAAAAATCAGTAGATATGGAGAAACAGGTACAGAAAAAAGGGTTAAAAAGAAAGACCTGGAACAATCTTACAAACTAAAACTCCATACTACATGAGGAAAATCAAGGTCATGAAAGATCACTTACACATTTTATAAATAGGAAATTTACTCCTGAGAAATTAGAAACACCACGGCAGTCTAAAAACTATACATACATGATGTATTAGCAGAGATTTAAAAATGTACCATATCCATATTTATAAAAAGAAGAAGAAAAAGAAGAAGAAAAGTTTTCAGGGAAAAAAGCAGGTGGCTATGAATAATAATAATAATAACAATAATAATAATAATAAAAGGACCAATTTGAAATCCTGGGAATAAAAAAATTTTTGACATTGAAATAAAAAAAGTCAACGGACAAAAAAAAGAGAGATAAGTAGATAATTAGTAAACTGAATGGTAGCAATGAAAGTAATATAGAGAGATAAAAATGCTTGTTTAATACTTGAAAGCAGAGTTAAGAGAGAGACATGGAGGCCAGAATGAGAAGTGAAAAAAAGATGAGTTGATAAGAAGGCAATATTAAGGGGTACCTGGGTGGCTCAGTTGGTTAAGCATCCAATTCTTGGTTTCAGCTCAGGTCATGATCTCAGGGTCGTGAGATGGAATTCCCGAGTCAGGCTCTGTGCTGGGCATGGAGTCTGCTTGCTGTTCAATCTCTCTCTCTGCTCCTCCCTGACAAAAAAAGAAAGAAGGCAGTATTAAAAGAGACATTCATTTAGTGTTTTTCAGAATTTTAAAAATTTGTTTCCTCAGATAGAACATGAAAATCAAATGCCAAGAAGCAAAAATAGAATAAATTTACATCTAAACACATTACAGTGAAATTTCAGAACATCAAAGAAAAAACAGTAAAAGTTACCTCTGGAGTCATATTTCCTAACAAAGACATTTTACCTTTAAAGAAAAGACACTTAGATTGACAACAGACTTCTCAAAAGCAACAATAAATGTTGAGGGAAAATAGCTGTCAGTCTAGAATTCTACAACCCATCCAAATTCTCATGACAAAATCAAGACATAATCAGACATAAAGAGACTGAAGGGTTTTGATGCCAACAGAGCCCCACTAAAAAGAACCAAGAAAGGACGTATTTCAGCTACAACCATGAACCCAGAGAAATGCCTGAAGCAAAGGTTAAGTGAAATAGTGGTTTTTTTAAATTTAATTTTGTTATTTTATGTTAATCACCATACATCATTAGTTTTTGATGTAGTGTTCCATGAGTCATTGTTTGCGTGTAACACCCAGTGCTCCATTCAATAGGTGCCCTCTTTAATACCCATCACCAGGCTAACCCATCCCCCCACCCTCTGCCCCTCTAGAACCCTCAGTTTGTTTCTCAGAGTCCATGGTCTCTCATGGTTTGTCTCCCCCTCCGATTCCCCCCCTTCATTTTTCCCTTCCTACTATCTTCTTTTTTTTTTTAACATATAATGTATTATTTGTTTCAGAGGTACAGGTTTGTGATTCATCAGTCTTACATAATTCACAGCGCTCACCATAGCACATACCCTCCCCAATGTCTATCACTCAGCCACCCCATCCCTCCCACCTCCCACCACTCCAGCAACCCTCAGTTTGTTTCCTGAGATTAAGAATTCCTCATATCAGTGAGATCATATGATACATGTCTTTCTCTGATTGACTTATTCGCTTAGCATAATACCCTCTAGTTCCATCCACATTGTTGCACATGGCAAGATTTCGTTTTTTTGATGGCTGCATAATATTCCATTGCATATGTATACCACCTCTTCTTTATCCATTCATCTGTTGATGGACATCTAGGCTCTTTCCATAGTTTGGCTATTGGGGTGCATGTACCCCTTCGGATCCCTACATTTGTATATTTGGGGTAAATACCCAGTAGTGCAATTGCTGGGTTGTACAGTAGCTCTATTTTCAACTTTTTGAGGAACCTCCATACTGTTTTCCAGAGTGGCTGCACCAGCTTGCATTCCCACCAACAGTGTAGGAGGGTTTCCCTTTCTCCGCATCCTCGCCAACATCTGTCGTTTCCTGACTTGTTAATAGTGTTTTAAAAGCAATAATTAATTACCATGATGCTAAAATTCTTTTTGCTTTTATAAAATTAGAATTCGTTTTCTAGACATGGCAGATGGGATGGGAAGGGTTCAGATGGTAGTTGCTAATTTCCATGTCTCTGGCAGAGGTCAAAGCTACAGAATATTTTAGATTTAAAACCAAAACATTGAAAGAATAAGAAAACTTTTTTTTTTGTATTGGGCTAAACTAGTTTTTAAAGATGCTTCTAAATTTAACTTTTATGTATCTGTAAATACAGACAGCTTAATATACTTTAGTTGAATTATAAATTTTCCAAAGAGGACATGATATAACTGAAATTAACAGTATTTTATTATATCAATAGTCAAAGTAGCATAAGGACATGAGCATTATTAGAGCAAGCTCCTTCTATCATCTATTCAGAAAATATTCAAGAATAGATAGGCTTTGTATTCAAACAAAGCTATGCTCTTCCACAACCCAAGCACCTGAGTGTCCACAGGTGGGTTTCTTAATCTTTCTGATGTTCAGTTCACTTATCTGTTATAAGGAGTAGTAACATCTACCTTACATGGTTGTGAGGTGAAGTTTTGAGGTAAAGTTTGTAAAGTGCCTGACACATGGTAAGCATTCAATAAATGGAAGCAAATATTTGTTAATAAAAATCATAGGAACCAAATTACACTGGTGAATACATGGGACCGGAGTGCAATTTTAACATCCATGTACTTAGTGGACTAGAGAGAGAGAGAGAAAAGATGAGAATTAAATGCAAAATGAGCGAACAATGCAAAAATAGTTCCTAATTTGTATCTCAATTCTAGAATGAGCACGTATTTGCAGGAAAAGTAATTAATGTAGAAAGAGTAAATATGCTTCAGGGTAAAATACTTTACTGTTTTCCTTTTTCTTAAGTCCTCAGCCCAAATGGATTGGCAAATGTAATTTAAAAGTTCACAATTTTTTTTTTTTAAGTTAGAGTGGGACCCATGGTAACCACATCAGCAGAGCTGTAAACCTTTTAGAAATGGGTTTTTAAATGAAATTGTTGACAGACTTTTGCCTATGGTCACATAACCTGATATCCTTGCATTTGGCTCTAAGACATTCTTTTACCTCATAAACAATCCCTAGTTCTTGTCACAGACTTTTTTCCCCTAAATTATTTTTGCTGATGTAAAAGATTATTGAGAGAATTTTAGCAAGGCCCCTGAGGCAGTATTTGGAGGGCAGGCATTTTTCACTAGCTTCATTACGTGGACAGGAAACGTCAATCAGGCTGATAAATACTATTTGGGGCAAAGGTGAGGGCCAATGGAAGTGTTAAAACAAATTGAGTCTATAATGAAAAGAAAACTTTTACCGTGCAGAGCTGTTAATATTTTAAGATGAAAGGTGTGTTCACTTTCTAATGCTTGCCTCAGAACCCTCGACTGTGTCTGCAATTTATCACGTGTATTCAACGTTACTAGTTATGAGTTTATGGTTTCAAAAGTGATTAATACCAGAGCCTTGCTTTTTCATTAGCCTAATGGATTTGGTATGTCAATGTGTCATGCACATGCTAGAGAATTCAGCAGCAGCATGGAAGTTAATTAGAGAAAGTTTCATATGGCACAGATGTTCATACGAGAGCACAAATAACGTTTTTTCTTCTTAATATAATCATAGAACAGTGTGTTTAATCTAGTCAGGAACACTGTGATGAGATTTCAATGATAACTAGATTTTTTATATAGGGAAAATGCGGTTCATGATGAGACTGAATAACATTCAAATACTGAAAGTAATGTTTAGATGAAATGATGTAGGAATTGGAGCAGAGGGGAGTAGGAATCGCTTTGGATGAATTATTAGCTACTTCGATACTGCATAACAAATACATAGAGTTCACTGTACTAGTCTCTTTTTGTGTATATTTGAAATGTTCTTTAGTATAAAAATTTTAATATGATGTTTAAAATGTTTTCAATAACATTAGAACATGTTTATGATATGGTAAACAAAAATACAAAGCAGGCCACAAAATGGCCAATGCAGTGTAAACAATGTAGAAAATGTGTAGAAGAAAGGTCATAAAGAGTTCAATATATAAATAACAACTTACTCTTGAAAGTGAAATAATGGGTGATTTTTTTCTACATAATTATTTCTAAATTTTATAAAATTAAGCTAAAAAAGTACAAGATATAATTGAAAGCACTAAAAAAAAAATCAGTGTGTCTCTTACTCAAGAAGGAACTGGAAGAAAGTACCACATATTAATAGGAAAAGTCAATATTAAAACAAACACACAGCAGAGTAAGACCAAGGAGTAGCCAGTGTCAGTGGACCTGGGTCCCCTGCTTTAGAGTAAGGAGCTTCACAGCTTTGGTAGGCGGCCGTGGCCATGATGGCCCAGGGGAGCCTGGTGGCCAACCGAGGCCGGCGCTTCCAGGGGGCCATTGAGCTGAGCGGGCCTGGAGGAGGCAGCAGAAGCCAAAGTGACCAGGGCAGTGGCCAGGGAGACTTGCTGTACCCTGTCGGTTACTTCGACAAGCAAATGTCTGATACCAGCGTGCAAGAGACAGAGCGGACCCTGGTGGAGAAGCGCTGCTGGGACATTGCCTTGGGTCCCCTCAAGCAGATTCCCATGAACCTCTTCTTCATGTACATGGCAGGTAATACGATCTCCATCTTCCCTACTATGATGGTGTATATGATGGCTTGGTGGCCCATTCAGGCACTTATGGCCATTTCAGCCACTTTCAAGATGCTAAAGCTTCTTCAGGGTTTGATGTATCTCATTGGAAACCTCATGGGTTTGGCATTGGCTGTTTATAAGTGCCAGTCAATGGGACTGTTGCCTACACATGCATCAGACTGGTTAGCCTTCATTGAGCCCCCTGAGTGGATGGAGTTTAGTGGTGGAGGATTGCTTCTGTGAACAGGAGAAAGAAGCACCTGGTGCCTATGTATTGGGATCTCATTTACAACCTTCTTTTTGTGCCCAGTGGCTCCTTCTCAGTATACTAATTCTTAACATTATCACTCATGCCGAAAAGAACCCAAAGCTCTCTTTACTCCATGGTGAGGAGATGAATCCCAGAAAGACAATGTACATATCATGCCAAATACACAAAGAAACTATACCACAACCCTTGATTGCAAATAATGTAGAAAACTTTATTTATGTTTCCAGTACAGAGCAAAACAACAAATAAAACTGTAACTCTATGTAAACAAAAGAATGGTTGGTGCTAAATCAAGAACCAGAACAGCATCTCCTTTCAATAAATCAAATGGTTGAGAACAATGCTTAAAAAAAAAAAATACACACAAAGCAGAAACTTCCTTAATCTTGTTACTACCATAAGGGAGCATGTACAAGACAATCCTTGTTCAACACAGAGCTGTGAGTATCCAGGTTTTGCCTTGTGGTTTAGTCCCAGAATCCTGGACTGAATTCAGCCATTTTTAATCTTTTGACTTTGGGCAATTTACTTAATTCAAGTTATCATTTCCTCACAATTATAAATATACAACTGTACAATTATGCAACTGTCCAAACAATACTAGACCATACCTCATTGGGTTTTATGAAGAATAAGTGAGACAATCTGGACAAAACACTTATTACAGTGTCTTACGCATAGTTCTTGAAGAGGTTAACTAACAGTGAGATGGCTCTAAGAGTGGTTCCCTGGTGTTTCATATAATTTTATATTTCTGTATTTTACTTTCTTCTTCTGGTGTAATCAGTTTAGCTGTTGCTAAGATTATTTAGTGTCTGTGGTACTTTTATGTTGTGAAGAGGCATACTAGCCATTGCTTGCAATGTAATTAATAATCAATCTGTTAAACTTTGCTGTATAAAATAGTTTTCATGTAGAGAAATAATTTGTTAAGACATTTAAAATTTTTAGAAAGAATCTCTGGGGGAAAAGTTCCATATAGTTAATGTGGTAGATTAAAGATGGTTGCAAATTCTTTACTATTTATTCCGTTGAGGCAGAGTATAATCTCTTTAGAGAGCTGACAGTGTCTACTAACCATGTCCCCCCAAAAAAGAGAAAAGAAAAGAAAAAAGAAACAGAAACAAAAAAAAACCCACAAAACCTAAAAATTTAGTTTTCTTAAACACTTAAAATAGCAGGCAAAACATACGTAAATACAATAATTTAAAATGCATTACTTTCTAAAACTATCAGTCCTGTGGGCTTATCTCTTCATTATTTCTAGCCTTATAATTTTTAGGCTACTTAAAATAATAAGTATTTTATTTTATTTTTCTAAAGATCTCATTTATTCATTTGCGAGAAAGAGAGACAGAGAGAGCACAAGCAGAGGGAGAGGCACAGGGAGAGGGAGAGGGAGAAGCAGACTCCCCACTGAGCTGGGAGCCTGACGTGGGGCTCAATCCCAGGACCTGGAGATCATGACCTGAGCCAAAGGCAGATGCTTAACCATCTGAGCCACCCAGGTGACCCACAATAATAAATATTTTAATACCGTTCTGGATTATAGCAATGTTACAAGACTTCCCCCAGCCCCCAATACACACACAATTGTATTATCTCAAACATGCCAAGGGTATTCGATTTGTGTTATCAACCAATCAGTTGGAAGTCACCACATGGGGTCACAATGATGCAAACCTTGAGTGACTAATAAGGAGTCTGTACCCTGGTACCTTTCTTTAAAATGACATTTTCAAAGTTTAATTTGGTCAGTGTTATAAAACTCATTCTCTTGCTATTTCCTTATATTGTCCCAAATGCACTAGCATTATGGGAAACATGTCTAACTGGATATTAAAATGAAATTGTATCTGAGACCCAAAAACAATAGATTGCAGATCCCAAAATGATGTGGGAGAGAGATTAGCATTCAGACATTTTAAAAAGGATGGCAAAGAACAAGTTAAAGACCTTGTCCTGACTGAGGACATAAACGTTATTCAGACTGAGGCCAGAAAACAGATTGGTGAGCTGTGTGAGAGGGAGCTCCTGAGGAACAGCTGTGCTCCCAGTTCTATCTAAACGGGTAAAGAAGGGGAGTTGAGTGTGCTCTCCCCCTTTGTCGCAAGTCAGAAGACCAGGGTTTCAATGGGAGTTCTCACAGAAGCTGCCATATGCCATCTGCAGCTAGGGAGTGTTGTAGCTTTTGTTAAACCTGTCATAAAAATGACAAGGGAACAATTGGTGGCTATAAACTCTAGCAGCAGAAGCAAAGGAGAAGTATCTACATTGGGCAGTTTGTACTCCCAAAATTTTTAAGGGAAGGATGAATAACTATTTCCCATAAACCAGATGTGGAGCCACATAGGTGAGGATAAACAGATCTGGAGCCATTTTAAATGCTGCCTAAGAGGGCACCTGTAGTGAAAATGGGACCTCAAAGGAGAGAGTCTGCATATTGGACCATCAGAAATGCAGGGCTAAGGATAAGGAAAGTGGCTAGCTAGAGGAAGATGAGTAATCAACATCACACACACACACACACACACACACACACACACAAATAGCTTAATGTTCTCACCATGGGCATTGAAGAAACTCACAAAAGTACCAATGAAGGAAAACAAAACAAAACAGCTTTAAATACCAGGCATTCTCAGGAATTCTACAGCCATTTTATGCAGTACCTGAGAAGTAAAACTTTTCACAACCCTATTTACACAGCTAGAAATTCAATAAGCTACATGTTGTAAGTCGGCATACACTTAATAAAAGATACAAAATAGGTCTATATGTTAAAACTCTTCTGCTCACTAAAAATAAGTTTTACATTAAGCATATCCTACTATAGTTACCCTTCCTTTATATTACAACAAGCCTGCAACATGCTCTATAAATTTTTCTTTGAAGCAACTTTATGATTCATATAACAACCTCAACTTTCCATTTAATTAAAATTCTTATTATTTTATTTGGGGTATTCGAGCATCACAAATTGACCTGGGAATTCTTTATGCTGACTGTGTTACCTTTTTGTACCCTTTGAGATTTTCTGAAAGAAAAATTTGTAGCAAAAACAAGATTTTCAAACCCAGATTGATTTTTTTCCTACCCTGAGACATGAAATTAGCTACTCTCCAAAGATACTTGTTTCTTATAAAGGATGAATAGTATTAGAGATCAAATATGAAAAAAAAGGGATCAAATATATAGGCCAAAGAATCTATATGTGATTGTTCCCAATGAATACCAGTGATGAGCAGGGTGCTACTGTAAGTAACCACATGGTCATAACACTGAAAAAAATAGTTGTTGTTTTTTTTTTATGGGGCGCCTGGGTGGCTCAGTCGTTGAGCATCTGCTTTCAGCTCAGGTCATGATCTCAGGGTCCTGGGATTGAGCCCTGCATCGGGCTCCCTGCTCCGTGGGAGGCCTGCTTCTCCCTCTCCCACTCCCCCTGCTTGTGTTCCCTTTCTCGCCGTGTCTCTCTGTCAAATATATAAATAAAATCTTTAAAAAAATAGTTTCTTTTTTAAATCATGAATTAACACAAATATGCAATTCAACACTAACATGATTATGTCTTTTTCAATTGTTTTCCAATATAAAAACTTGAAACCTATTTTCTTTAAGATTTTCTTTTATTCATTTTCTTAAAATTTTCCTTAGAACATTTTTAATCTCTACCCCAAACTACAGTTCTCAGTTATAGTCCATTTATATTTCACTGATCACCATCCTATGATCACTTTATTGATACATTCACATGGGATTGTTATAATTTCTGGGACTGGAACCTGACTCTTCAACTCTGGAGCCTGACCTCTGATGTTATATCTGGTAGAGATTAAAGTCTTCTACCACAGGGAGCTTAAAATGAATGAGGAGAACAAAACACATATTTCAAAACAATCTCCAAGTAAGAAAATGCTAAAAAATGTGCTGTACAATGTAACACAATATGTGAGTTGGCTGTACCTACTAGTGAACACAAATGGGTCTCATTTCCCAACCCCAAACTTGATCATTTTTGCCCCCACAATGATTAGGGGCGATTTCAGTTGCTTTCTGAGACTCTTCTGTCCAAATCCTTTCCTTTGGCAATCTGGCAGGAGTTATACATGTGATCAGAATTGCTCCTCAAAGGTCTCCTATCTACTACCCTTGAGTCTTCTGTTGGGAAAGCAGACAAAGAATCTGGTAGATACAATAAAATAACAAAGAGAAGCAGAAAGTGTTGTGGGTGCAGAGAGGAGGGCCAGCCAAGGCATTTATAGATTACTAGTCAAGGTTTCTTCCCTGAAGGTAGGACTCTGAAGCTGAACTTTACACAACAAGTGGAGGTTATCCCAGGGAAGAGGGATAAAGAATGTGTTATAAATAGCCTGGCCAAAGGCCTGGAGAAAGTGATAGGAAATACAGGTTTGATGATCACTTTGATGGATAGGAGGGGATAGTGAGATGCTGGGTAGATAGAAACTTCTCACTGAAAAGTGAGAACAGGCCAGTTCAAGAAGGCCTCCATGAAGACTTCAGAAGCACGATTCTGGGCAGTGTGGACATGCGCTTGGGGAGTGACAAAACTCAAGGCAGGGAATCTGGAGCTAGGTGACTGTTCTAGTAATCTGAGAAACAATAAAAGCAAAATTAAGGTGGTGGTATGGTAACTGCAAAAAGCAGACCAATTTGAGAGCTTAAGAAGGAGCACAATGGACAGAATTTGATGGAATGATTCAGGGACAGAATTCAGCATAGCTTTCAGATTCTTGGTTTGGGAAAGTGGGTGTAGGAATTATGTCATTTACTATATGGAAGAACTCGGAGGAGGAGCACTTTGGGATTGAATGTGGGTATTTGCAATACATCCAGGGGAAGATTTTTGTATGTAGTTGCAGATAGATGGATCTAGGGAGCAGATTCTGAGCTAGAGATATGGATTAGGTAGTCACAAGCATATAGCCCATGAGAGTAGGATTGCCAAGAGATAGTGTACAGGACAGGGAAACCTGGGGAGTGATGGAGAGGAAAGGGAAGGAGAGGAGAGTCTAAAGATAAAATTCTGAATAATGCTATTATCTAAGGAACTCTCACATACAAAACAACCAAGTTTAACCAGGGAAGTCAAAGGAAAACTAGTAGTATGAAGTAACCAAAAGCAATAAAAAATTGCCTTTGTTGAAGGAAGAAGTGACCCACAATGTCCAATATTTTTACAAATTATATTTGAGAAAACCCCACTGGGTGCCTTGTCAGAGGCAATTCTGGGGTTTTTATACTTAGTAGTGATGAGAGAAAGAGTATTAATATATGTGGTATATATTCTAAATGTAACATTCAATGTCTAGGCACAATTACCACTTTTTTATTGTTAAAGGAGGTAAAGCTTTTAACATAAATGGTTTAAAATACAACAATGTATTTTGTAATCTTTTGAAATCCTGTTTGGCATGCTGGTTGGTAAGTGATACAGCACATCCCAAAGGAAGACAGAGTTCATTTTATTGGTAAGACTTCCCACAGTGCCTGGAACCATTTTATTAAACAGGAGTTAGGTTTCCTTGACTGTGTCTAAGTTTAAGCACCCTTTAAGCCCTTCTTATGAATTCTCACAAGCCTCCAGTCCACTTGTTCCTCTGTATATAAAATTTATATATAAATTGTATATAAAATTTAAATGGAAAGACTCAGAGTTAAAATTTCTAATACTTTTGCCATTATCCCCCATTTAAGCATGTCTGTTCCTAATTTTTGTGAAAAATGACACATTTGGACCATGTTGCTCACCTGTGTAGAGTGAGTCTGTGGTCGTGGCAGGTGATAATAATCAATGTTAAAAAGGAATGAAAGTGAGGGCCTCAGTTGCAACATAAATAAGAAGGTGCCAAATGCATCTACCCATATTTTTTACACCACCTTATTGCCGCATTGGTTATTCCAAAGGTGATTCATCTAACAGCAAGGTCATTTCAAGACAAAAATGTCAAAGAACAAGTAACTAATACAACAGAAAGTTACGGAAATGCTGGTGGCTTTACTACTTCACAGCTTATTAAACAGCTATCCAATAATGTTTTCTAAAATCGCCGTTAAAATCAGTCACTCAGAACCCCAAGAAACAAAACCATCAAACTCCTGAAAGGATGATTTTCAACAGTTGAGTGTCCAAGTGAAAAAGTAACACAGATAATTCTTTGTAAAATTTGTATTTTCATGGAAATACATAATCATCTTTTGTTGGAATGTAGGGTATACAAGGTCCACTGTAAATTCTTCTTAAGAAGATACACAATATTTTCTGAAAACTTGTTTTGCTTACCAGTAAACTTGGTAGATACCATTGATAGCACTTAGAACAAAGAAACCCTGAGATTAACCATGAGCACCATTTAGCTGATAGTGCTTGGAATGGGCAGCTTTCCTAAATTTAATGAACGAAGCAGGCACACAAATTCAGATGCTTGCAGAGAAACAGGAAGTTAGTTATCAATAATAAAGAGGATCAAGGGCTTCAAAGCAAACAGATGACCAATAATAACAGAATTCAGTACTAAGGATCTATATTATGAGGGGTGGAGATGAAGTAAACTAAAGTTATCTCCTAAACAATAGAAATAATATTTTAATGCAGTGCATGTTTTTTAAAAAAATCAAAATACAGGCAAAATAAGCCATGGTGAACAAAATATCAACAGGCTAAATAAAGATTGAATCAGTAACCATGACCTGCCGAGTCATCCTGAAGCCTAAGGCAAAAGGAAAAATCAGTAACACTGATCCTATCGCCAAGAATATTTGCTACCCGTAAATGATTATAGCAAAACCAATTGTGTATATTTATATGTGTGTGCATATTTACAGAGCTATACTAATTTTATATATGCATATACACATTTATCTTGCATTTCAATGTCTTTTTTTATGTCATGAGGGTTGATAATTTTCAAAGAAGAGCTAAAATGATATTTTCATTGCTGTCATCAAGTATAGGGAGTCCAAAAGGAGAATCAGTTCAACAAGTGCTCTTTGAAGTTGTTTAATTATGTAATAGGGTTCTTGTTTATTAAGATACAACATCTGGGACTCATTTTGAAGATTTGTATCTAAGAAATAATTAAATAAATTTACTGTTTTGTGCTATAGAATCACATGATATTTCTTCCCAAATAGGAAAAAGGTAGTCCTAAAACTTAATATTTTAATAACACAATTTAATAATACAATTTAATTTTAATAATACAAATTTAATAATTGAAACAGAGCTTTCCTTTTAGCTCAAGAGTATATCTTTGGTCTTTGGTCAAATAAGGTTGGAAGTTGGTAAATAATGGTGTTTAGCAAAGTCTGGACCAATTTCTATTTGTAGCTATAATGCTTAAAATAAATGTTCATAACCCAACAAACATTTACCCTAAATTTCGAAAATTCTGATTTTATTAAATTGTACTCAAGTTCAAATTCAGCTGTAAGCAAAATCTTAGTCTTTCAAAATATCTCCAATGATATCCCTATAATACCAAAATATGAATTAATTGGAATTCTTTTGTTAACCACACATTTTTAGTTCACATAAACACATATTTAATTGACTTGAATAATTTTTTTAAATAGTGTTATAGAGATTAAAACCCTTTCTTAGCTCCAAAACTCAGTATCTCAATGATTCTTCCCATAAATGAATTTTATACCTCAACTGCCTTCAGGGACATAAAATATAATGAGGTAGATAAAACCAGTACACATTAAACATTTAAATAATTATAAACTATAACATAATAAATTTGATATAATCCATTGCCAGGTCATACAGGATAGTTAACAAATCCTGTGTTGATAACTAAAGTATTTGTTGACTATATGTTAAGCTGTCTCCATATATTAACTCACTTTATCCTTATAATTACATAATAAAATTAAGTATGCCCTTTTCTTGTTGCTCAATGAGGAAAACTAAATTCTGGAAGTGTGATTTGCCCAAGGCTGCTTGACTGCTAAGACCAAGGGGTTGTAAAACAAGAATCCAAGCCACAGGGTGTGTGTGTGTGTGTGTGTGTGTGTGTGTGTGGCTATGTATTATGTATAATGTGTGAGTACATGTTGGTACATAAGAGTGGTAGGGACACAATCACAAGTAGATGGAATATAAAAATATCACACACAGGTGACAATGACCATCTCTTGATTAAATACCACTCTAATAATTCTACCTCTCTTTCAAGCACTTGTATATAGCTTCTTAACTGACATTAATTTCACAAACCGATCCCAGAAAACCAAGCTACAGATAGCTTTAGGAGTTGTCATTTTAGAAGAAAAATTTGGGAGAAGTAAAGTGAAATCTGAAGCACAACCTTTAAGTCCAGCTGAGTTTAACATTAGTAACATTTTAAAAGACAGTATTAGGCACCTGTCAAAGCCCGTCACCAACACTAATGTAGGATCAGTGGTGAATATAATGAAATATACAGAGGAGGCATATTGAAGAAATGAAAATGTTTACAATTCTTAGCCACACAAGACTATAAAATCAAACAATTTTTACGTTCACTATTGCAACCTTTAAAGAAAAATCATCACTGTTCTACAGCTGAAGATGTTCAAGGAAAAGGGGATTTTTTTCTATTAATGTAAGATTAGAAAATTTAATAAATAACTTTTGAGTGAATTTCTCCTATTCCATATAATATTATTTCTTATTTTTAGCCAATTTCCTAATTGAAGAAAATCTTATATGCAAACTCAACTAGAAATATAATTTCTGATTTTGATTTTACTTAACATTCATAAAGCTCTACAAACCTCTTGCATGATTATAAGAAGCTTGTTTAGGAAGGAAACTGATGTCTTGAAAAGCTGAGGAAGAGACTAAGTTGTGCTTGATGCTTACGAGGGGCCACCATATGCAATCTCCAGGAGCTGCCATTTACATTGCTTTATTTGTTTGCCCCAGATGGTATCTATTATAAAATACACTGATCAAGAAAGTAACTTAATTTCTCTATGAATTTGCTGTTATTTGAGATTAAAGGTAACTATCAGGGTTGCCTGAGAAGTAAATGAAATAACATATAAAATAATTATCATGGCACTTGACACAAACAATGTACCTCAAAACTATCTCCTTCCCTCTCCACTCATTCCTATGCATTGCCTGCATCTGTGGAGCAAATCTTATGACTTTTGTCATCAGATGCAATTCAAATAACTTGGAATCTTTGGTTTGTTTCAGCCATTGGAGCTCAGCCAGTCACTGGACTATTTTTGATTAAAATTAGTGAGAAAGAAATTCTGTTCACTCATAGTAGAGGAAGCCAACAAAGGTTGTCTTTCCATGAAAAAGATAATATGCATTTAGGTAATCATATCACTCTTACTTAAAGCAGCATATCTATTCAAACATCCTTTATTTTCTTAAGTTATCACATTAGAATTCTGCTCTATCTGCATGGTAACTGTGCCTGACAATGGGAAACTATCTAGAATGTGGTGTCTTTGTTACTTTGGACACGAATAAATATTGGAGTGATTAGAACATATGTTTATATCAGAATCCCAAATACTTCCTTAAACATCATTAAAACTATATTATAAACCTTAATTTTATGTGTATATATTTTTCCCACTGTAATTATATGAAGAATAAACATAGTAAAAAGCATTTTTAGAAATATTGCCTACCTGAGAAAATTACCTCTTTGTATTTACATTTTTATTGTATATTTATTTTAGCTCTCACAATGATTTGAGCATTTCACTGCTATAAGGATATAAGTAGATAATGCCAAATAATAGATGACTTTAGTCAATTCAGTGGGGATAAAAGTCACATGTTCATTAAAATCATTTACTGGTTGATGGGCTGAATTTTTCTCTCTTTTAAAGTATTGCTGCAGTGTAATATAAAAACATCCTGAAGAAATAAAATGAATAAAATAAGGATACATACTACCAATTCCTGCAGGGTTCTACTTCTCAATGAGAGTATGCAAATCAGAGCACATTATGCTAAGCCAATAATTTCTTACATTGGTATGAATTAAAATTAAATAGTATATATTAAACACCCAGGATGTCAAGTTTCATCTGACAATGACTTTCATATAATAATAATACATAATAGAGAAGCTAGGGTTGAAATCATTGCTTAGGAAGACAAAAGCTTCACTGGGATAAGAGTACCAAAGTAAATTGGAAGTGACTCCTTGGACAGAGAAACAAAAACAACAGAAAGAGGAAATTTGGGGTGACTATAAGCAAGCAAAAAGATCAAAGATCTCTCTTCTTCCTTTTGCTCTCTCCTCCTATTTCCTTCCTGAATAATTCAGTCCCAACGCTCTGGAGCCAGGCAGGGCAAGTTAGGAATCTAGGTGGAGGCAGAGCCTGGTGTGGAGTGCTGAGGACCAAGCAGGTGAGGAAAGCAGCTATGTGTCATGAGTGAGCAGTGTAGGCTATCAAAGCCCAACAGGGGGACAAAGGGAAAGTTTGGAGTGGGGAGTCAGAGTCTAAACAAGGTGAGAGGGAAATAATCCATGTGAAGAGGTGACCTGGCTTAGGGTTTTAGAGGCTGAGCAGGATGAGGAGGGTATCTTTGTAAAGGGACAGCTTGTCATTAGGTGTCAGAGTCCAGTGGGAGTGATGAGGCTAACCACACATGGGAAAAGTTTGATGTGGGGTGACAGAGCCCAAATAGTAAAGGAGGTATCCATGTGGAGAGGAAGCCAACTGTGGGTGTCAGAGGACAACAGTGTAGAGAAGATATGAGTAGTGCAGATGAAACAGTGAGAAAGTGGGTACTCTTATGGAGGTAGCCTGGACTGGGGAGGAAGTCAGAGCCTGAGCCCAGCAAAGAGAAAGTCCAGAGGGGGAAGGGGGGCAAGTGTAAGAAATCAGGCAAAGCAGTGTTAATAGGGAATGGGGTGCAAGCAGTAATGGAAAACTGGTTACATATGGGGTACTGAGCAAATTAAATATATTAAGGATAATGGAGACCAGATTGGTATTGCCAGAGAAAAGAATTACAAGCACTAAATTAGAGAAAGGTAGAATGAATCTTGCGGTTTGGGTTGGAATTGAAGATGATAAGAAATGTGTTGTTTTCAATATATGTTGACAGATTCAAATGTAGATATAAAATGTGTATGGGTATATATATAAGCTTTTTGTTTTCCTAGTGTGTATTTCTTACAAAGAGTTTCTCTCACATAATTATAACACAATCATCAATATAGAGTATATATACTCTAAGTTCTATCCTCCAGAATGGCCTGCAAGCAACAATAGCCCAATAACAAGAGTACACCTTCCACTTAAATCTGGCTTCTAACTATCATTCTCCACTTGCAAGAACTAGGGTTCCTTGGAAAAATGGCTGAGCCCAGGCCTTGGGCAAGGAGAATAGAAGGTGTACCTGGAGCATCATTTTATGCCAGACAACAAGGACTCAAAGAATGATAGGGATATTCAAGAATTTACAGAAGCTAGTTTGAAGCATCTTCAGTGGACACATCTGATACAAATTGAGAATCAAAATAAATAATGATAGCAATGTCTTATGACCCATTGAATAAAATAGGAAACCATGAGTTCATATTGATACATGTAAAGTAACAAATGAAAACTATCATAAGGAATTGGATGTTTACGAAGTTAAAAATATCTCTCCATGAGGGGTGCTTAGGTGTCACAGGTTAAGTGCCTGACTCTTGGTTTCAGCTCATGTTGTGATCTCGGGGTCCTGAGATCAAGCCCTGCATTGGGCTCTACACTCAGGGTGGAGTCTGCTTGCAATTCTCTCTCCCCCACCCCTCCTGCTCATGCTCTCTCTCTCTCAAATATATAAATCTGAAAAAAAAATCTCCCCATGATATGCTTACTAATTAAAGAGAGAAAAAGAATAACTTTATAGTGGAAAAGCTTGGCAGATACCATCCTTAATCAAGTGATCTAAGTATATACCAATAATGTTAGGGAACATTAAAATCATGTGACACATAATAGAATGCAATGAGTAGAACACAGCATCATTTCTGTGATATTCCTCCCAAAGATGCATAATTTGAATTAAATCATGAGGAAATATCAAACAAACCTGAATTTATGGGCAGTTTGCAAAATAATAGAACTATAATCTTTGAAAGTATCATAGAGACTAAAGAGACATGAAAACAAAATACAGCACATAATTCTGAACCAAAACGTTTGCTATAAAGGACAATATTGAGACACTTGGCAAAACTGGAATGGGGTCTAAGATTTAAATGATAGAAATGTATTAGTGTTAATTTCCTAAGATTGATGGTTGCGTTATAATTATGTGAGAGAAACTCTTTGTAAGAAATACACACTAGAAAGATAAAAAGCTTTTGCACAGCGAAGGCAACAATCAACAAAACTAAAAGACAACCTATAGAATGCGAGAAGATATTTGCAAAGGGATAGTATTCAAAATCTATAAAGACCTTATCAAACTCAACACCCAAAAAACAAATAATGCAGGGGCGCCTGGGTGGCTCAGTCATTAAGCATCTGCCTTTGGCTCAGGTCATGATCCCAGGGTCCTGGGATTGAGCCCTCATTGGGCTCCCTGCTCAGCAGGAAGCCTGCTTCTCCCTCTCCCACTCCCCCTGCTTGTGTTCCTTCTCTCACTTTGTCTCTCTCTGTCAAATAAATAAATAAAATCTTAAAAAAAAAAAAATGCAGTTAAGACATGGGCAGAAGACATGAATAGAGGTTTTTCCAAAGAAGACATCCAGATAGCTAACAGGCATGAAAAGATGCTCAACATCACTCATCATCAGAGAAATACAAATCAAAACCATGATGAGTTACCACCTCACACCAGTCAGAATGGCTAAAATTAACAACACAGGAAACAACAGGAGTTGACTAGGATGCAGAGAAAGGGGAACCTTCTTACACTGTTGGTGGGAATGCAAACTGGTGCAGCCACTCTGGAAAATAGTATGGAGGTTCCCCAAAAAGTTAAAAATAGAACTACCTTATGATCCACCAATTGTGCTACTGTGTATTTACCCAAAGTATACAAAAATACCAATTCAAAGGGGTGATTGCCCTCCAATGTTTATAGCAACATTATCAACCATAGCCAAAGTACGGAAAGAGCCCAAATGTCCATCAACTGATGAACAGATAAAGAAGATGTGGTATGTATATATATATATATATACATACACACACACACACACACACACCAGAATATTACTCAGCCATCACCAAGAATGAAATGTTGCCATTTGCAACAAGGTGGAAGGAGCTAGAGTGTATTATGCTAAGTGAAATAAGTCAGTCGTGGAGAAAGACAAATACCATATGATGTCACTCGTACATGGAATTTAGAAACAAAACAAATGGGCGGAGCAAGATGGCGGAGGAGTAGGAGATCTGGATTTCGTCTGGTCTCAGGAATTCAGCTGGATAGGGATCAAACCATTCTGAACACCTACAAACTCAACAGGAGATCGAAGAAAAGAAGGGCAACAACTCTCTCATCAGAAAAGCGACCACTTTCTGGAAGGTAGGACGTGCGGAGAAGGGAATCCACGGCGATATTCGGGAGGATAGACGGTGGGGGAGGGGCCTCCGTCGGCCGCTTCTGGCAAGTGATAGAGCCGCGGAGCACAAAATCGGAACTTTTAAAAGTCTGCTCCGCTGAGGGACGTCACTCTGGTGGCTAAGCGGGGGGTGGAACCCTCCGGGACAGTGTGGTCTCAGGACCCTCGGGGTCACAGAAAGACCGGGGGTGCTGAGTGTGGCAGAGCTCCCAGGTAACGGAGCAGGGAAGGCGGCTGCAGAGGCGGAGCCCAGACGCGGGCTCTCAGCTCGGGGTGGCCATAAACCGTGATCCGCGGCACAGTCGGGCCCATGCTCCTCCAGCAGGGACCCAACAAGCGGCAGATCTGGGGAGACTCACCTTCCTCCCCCGGGAGGAGCCGCGCGGGAGTGCACCGCAGGGATCTGCTGGGTTTGGAGACTCCACCCGGGGTCGGGTGCCAGAGATAGAGGCGCGCGGTCACAGGCCAGGTGAGCACGGAGTGCGGCCGGAGAGCGGGGAGACGGGAGTGACTGACGGCTTTTCTCTGGGGGCTCACTGAGGAGCGGGCCCCGAGTTCTCAGCTCCTCCGGGGCAGAGATTGGGAGGCCGCCATTTTCACTCTCCGCCTCCAAAGCTGTACGGAAAGCTCGCAGGGAACAAAAGCCCCGGAGAGCAAACCCGAGCAGATCACTTAGCCGGGAGGGGGCAAGGGCGGGGCAATTCCGCCTCCGGCAGAGACATTTGGAAACCACGGCAACAGGCCCCTCCCCAGAAGATCAGCGAGAACAGCCAGCCAAGACCAAGTTCACCGATCAATGAGAACGGCAGAACTCCAGCGCTAGGGGACTACTGCACATAGAATTCACGGCTTTTTTACCATGATTCTTTAGTCTTTTAAAGTTAATTTTTTTTAACTGTCTTTTTGTCTTTTTATTTCTTTTTGAATTTTTCTTTTTCCCTTTTTCAACCAACATCTTATCAATCCCTTTTTTTAAAAGAAACATTTTTATTTTTCATTTTTAAAGTCATATTCTATCCCTTCATAGTAGTTACCCATATTTTTGGCTTATATATATAAGTTGTTCTCTCTTTAAAATTTTGAGATAGTTTCTTCTAACAGATTAAAATATACCCTAAATCTCTAGTATATGGTGTTTTCTATTCCCCTGCCTGATCACATCCTCTCCCTTTTTTTTTCTTTTTTTTTTCTTTTTTTAAATTCTCTTCTTTCTCTTTTCAAACAACTTCTTATCAATTCCTTTTATAAAATTTTTTATAATTTCCATTTTTACAGTCATATTCCATCCCTTCATCATATCAACCCTCATTTTTGTACATATATAAGTTTTTCTTTCTTTAAAATTTTGGGAGGCACTTTCTTCTAACAGACCAAAATACACCCCAAATCTAGTGTGTGGCACTGATCTATATACCATATAGATCACATTTGATCACATTCTGGTTTTTTTGTTGTTGTTGTTATTTTGTTTTGTTTGTTTTTGTTTTTATCTTTATCTTTTTCTTTTTCTTTTTTTTCTTTTTCTTTTTTCTCTCTTTCCCTTTCTTATCCCACTGCTTCAGGTCTTTTCTGATTTGTTTAGAGTATATTTTCTGGGGACGTGGTTACTCTGCTAGCATTTTGTTCTCTCATTAATCTATTCTCCTCTGCACAAAATGACAAGACGGAAAAAATCACCTCAACAAAAAGAGCAAGAGGTAGTACCGACTGCCAGGGACCTACTCAATACGGACATTAGTACGATGTCAGATCTAGAGTTCAGAATCATCACTTTAAAGATACTAGCTGAGCTTGAAAAAAATATGGAAGTTATTAGAGAAACCCTTTCTGGAGAAGTAAAAGAGCTAAAATCCAACCAAGTAGAAATCAAAAAGGCTATTAATGAGGTGCAATCAAAAATGGGGGCGCTAAGTGCTAGAATAAATGAGGCAGAAGAGAGAATCAGTAATATAGAAGATGAAATGATGGAAAATAAAGAGCTGAGAAAAAGAGAGATAAACAACTACTGGATCACGAGGGCAGAATTCGAGAGATAAGCGATACCATAAGACGAAACATTAGAATAATTGGGATCCCAGAAGAAGAAGAAAGAGAGAGAGGGGCAGAAGGTATAATGGAGCAAATTATAGCAGAGAACTTCCCTAATTTGGGGAAAGAAACAGGCATGAAAATCCAGGAAGCACAGAGAACCCCTCTCAAAATCAATAAAAATAGGTCAACTCCCCGACATCTAATAGTAAAACTTACGAGTCTCATAGACAAAGAGAAAATCCTGAAAGCAGCTCGGGAGAAGAGATATGTAACCTACAATGGTAGAAACATTAGATTGGCAACAGACCTATCCACAGAGACCTGGCAGGCCAGAAAGGACTGGCAGGATATATTCAGAGCACTAAATGAGAAAAATATGAAGCCAAGAATACTATATCCAGCTAGGCTGTCATTGAAAATTGAAGGAGAGATAAAAAGCTTCCAGGACAAACAAAAACTAAAGGAATTTGCAAACACAAAACCAGCCCTACAGGAAATCTTGAAAGGGGTCCTCTAAGCAAAGAGAGAGCCTAAAAGCAACATAGACCAGAAAGGAACACAGACAATATACGGTAACAGTCACCTTACAGGCAATACAATGGCACTAAATTCCTATCTTTCAATAGTTACCCTGAATGTAAATGGGCTAAATGCCCCAATCAAAAGACACAGGCTAACAGACTGGATTAAAAAACAAGACCCATCAATATGCTGTCTGCAAGAGACTCATTTTAGACCCAAAGACACCCCCAGATTGAAAGTGAGGGGGTGGAAAACCATTTACCATGCTAATGGACACCAAAAGAAAGCTGGGGTGGCAATCCTTATATCAGACAAATTAGATTTTAAACCAAAGACTGTAATAAGAGATAAGGAAGGACACTATATCCTACTTAAAGGATCTATCCAACAAGAAGATCTAACAATTGTAAATATCTATGCCCCTAACATGGGAGCGGCCTATTATATAAGGCAATTAATAACAAAAGCAAAGAAACACATCGACAACAATACAATAATAGTGGGGGATTTTAACATCCCCCTCACTGAAATGGACAGATCGTCTAAGCAAAAGATCAACAAGGAAATAAAGACTTTAAATGACACACTGGACCAAATGGACTTCACAGACATATTCAGAACATTCCACCCCAAAGCAATGGAATACACATTCTTCTCTAGTGCCCATGGAACATTCTCCAGAATAGATCACATCCTAGGTCATAAATCAGGTCTCAACCGGTACCAAAAGATTGGGATCATTCCCTGCCTATTTTCAGACCACAATGCTTTGAAACTAGAACTCAATCACAAGAGGAAAGTCGGAAAGAACTCAAATACATGGAGGCTAAAGAGCATCCTACTGAAGAATGAATGGGTCAACCAGGAAATTAAAGAAGAACTAAAAAAATACATGGAAACCAATGAAAATGAAAACACAACTGTTCAAAATCTTTGGGATGCAGCAAAGGCAGTCCTAAGAGGAAAGTATATAGCAATACAAGCCTTTCTCAAGAAACAAGAAAGATCTCAAGTACACAACCTAACCCTACACCTAAAGGAGCTGGAGAAAGAACAGCAAATAAAGCCTAAACCCAGCAGGAGAAGAGAAATCATAAAGATCAGGGCAGAAATTAATGAAATAGAAACTAAAAGAACAGTAGAACAGATCAATGAAACTAGGAGCTGGTTCTTTGAAAGAATTAACAAGATTGATAAACCCCTGGCCAAACTTATCAAAAAGAGAAGAGAAATTACCCAAATCAACAAAATCATGAATGAAAGAGGAGAGGTCACAACCAACACCAAAGAAATACAAACAATTATAAGAACATATTATGAGCAACTCTATGCCAGCAAATTAGATAACCTGGAAGAGATGGATGCATTCCTAGAGATGTATCAACTACCAAAACTGAACCAGGATGAAATAGAAAACCTGAACAGACCTATAACCACTAAGGAAATTGAAGCAGTCATCAAAAATCTCCCAAAAAACAAAAGCCCGGGGCCAGATGGCTTCCCAGGGGAATTCTACCAAACATTTCAAGCAGAATTAATACCTATTCCTCTGAAACTGTTCCAAAAAATAGAAACGGAAGGAAAACTTCCAAACTCATTTTATGAGGCCAGCATTACCTTGATCCCCAAACCAGACAAAGACCCCATCAAAAAGGAGAATTACAGACCAATATCCCTGATGAACATGGATGCAAAAATTCTCACCAAAATACTAGCCAATAGGATCCAACAGTACATTAAAAGGATTATTCACCATGACCAAGTGGGATTTATCCCTGGGCTGCAAGGTTGGTTCAACATCCGCAAATCAATCAATGTGATACAATACATTAACAAAAGAAAGAACAAGAATCATATGATCCTCTCAATAGATGCAGAAAAAGCTTTTGACAAAGTATAGCATCCTTTCTTGATCAAAACTCTTCAGAGTATAGGGATAGAGGGTACATACCTCAATATCATAAAAGCCATCTATGAAAAACCTACAGCGAATATCATTCTCAATGGGGAAAAACTGAGAGCTTTCCCCCTAAGGTCAGGAACGCGGCAGGGATGTCCACTATCACCACTGCTATTCAACATAGTATTGGAAGTCCTAGCCACAGCAATCAGACAACAAAAAGAAATCAAAGGCATCCAAATTGGCAAAGAAGAAGTCAAACTCTCACTCTTTGCAGATGATATGATACTTTATGTGGAAAACCCAAAAGACTCCACCCCAAAACTGCTAGAACTCATACAGGAATTCAGTAAAGTGGCAGGATATAAAATCAATGCACAGAGGTCAGTGGCATTCCTATACACTAACAACAAGACAGAAGAAAGAGAAATTAAGGAGTCGATCCCATTTACAATTGCACCCAAAACCATAAGATACCTAGGAATAAATCTAACCAAAGAGACAAAGGATCTGTACTCAGAAAACTATAAAATACTCATGAAAGAAATTGAGGATGACACAAAGAAATGGAAAAACGTTCCATGCTCATGGATTGGAAGAACAAATATTGTGAAGATGTCAATGCTACCTAGAGCAATCTACACATTCAATGCAATCCCCATCAAAATACCATCCACTTTTTTCAAAGAAATGGAACAAATAATCCTAAAATTTGTATGGAACCAGAAAAGACCCCGCATAGCCAGAGGAATGTTGAAAAAGAAAAGCAAAGCCGGCGGCATCACAATTCTGGACTTCAAGCTCTATTACAAAGCTGTCATCATCAAGACAGCATGGTACTGGCACAAAAACAGACACATAGATCAATGGAACAGAATAGAGAGCCCAGAAATGGACCCTCAACTCTATGGTCAACTAATCTTCGACAAAGCAGGAAAGAATGTCCAATGGAACAAAGACAGTCTCTTCAACAAATGGTGTTGATTGGATAGCCGCATGCAGAAGAATGAAACTGGACCATTTCCTTACACCACACACAAAAATAGACTCCAAGTGGTTGAAAGACCTCAATGTGAGACAGGAGTCCATCAAAATCCTAAAGGAGAACACAGGCAGCAACCTCTTTGACCTCAGCCGAAGCAACTTCTTCCTAGAAACATCGCCAAAGGCAAGGGAAGCAAGGGCAAAAATGAACTATTGGGACTTCATCAAGATAAAAAGCTTTTGCAAAGCAAAGGAAACAGTCAACAAAACCAAAAGACAACCGACAGAATGGGAGAAGATATTTGCAAATGACATATCAGATAAAGGGCTAGTATCCAAAATCTATAAAGAACTTCTCAAACTCAACACCCAAAGAACAAAGAATCCAATCAAGAAATGGGCAGAAGACATGAACAGACATTTTTCCAAAGAAGACATCCAAATGACCAACAGACACATGAAAAAGTGCTCAATATCGCTCAGCATCAGGGAAATCCAAATCAAAACCTCAATGAGATACCACCTCACACCAGTCAGAATGGCTAAAATTAACAAGTCAGGAAACGACAGATGTTGGCGGGGATGCGGAGAAAGGGGAACCCTCCTACACTGTTGGTGGGAATGCAACCTGGTGCAGCCACTCTGGAAAACTGTATGGAGGTTCCTCAAAAAGTTTAAAGTAGAGCTACCGTATGATCCAGCAATTGCACTACTGGGTATTTACCCCAAAGATACAAATGGAGGGATCCGAAGGGGTACGTGCACCCCGATGTTTATAGCAGCAATGTCCACAATAGCCAAACTGTGGAAAGAGCCAAGATGTCCATCGACAGATGAATGGATAAAGAAGATGTGGTATATATATACAATGGAATATTATGCAGCCATCAAAAGGAATGAGATCTTGCCATTTGCAATGACGTGGATGGAACTGGAGGGTATTATGTTGAGTGAAATAAGTCAAACAGAGAAAGACATGTATCATATGATCTCACTGATATGAGGAATTCTTAATCGCAGGAAACAAACTGAGTGTTTTTGGAGTGGGGGGTGGGGTGGGAGGGATGGGGTGACTGGGTGATAGACACTGGGGAGGGTATGTGCTCTGGTAAGCGCTGTGAATTATGCAATACTGTTGAATCTCAGATCTGTACCTCTGAAACAAATAATGCAATATATGTTAAGAAAAAAAAAAGAAGAAGAAGAAGGTAGCGGGAGGGGAAGAATGAAGCGGGGGAAATCGGAGGGGTGGACGAACCATGAGAGACGATGGACTCTGAAAAACAAACTGAGGGTTCTAGAGGGGAGGGGGGTGGGAGGATGGGTTAGCCTGGTGGTGGGTATTGAGGAGGGCACATTCTGCATGGAGCACTGGGTGTTATGCACAAACAATGAATCATGGAACACTTCATCTAGAACTAATGATGTGATGTATGGGGATTAACATAAGAATAAAAAAAAAAAAAGAAAGAAACAAAACAAATGGGCGCCTGGGTGGCTCAGTCGTTAAGTGTCTGCCTTTGGCTCAGGTCATGATCCGAGGGTCCTGGTATCGAGTCCCACATCGGGCTCCCTGCTCAGCGGGGAGCCTGCTTCTCCCTCTCCCTCTGCCCCTGTTCGTGTTCCCTCTCTCACTGTCTCTCTCTCTCTGTCAAATAAATAAATAAAATCTTAATAAAAAAAAGAAACAAAACAGATGAACATATGGGAAGAAAAAAAAGAGAGAGAGAGAGGGAGGCATACCATAAGTGATTCTTAACAATAGAGAACAAACTGAGGGGTGATGGAAGGAGGTGAATGGGGGATGGGCTAGATGGGTGATGGGTATTAAGGAGAGCACTCGTTGTGATGAGTCCTGGTTGTTACATGTAAGTGATGAATCACTAAATTAAAAAAAAAAAAGGAATAACTCTAATGAAAAAGGGCAATCCTTCATAGAAAGATGCATATAAATTTATGGAATGTCACTAGAGAAAATCTAAATAAATGGAAATATATATAGACTTACCTCACATAGCATCAATAGTGTTAACAATTCTGTCCTAATGGCTCTTGAAATGATACCATTTTTGGACATCTTGTTTTCTGATTTACAAGTGACCCTTGAACAACACGGGTCTGAACTGTGCAAGTCCACTTACACATGGATTTTTTGCAGTACAGCACTGTTAATGTATTTCTTCTTTCTAATGATTTTCTTAATAACATTTTCTTTTCTCTGGCTTTATTGTGTGAATACAATATATAATACATATAACATAAAAAAAAGGAATACACAGAATATTTGGAGGTGATTGGACATCAGGTTGGCAACTTTTCCTCAAATCGTTCAGGGGAAAAGCTCTTGCATTGTACTTGCAGCTCTTCTGTAACTTCGATATTGTTTCAAAATTAGAATTTATTTTTTTAAAAAGAGCAAAAATCTCCTAACCTAATTTAGGAGGCAAGAGTTTCAGAATGTATGGATATAGGTGTAATACAGAAATCGATCAATGGACATTTACCTATTGAATTTCCATGTGGGTTCCAGCGGTCTACATGACAAGACATGGCTGCTATTTAGTCAAAACTAAGGAGGAAATATATGAAAATGGTGGATTAGTGGATATATGTAATATGGGCAATATATACAATAGGCCATCAAGAAAGTGAGCTGTGTGACCTGGAAAAGGCTCCAGATGAGAACATCAGTGCGGGCAGGATTATAGGGCTGGCCGTAAACACAGCTGCGGCAGGGGATAGTCAGGACACTAATTTGACAAAGAGCAGAAGGCTTGTAATGGAAAGTAGTAGGAGATATAGCAAAGGGAGACACAACATGAGGATCTTTGCAAGCGACATTAAGGTGTAATGATGAGATAGTTAACTTGTTACTCTAAACAAAAGACCCAGTTTAGCAGATAAAATCAATTGAGACAAAAGTCTATAATCATTTTCCTCTTGACTAGCTATCAACTAAGGTAATGGTTTTCAAGTGTAATTATTTCTTTCCTCAAATGTAATCCTATTTAGAAGTTCAGTGTTTTGGGTAAATAAAAATGAATCTGCTCTCATTCAATACAGAATGGAAAGCCTAGGGCCCCGCTTCTTGTCCTGTGTTTGCAAATGATAATCCAGTGAGGGAGCTCTAGCACTCAAAGATCGTAGATGGAAAATCATGACTATAGAGCAGTCTGAAGAGGTTCTCAGAGATATTTACATCGAATTTTTAAGTGGAAAGTCTCACAATAACGGCATATATGCTGGTTCTCTTTTTCTATTTCTTTGCATTAATATATCAATCTCATTATTTTTTCTGTCCAGAATTTCTAGCCCAAACGGAGTTGTTTTAATCAAACAATGTATTTTTTGATTTTCCCATAAAATGATCATCTGGCACCACTCTGTAGAAACACATATAGGGATTATATGTTTGGCATTCAGCTGCAATACTTTTTGAATCAAATTAAAAATATATTAAATTATTTTCTTTATCAGGTAGACAGAGTTTATGAAAATCTGGTTATTAGTCATTACCTTTAGGGATCTTCTTAGAAAACCAAGTTTTTTTTTTCAAATTTGATATAATTAAAATCATTTCAAAATATTAAGATAATAGGATATTTAGAGAATATACTCAGAAATAAAATGACATTTAACTATAATTTCCTTTTCATTTTAGTAGATACTGATAAAAGTATAATTAAAGTTATCAAATAGATTATTATGTTTAAGTTTCCATTTATTTGATAAGCTCTTAAAGCAATCACAAAGCCAAAGCAAGCCACAGACTACCAACTCTGCCTTCCACCAGTGACTGGGCTCTCATTGCCATCCAGCCACCAAGTTAACCAACTCCTGAGTCCCATCTTTACAGCTTGGGGGTACAAATTCCAGCACATCTTGGTCAGGTTCTCTAGAAGCAGCACCTAAGATTCCTGTGTAATTTATTGGTCAAGAAATCTCAGGAGAAAGGGAGTAAGGGAAGCAGTAGAAAGTAGAAAACAAACACAAACAGGGATGTGGTCTCAGCTAGAGACTAGTTTTAGTCTGATTCAATGCGGAGTTGGAATCATAGAGTTGGTCCTACCTTGAGCAAGGGAGTCAACCTGGCTTCATTAGTCAGTTTTCAGACTCTGGCTGCTTGGGGATGGAGTCTAGGAAAGTGGAGCATAACCTCCCCATAATGTTGAACCTGATTCAGCTGAGGTCATTTCTCCTGGGAAGGACCGGCTGTGAGTTTTCAGCAACCAGCCCTTATGACCACTGTGGGGTAGGCACCCCAGCCCAGTGAAGGAGATCTGATCCACTACATCATTCAAAGATAATCTTGAAATTAAAGATACAGCTACTGATAATTATGCCAACAACAATAACAACAACAACAAAAACAACCAACCCCCCCCCCCAACAACTATAAACCAAGACCGTCCCAGGCAAACAGGAATATGTGCTCATCCTGCCTCCATCCCATTACTTCCTTGGTATATAAAACTGTTAGAAGACTGAGGGACTGATTTTCCTTTCTTTTACTTCTGATCACAATCCCTCAGGACCAGAGAGAATTGTTTACTTTATCCTAAACTATTAAAAAGTTTCAATCAAAGAAATGATTATTTTTTAGTTAAAGATAACATAACTTTAAGCCCATTGTGTGAACTTTACTTTGCTAATTGAATGTTTTTAAATTAAATGTCCCACAACAAAAGGCAAAAGTGTGAAAAATCTTTTTAAAAATGGCATTGAAGTGCTACGGTTACAATAAATGTTTAAGATGAAGAAAATTGAGATGAAGTTTCTTTTAAAAACACTACATACAAGAAACCAAAGGACTCGAAAGACTTGTGAAATATTAAAACATGTTTTAAAAATTGCAAATGTGAAGTCATTTTTCAGTGTTTCCAATATATAATTTTGCTAAGACATCTGCTTCTGGGAAAATTTTATTAGAAAACAAAACATTGTAAAAAAAAATCTATTTTCCAAATCCATGAAAAACAGATCTTTACAAAGAGACCAAAAAAAATATATTTAATATCATTTCCTGGAAGTTTATTTAGAAACTAGGGAGAGGTATTTTCTGTTGAACGCAGTGATCCCAACTTAGTGTGTGAGAGTTCAAGGCAAAAGGGGACATATTTTGCAACTTGTTACCACATTCTCCAGGCTTCATTATCAGTTCTCAGAGTTCTCACATTCTGAGTGAAAAACTACTGAACAAATCCATGAAACTGATGATGCCTGATGATTTCAAGCAAATTATCTGATCAAATCACAAGAACAAGCAGGATTTTTTTTCTTTTGAGTTGGTATATTTGTGACGTTGGAGTGTAGAAATAATATTTACAACCTTGTTGGGGGTTAATCAACAAACAATAAACTGCACATGTACAATTTTGACCCAAAATACATGCATGAAAACATCACCACAATCAGGATAATAAACATATTCAGGCATCCCCCCAAATTTCCTCATGCCTCTTGTAATTATTCTCCCCCCATCCAGTTGGATATTAAAGTTGTATTAAAATAACTTGTTATATTTTATTGGTGGGTAATATTCCAAAGCATGGATATGCCACAATTTATTTATTCAACTGTTGATGGATATTTGGGTTATTTCCAGTTTTGATTATTACAAATAAAGTTGTTATGAATATTTATGTGTAAGTCTTTGTGCAAACATATACTTTCATTTCTCTTAGGTAAACACCTAGAACTGGAATGGCTAGAGCATATGGTAGATGTGTTTAAATTTTAAAGACATTGCCAAATTAGTTTTCCAAAGTAATTGTACCGTTTTACATTATCACTAACAAGATAGGCAAATATTTCTTAGATACATGACCAAAACAATAATCTGTACAGTTTTAAAATATAATAAATTGCATTTCATTAAAATTTAAAAGTTCTTCAAAAGACATTAAGAAAGTAAAAAGATAACCCACAGACTAGAAGAAGATATTTTCATATCATATAAATAACCTATATATTGAGTATATAAAGAACTCCCAAGATTCAATAATAAGAAGCACCCAAAAGTAAAATGGGTGAAATCTTCAGACACTTCACCAAAGAAAATATAAAGATGGTAAAAATGCATGTGAAAAGATAGCCAATATCATTAGTCGCAAATTAAAACCATGAGCTACTACTAGATATCTATAAGAATGGCTTAACTTGGAGACTGACCATATCAAGTGTTAAGAAAAAAACTGAAACCCTTGGGGCACCTGGGTGGCTCAGTCGATTAAACATCTTCATTCAGCTCAGGTCATGATCTCAGGGTCCTGGGATCAAGCTCCGCATCAGGCTCCCTGCTCAGTGGGGAGTCAGCTTCTCCCTCTGCCCCACTGCCCCGCTTGTGTGCTCTCTCTCTCTCTAATAAATAAATAAAATCTAAAAGAAAAAAGAAAAGAAAGAAAGAAAAAACTGAACTTTCATACACTGCTGGTAGAAATAATATTCTAAATGTCTATTGATTAGATAATATTGTGTTAGGTTCTGCATGAATTTTATACTTTCTACACTCCTGAAACTGAACAGTACTACCGCACTTCATTAACAGTGCTTTCTCCATAAGGAAGAAAAATAGAACTGATATATACTCTCAGAATAATTTTACTTATTTTATTACAACATATGATTTTATCTATGCCTTTATTCTTTTTTTTTTACATTTTTAAAAATTTTATTATGTTACGTTAATCACCATACATTACATCATTAGTTTTTTTTACAGATGTTCTTATTTTTTATTTTTTATTATGTTATGTTAGTCACCATTCATTACATCATTAGTTTTTGATGTAGTGTTCCATGATTCATTGTTTGCGTATAACACCCAGTACTCCATGCAGTATGTGCCCTCCTTAACACCCATCACCGGCCTAACCCATCTTGAAACAATTTATTCCTTCCCTTCACTGAGACTTTCGTCCTCCTTCTTGACTGTCCCACCCATCCCAAATTATCTTTTCGTTTGTTTTGTTTCTTCCAAATTATCTTTATTATTTTTCCTCTGTATATCCACTAAATATTGGTGTTCCTTGGTGCTCTGTTCCTTGTTTTTCTCTTACTCCACAAACCATGAGGCACCTCACCTCATCCAGTCTCTATATTTCAGTTGGCAAGTGCTTTGGCGGTTTGAAAATGTATATCTTCACCACTGAGATACCACTTGAGATTCTGATCCACTAGCTGCACTAACATGTCACACTGGCAACTACAATTCAGGATTCTGAAATCTGTTTTCATTCATTTCTATGCCCTCCAAATATGCTTTCTCAGTGTTCTCTATCAGTGTTAATAAATTTTCCATTCATTCAGTTTCCTGAGACAAAAATCTGGCTATTGTCTTTGACTTCTTCCTCTTTCTTATTCACTTACCTTATTGAAGCTACTCCTTAAATCTTTACATATTACTCTTACTTTCCTCTTCTCTCCTTCCCGCTGCCCTAACTCCAGCTTCCATTCATTTTTTGCCTGGACTCCTCTGATAGTCTGATCATCTTACTTCTGGTAATGACTCTTCCAATCACTTCACACATTTCAGCTTTGACTATTATTTCTAAAACTTAAATAGCTTTTATCAGTCTACTGCTTAAAACTAATGATTTCTCCTAGCCCTTAGGATACATCTCTTTAAAATGGCAAACAAACAAAAATAAATAAATAAATAAATAAATAAATAAATAAATAAATAAATAAAATGGCGAACTATTTATAAGTGGTAAAAAATAAAAATAAAAATACTAACAAATTAATTAATTAACCTTAGCCTTAGCTTTACCTCACCTATTTTTCTTAAGATCTTCCCTCATGAACTTTATTCCCAACTCTATCAAATTCCTTCTTCAAACCTGCCATATTCTCTGATTTCACAGCCTTCCCGTAGGTTGTTCCAACTACTTAGAACATCTCTTAGTTTTTCCTGACCCATTTTTGCCTTGTAAACTTATATATAACTTCTATTTATTTTTCTATCGACTTATGCTGGTGATCATCTCTAATAGGAAGCTTTCTTGGATCTTCCTCGGCTGGGTTAGATGTTTGTACTATGTGCATTCGCATCATCGCACTCATGGAATCTAAAATTTATAGTTATATTGAGCTGTCTGATTCAGAAGCAGTGTAGGGGCAAGGACCATATCTGTCTTTCCACCACTATATCTTATACTTACAACATAACATGTATTCAATTAATAGTCATTTCTTTGAATTAATGGATATATTAATACATAACATATTAATAAATAGAATAATTAATAAATAATTAAGGTATTAATAATAAATTAATTTTATTAATTAAAAAGCTACTACTTGACCACAATAAATAAATACAGAAATGAGAACCTTTGTGCTCACAGGAAGGAAGGCTCACAGAAAAGTGAGAAAACAAAAGAGGAGTTAAAGTTAGGAATGAATGTGAGCAGAAACAAAGATGAAAAAGTGTTTGGAAGATGGGAAAAGAGTTGCCCTAATCAGCTCTCACAAATAAACATAAAAGCCTTTGCTGCCCCCATTTCAAGGTAGTTTGACTAACTCTATTCACGTTTGAGGATGTACACTATGCTTTAGGAGTAACAAATTTAACCAGGAAGCAAAACATAGACAAGAAATTCTAAATAATTGCCTCTTACGACATTGGTAAACACCTTGGAAAGAAGAATAGATGGCCAGGGAGAAGAAGATGAGGGAAACTGTCTAACTGGAACATGACAATCTTAAATGAACCAAACATGGTATGTGTCTTAGACAAAAGATATTCACTAGCACTAAGTAAATGTAACTTCTTGAGTAATTCATTAAAAAAAAAAGAAAAATATACAAGATCTATTTGTAGTACAACAGAAAAAAACTTAGCATTACCTTATTCACTATGACCCAGGAAGTTAAACCATTCAGTGTGTTAGTGTCCTTTCCCTCACTTTTTATTCAAACTTTTTATTGTTATTGAACTTAAAAGTTTTGCCAATGTTGTCAGAGTCCACTGCCTCATAATTGTTCTTCAGACAAAGCTATTTTGTTAAACATTGTTCTGCACATGAAATTATGTGTTTGATACCTGAGTTTTATTGGGGATAACTTAAAACTGCATTACCTGTAGAATAATTCATAATAAGATGAAGAATTATATAGATTTGGAAAACAAGAGATGGAAGATTGACACCTTTTCCAAGGAATTAATCAGTGAAGAGTCAATGATTTAAAAATTATGTGACAAGGGGGTAGAGTAGAGGTACTCAGCAGAAAAAAGACTTATATATCAGTCTTTGTTTAGTTGAATCACTAAATACTACTGAATTTCCTTCATAGAAAGAATAAGTCCTATAAATGTTTGCCTACAGATATTGGGGAAACCAATTCAAAACTTCTCTATTTTGTATACAGACACAAATCCCTGCCTAGATTTCAGGCTGATAGAAACATTTTTTTAAAGATGTGTTTGTTCATCGCTTCTCAGCCTTGTGGCTAAGTTCAAGTGTGAAGATGTGTTTGTTCGATACATAACTACTCTATGAATTCCATTATTTTTCCTAAATCTACTTTGCTCATTGACATAATTCTCTTTTGATAGTGTAATCTAAATGCAAAATATACAGATAATTTCCTTAGAATCCACATATAGATCTATGCTCTAATATATATGTATATATTGATGCCATGATAAGAAGACACTACCAGTGATTCACGTAGTGTCAAATCACTTTTATAGTGTTTTATATATAAAGAATAGCCATTTGATTGTTTCATGTTTTATTGGTATTGTTGTATGATGAAGGTGAGGGAAGGGAAAAGAAGATGAAGTCTATGTGCAGGAGGTTAAAGATTCAGCCTGGAGTCTATCACCAATGAAATCAGTGAAATCATATTAATAAGCTAATGATAAAATATCTAAAAATATCAGTTTTAACAAGTTCATAAATTGTTGGTCATATTTGAGACTAGTCTGTAATCTCACCAGTAGTATTAATGCTACTGTCCAGAATCACTCTCCAACCTTCTCTTAACTGTTATTTTATAACATATGTTTCCCCAGACCATGATAACTAGGGTTCTAAATAAGTACATATTAATAGTTTGCTTGCATCTTGTTTGTTAGTTTTTAATGTCTTAGCAAAATAAGGAGTTGGAGATAAAATCAGATCTTTTTCTTTTGTATTAAATTACATTTTATTGTCCATAAAATCCAAGTCTGAAAAAACTATATTAAATTACTTTCAAAACTTCTTTTACAAAGATCTATGCAGCTTGAAATATAATGTTTTCTAGATGACTACTCAAGAAATGAAGACTTGCTTTAAATAAGACCAATCTGAAAAGGATATTTTTCTCTCCAGTTTGATAAATTTGCTTTCTTAGTAGTGAATATATGTCTCTTGTCTTCAGAACAGTAAACCAAAAATCAGGCAAACTTCATACCTGTTGTTGTCCTTCAGAGGGAAAAAAATATCATTTAATACTTTAGTTCCTATGCATGTATGTATGCTGTTAAATATCATTCAATATTTGCATATAAGTTAGTCAATAAAAGACCATAAGAATGAGCTAGTTTCCTGGAATGATTAAATTATTTGATATTAGATGCCATCTGATAATTCTCAAATACTCTATGCTTATCTAACCATTAAATAAGATATTAGACAATGGAAACTTTTCATACCCTATTCAACATGGAGCTCATATTTAGTCTCCATGGAAAAGGAAAATGGAATTTAACTATATTCACACCCATTGTATCTAAGCACTAAAAGATCTTAAAAAGACATAATCACACATTTTATTCTAGTTCTTTCCTGTTTATTCTCAGCATAACATATTGAATTCTCTGTATTTCCCACATTCTTCATGAAAAATATTTTTTATGCAGTAGCTGTCTCATATATTATTAGAATACATGAATACTAATAGATGTTGGGCTTGCTGTGTCTAATCTATGTGAAATGAGTCCTTCATATAAAAATCATGAGTTATTTGATTATGAGGAATGGAACCCAAGATGTCAGAGACATGTTCTACTAGGCTTCCTAAACCTACTGACACCTCTTATTTTCATTTTCTTAGTAAATGCAAAGAGAAAAGAGAATATAGATGAGCTAGACATACAACTTTGCCAACAGTTTCATTTTCTTTATAAAAGGAAGCCGATTGTCCCAGAATATTAGTCCTCCAAGTGTGGTCCACAAACACTTCAGGGTCCCCAAGCCCTTACAGGGGTTCTCTTATCATCGTCAACATATTATTTACCCTTTTCTCACACCCTGTCACGCAAGTGTACAGTGGAGTTTTCCAGAGGCCACATGACAATGACATTGAATCATGAAATGTGTCCACGTTTGGTACATCTTCATAACTCAGTGAACAATATTTTCCAAATAACCAATGCATTATGCGACTTAAACTTCATGGATGAAAGATCCACTCAAAATGCAAGATAAAAGATTTTTTATTTATTTATTTGATAGAGAGAGTGAGAGAGCACAAGCAGGGGGAAGAGCAGAGGGAGAGAGAGAAGTAGGCTCCCCACTGAGCAGGAAGCCTGACGCGGGGCTCCATGCCAGGACCCTGGGATCACGACCTGAGCGGAAGGCAGACGCTTAACCGGCTGAGCCACCCAGGCGCCCCTCAAAATGCAAGATAAACCAATAGATTTTAATGTAACAGAATATAGAAGGTATAGCGCTACATATTCAGATTCTACATTGTAACCAACCTTCGAGAAACTACTTGTCAAGTTTTGGTGTTGTATGAAAGCATATACAGTTATCTGAAAAGTCTGTTAAAATGCATCACTCTTTGTCAACTACATGTCTGTGTAAAGCCAGATTTTTCCCTTGTACTTCAATGAAACACATATTGCAACAGATTGAATGCAGAAGCAGATATGAAAATCCAGTTTATTACCCAAACACTTAAGATGTACACTGCAAAAATGTAAAACATATAAAGAGGTCTGGAGCCAAAAAGCTTGAGAACTGCTGCTCTAGGAAATAAATCTGCATTACAAAAGAAAATTTGTGCCAGAAGAGCATTTAACCCCAATTTAAAATGAAACTCTGTTTAAAGGCTATATAAAAATTAGAACAAGACTATTTGTCAGGCTGTTTGGGAATTCCGGAAGGTGAAGGAAATTACTGGGTCCTAATTCACAATGTGAAGTGTATGTATGTTTGTATGAAATGTATATATCTTAGTGCCACCTGGGCTTAAAACAATGAGAAACACTACCATGTAAGCCTAACTAAGTTAATAGCATCTAGATCTAAATCTAGATTATAAAATGAAAAAGAATCAGTGACTAAAAGAAAATATCATGCACCCTCATAGCATTTCCAGACAATCACTTCATAGAGTATGGTTTTTTTGAACTCTTTTTGTTCCAATATGGCTAACTTTAACCCAGAGCCACTTCTAAATATACCTGTATTAAACAAATATTAATAAATGTAAGCATTACAACCGAAAGGGCGACCAGTGATGTTAATGGAAACAAGGATGATGAAAAAAGCAATAATAAATATCTTATACTAAGAAGAATGATATTTAGTTTAGGATTAATATTCCCTCTGAAAATCAGTGAGAACAATGATATGATTTGCCTTTAGTTATCTAGTAATGGGAAACCCAAAGATCAAAAGTGCCGATCATTTACACTTTACCTTGTAAAAAAAAAAATAGATGAAACATTTCACAGCAAAGTTTGAAGAAAGTGAACATTCACCATGAAGCAATTATTTTACATCAAGCTAGAAACCTCAGAGTATTGTACACAAATGTCTTCCACCCACCACTACACTGGGTCAGACAACATTGGTTCTAGGTTTTCTCCATCATGTTCCTGTTCCATTCCCACTGCTTTAGTCCCTAAGCTCTGTGACTATAACCTCTCCATCCTTCAGTGTGTCTTCACACAGATGCCATCATCAAAATCATATCTGTTCAAGCAAGTCTCCTCATGTTTAAATAGTCGATGCCTACAAGATCAAGTCCATATTCGTTGGCTTCACATGAGTCCTTTTTCAATCTGTCCCCACCTGCCTTTCTAGACCTTCAAAACCAACCAAGTCCGTCTGTTTCAGAAATGTCCTCTATTCTTAACCCAGCTCTGTCTATTCATCTCTTTCTCACTCTATCAGACACTTAATCACAAGAACATGATTTAATTGCATAGTTCACACATGGAGTTTTATGGACTCTGATTTTGGAAGAAACAAGAATTTTTACATCCCAATCTTGGGATTTTCCCCAATGCCAAGGTGATGTTAAATTCTAACTAATAATAATTATAGTCACCATTACTTGAATATTTACAAGGTGCTAAAGGTTTTTACTAAGTAGTGGGAGCAATTAAGTTGCTCAAAAAATTCAGATGCACTGAAAAATAAAAGTTGTATGTTTTACCTATAATTTGATCTTTTCATGAACTCATCTAAACTCAATCTTAATCAAATAATTCAAACCCTATGTTTAGGCACTGTTCAGTCTTTGATGGTAGTATCATTTTCTTCTGTCTCTGTCCCCCCCGTCTTAAACATGGCATTAATTAGACTTACATGGATATCCCACATGCAACCCAAATTCAATATGCCCAAGGCCATGTGCTTACTTACCATATTCCTCCCTTCATCTACCACCCTTTTTTTCCTCCTATGTTAACGGTTACCAAACCAAAAATCCATAGGTCTTCTCTACAATTTTTTTTTCCACAGGCAACTGATAAAATTTTTTATTTCACTTTTGAATTTTCACACTTTTCCTGATTATTCCGTGTTAAGGTGGAAACTAGAACTGTTTAAAAGACATACACAAATCTAGTACATCAATAACTGGGGATTTTTCTTTTTCTTTTTTTTTTTTTGGCTATACTATTTTCACAACCACAGGAGTGCTTGACCGTCACAGAAGCAAACGTGAGGCAGAATACTGGTAAGGAAAAACGGAAGCAAGAAAGAGCTACCAGATATACAGACAGGCTCGTTCCACATTCACTACTGCATTTTCAAGCAGTAGTGCACGTTTAACTGCACGTTTTTGTTCAGCTAGAAAGGGGGGAGGGATTTTTTTCTTTTTTCTTTTTTTTTGGTTTTAAATCAGTGCATGAATGTTTCTTTTCTCATTTCAGCAGATGGACAAACAGGTGGACACTACAGCTACGTGGAATGTTCAAGGGAGAGGGGGTACTGTGAGACTGGTAGGACTGGCTATTCTGGACTCTCCCCACTGCGGTGTTCATGCAACTTCCCTGCATTATAGGGTCTTGTTCAAACAGGTCTGTGAACTTGGCTGGAGGAGCACACTTGGGAGACCTGGTGACAGGTACTAACAAGCGTTATCAGGGCTGGCTGCAACACAGGGAGAAATCATGGGTATTTAAAAACACTTTTTTGATTCAATCTCGGTCTGACTGAAGAGCAACAAGCGTGCTGAGAACCGGAGGAAGCCAGAGCTGTGTGCTGGAAGCTCTTCTCAACTCCCTGAAGCGAGGTCTGCTGACCAAAGTGCTCGCCATCTTTGCTCACCCCCTTCAGGCCCCCACCCTGCCCAAACAGTATTAAACAAAGAACAGAAGACAACGACAGAATTCAAAAAGAAAAAAATGTAAGGAAACAGGACAGAAACTTAAGGAGGGAAAAGAAAAACCAAAGTCAACAGTCAGTCAAAAAGGACAGTGGGAAGAATGTTTGATTTCAAAATTTTAAAAGCCCCAAGCTAGGAAGCACCCAAAGACTGAGTACTTCTTAAGTGAAAGGCAATCTCTGCAGAACATGACTCTTAAAGGTATTACCCAGGAAACAGAGAAGGCCATTCATGAGATACACGGCTTTTTTCTTCTTCAGGTCCTGGTTACAAGGAAAACAGATTCCACTACTGGAGCACAAGTTGCAAATCAGTCAGATGGCTGTGGGAAAGGGGTGTCAGTCACATGTTCTAGGAACACTGGACCTTTTCATGGTGTCAAAATCCAATTAACTGCCACAAAGAGTTTCCATTTCAGGCTTCGAGTTTACTCAGAGGAAGACACTGTGGACATCTGCAGTCATGAACTTTCGAGTGGCAACAGCCCAAACTGGCCAAGTGTCTGTAATCCCCAAAAAACAGGCAGAACTACTGTGAGTTACTGTCACACTTGAATGTCACAGGACAGGTGTCTCACTCCACGTCCCAATATAATCTCTATAACTTTCTGTACAACTTTACCGTGGAACTGTTATTTCAGTGACTAGTTTGATATCAGATTAAACTTTCCAAAAAGTTACACATAATTCAGGTCTAGTTTTTCTACCAGTAAGAGTTCTGCTAAGTTACAAAACCCCATAATCACAGTGTTCAGTTTAAAAAAAATTCAACACACAGTAATCCTATCAATGTCAATCAAAATCAAAATTTCAGAATGCCGTGGCATTTATGTGACCAATCTGAGTTTTAGATACAAACACCAGCTGTTTATCCCATGGACCATTTTGCTAGGCTGAGGCTGTGAAAAATTGAAAGTCGACGTCCGACTCTTTTTTTTTTTTAATCGCACAAAGGGATATATGTGGAGGGTACAGAGTGACACTGAACAGATCACGAAGCACAACAGACATTAGTTCTCTCCCTCCCCAGCATCTCTTTCATCTCAGTGTGAGACGGTCCCTAAGCAACTGCATGATCAGGGTGCTGTCTTTGTAAGACTCTGCATTCAGTGTATCCAATTCAGCAATTGCTTCATCAAAGGCCGGTTTTGCCAGGCTGCAAGCCTTTTCAGGAGAATTTAGAATCTCATAGCAGAAGACTGAGAAATTCAGGGCCAGGCCACGTCGAACTGGGTGTGCAGGCTGCATTTCTTTCTTACTCATTTCAAATGCTTCCTGGGAAGCCTGCTGGGAGTTCGACACAGTGCTTTGTTTACTACCTCCAGATGCCACCTCCGAGAGATACCTAAAATGATCTCCTTTCCTTCTCAAGCAGAACACCTTGCTTTCTGGTTGTGTAGCGCTGGGAACAAGATGTTTGTCCAACAGCTCCCGGACATCATTGCGGATACCTGCCGCTCGGCCTCTGTCTTCCGCCGGCGCTCTCTGCCCAGCCGCTGCTGCTCCTCCGTCCGCCCGGTTTTCTGCTCAGTGCTGGGGGTGACGCGCCACGACGAGCGGCGGGCGCCCCCCACGTCCTTGTAGGCGACGGAGAGCAGATTTGCCTCCCCACTGGAGAGTTCGTGCCCCTGTTCCGAGGCCGCAGCCATGGCTCGCCGTACCAGCTCACTTTTACCCGCGGTCGTTCCCGGGGGGAGGGCAACAGGGCGCAGAGACGCGTGTGAGCGAAGCCGGCAGCGCGGTGACCGCGTCCCTCCCCAGCCCCCTCCTCAGGCGGCGGCGGCTCCACTTCCGCCTCTTGTCTACTATTTCGGAAAAGCAAGCAATTAAACAAAATTGCCGATTTGCTTTTCCAAAAATTTCTGCTCCTGATTTCCTCCCTCCCCCCTATCACTTCGACTCCACCCTAGATCCCAGCTCGAATGAGCTCTACGAAAGAGCCTGCTTCTAGTCCTGCCCCCTTCAAATACATTCTCCATGTCGTACCTGGGTTGCTCTACCGAAAATGTAAATCTAGTGTGTTTAAGCTAGCTTGTTTGTTTAAAACTAGTTTGTTTAAAACCAGTTTGTTTAAAACCCTTGCTAGTAATGGGATAAATCCTGAGATTCCTGGCTCAACACAAAACATGACACAAATACTATTTTTCCAGTAACATTTGCCACTATTCCCTATCTCACAATTAATGCTTTCATAATAGGGAGATGCCTGTAATGTCTCCTCACCCCCATGATTTTTTTATATCCTTTCACCTTTGGTCATGGTGTTCCCTCTAGAGTTTCTTTTTCACGTTTATTTATCTGGCTAACTCTGACTCATGTTCAAATACTTAATATCTATGATATTATCCCACTTTGTGCATGTACTGCCCCTAAAACTTATTAAAACTCTTTAGGACAATCACAGACCTGTACCTCTGAAACAAATAATACATTATATGTTAAAAAAAAAAAAAAAGAAGAAGATAGCAGGAAGGGAAAAATGAAGGGGGGGAAATCGGAGGGGGAGACGAACCATGAGAGACGATGGGCTCTGAGAAACAAACTGAGGGTTCTAGAGGGGAGGGGGGTGGGAGGATGGGTTAGCCTGGTGATGGGTATTGAAGAGGGCACGTATTGAATGGAGCACTGGGTGTTATATGCAAACGATGAATCATGGAACACTACATCAAAAACTAATGATGTAATGTATGGTGATTAACATAACATAATAAAATAAAAAAATGTAAAAAACAAAACAAAACAAACTTTCAGGACAGGATTTGTACTTGGGTTGAAAACTGCATTCATTAATCTCAAGTGACCTTCCCACTCTAAAATTCTAAACCTTGTGATTTCCCTTACTAGTCATACCCACCCCAATCCTCTCAAACCCAGCTTCTCTCTTTCAAAATTCTATGTAAGGCTTTTCCAACTCAGAAAAAAAAATAATTTAAGGAAAACATTTCTCTCAGTTATCAGAAGATAACTCACATATTAGGTGCCAAATTTAGATAAGCATCTACACAAACAAGACCCATTTCCTCATTAAACTTCCTTGAGGGAGATTTCGCGGATTTTCATCATTCTGCCAGTTCCAAAATTTCTCAATCTTTCTTCCAAAACATTTTTATATGCAAGTAAAACTGGCTGAATATACAGACTCATAGAATTTTAGACCTATAAGAAACATTACATTTAACTAGCCTAAATCCCTTCTTTTTATAGAAAAGAAAATGAAGCCCAAAGATTTTCTGAAGGACACATTGCTCATGAGCTTATGTGTTTCTGCTATGCATGTGTTTGTCACCATACTCCCAAATATATTTACACACACATTTGTACCACACAGTATGTAGCTAGACCCCTGTCGTATCCCTGGTTTTAGGGGGATGGAAATCACAGCTTCTCCTTGTTCAATGCTTTCTTAAAAAAAAAAAAATCAACACTATCTAATTCCGATTTTACACTCTAAGTGAAGGAAAATGTTGACTGAATGAATGACGGACTCCCCTACTACTCTGCTAACTGGTGTTAAGGCATCTCTCTGAGCCCGACTTTGTTTCTCCTGGCATGAGTCTCGTTCACTCACGTCAATGGCAGCCATATCCAGGGACTTGTGGTCAGAACAGAGTCTAGTGTGCTGTTTCTCTCTAATTATTCTACTTGACATTGCTCTGGCTTTTTTTCCCCTCCAGTGTGTGACTGGAAGTCTCTTTAACAGTGAAATAGTGGTTATGTATGCACACTGGAGAAATGGACAATATTCACTAAGATCTGTCATTCGTAAGGCACTGTGAGTGACTAATCCTTGCTCTCTCCTTTTCTAGCTTCAATATATGCATTATGATCAATGTTAACTTCTATGATTACTCTAAAGGCAATAAAAGGTAATACTTTCCTCAAGTGGTGCAGGGCCAGGATGGATTATCCTGCTGTCTGGTCTTTAATGAAAGATATCTACGTTACACATGATTTGGACCTATAATAAGTAAAGGGAGAACATTCTTATCAACTATCCTCTGTAAAAAACTGGAGTTCAGAAGCCTTGCCCCTGGTTTCCTTAAGAGGAAATCAGAGCAATTCAAAAGAGTGGATTCCAGGTATAGATATCAGATTCATTAGAACTATTACCTGAACCCCACAGTTTGAGCTACTTGTTACTCACCTACCACCTCAATACTGGTCCAGTGCCCAGACTGGTTCTGACTGAGGCAGGAGGCACTGAAGAATCTCTTCTCCATACTATGATAAGCCTTACTCAACCAATCTCGGTTTAGTTTCCTTGACCTTTGCTTTGTTCCCATGTAAGACTTACAGTAACATATGTGGAAAACCAGATTTTTTTCCCCCAGTAGAGGTATATGCAAACTGTGTGTTTAAAGTAAATTATTATAAGCATTTAATATGAGTAGAATAACAATTTAAAATTTTTAAACATCCCCATGAGAAGTGGATATTTAAAGGAAATGCATCATTATATTTTCTGCTATTCAAAAAATTATTTTTTAGAAAGTTGTATTTCCACATACCAAATTTTTAAAATTATGCTATAAATCTTCATGTTAGCCATAGTCAAAATCATGTGATAAACTGACTTAGGTATTACAAATAAAAGACCCCTGATTCCTTTAATATTATAATTGAGACTTAGAAAAATAAATTTAATACCCAGTCTAGAATTGAATGCTTATTTTAGGGCAATAAGGATAATTTTTTTTTTTTTCAACTTCCTTTTCCAAAGAGAGTCTTGACTCACATGATTAGTGACCAGCAGAGGGCACTACCTACACAGCTGAGGGTCTGCACTCTTGATGACTAACTTCTTCCACTCCCATCCCCACCCACTGGCACACACACTACCACCATCACTATAAGGTACAACCCAGACTCGGTCAAGTGAAAAGAAAGAAGTCTGTGCTTGTTTGTTCCTATCATATCAGAAGTTAACCTTTAGCTGGAAACTAAATTTACACCAATGCACTAAGCTTAGATCATTGTTCTGATATAAATATAGCCTTAAGCTAGAATTTCTTATATATTCAAGGAAGATAAGTGGATTCCTTTGTACTTTGTTTCAACCATCAATTGTGGTTAAAAACTCAAATTACGTTTCGCTGAAACTGCTTCTTCCTATCATACATCAATTCCCACATATATAAAGTGAAATTTAACCTACATGTTTCCAGCATTACTTTTTTACATGTTTCCAATACTATTTAAACTGTACCTCTGCAGGGGCGCCTGGGTGGCTCAGTCGTTTGGCGTCTGCCTTCCGCTAGGGTCATGGTCCCAGGGTCCTGGGATCGAGCCTCGCATCGGGCTCCCCGCTCAGCAGGACGCCTGCTTCTCCCTCTCCCACTCCCCCTGCTTGTGTTCCCTCTCTCACTGTGTCTCTCTGTGTCAAATAAATAAATAAAATCTTTAAAAATAATAATAAATAAACTGTACCTCTGCAGAACTCTACTACTTCTAGAAAAATTTAGAAGGTTTTTTATAGCTTGCTTATGCTCTCTCCTTTCAACAGGAGAGTGATTTTATAACTTTTAAAATGTTTTTGTTTGTTTAAATCAAGAAACTGCTAGGGTAAATTCATAGGTGTATTTCATGTGAGAAATTTCCTAAATTTCATAAATTTTCATAAATGTAATGCCTTACTGAAAACTTCTTCACTGAAAATTGTATAATACTGGAGAAAAATGAGAAATGTAAAATAGACAGCAGCATCAGTTTATCAAACAGAATCCTTCTAAAAATGAAAGCAAGACCCTCCCTTTCTATATTTAATAGCTGTGTGACATTGGGAAGATTACTTAAACTTATCTTGCCTCAAATTACTCCTCTGTAAAGTAGGGATGATAATGTTATTCTAGTTTCTTGGTTTACAGATGAAAAACTGAAGCCAACCATGATTCTGAAACTTTGTGAGATATATCTTATTTTAACAGCTAAGAATAGAACACAGGCTCCTGAATTCTCATCCTGTTCATTCTACCTCTTTTCCTATATTCTTGTCTAAGTACAATCAGAATCTCTAACCAAGGCTAAACTTAGTATATAATTTACCTCTACTCCATTTATATGACTATATAAGCAGCTGTGAATAAGCAAGATGTTTTTCTTCAAAAGTAACTTATTTTGATGCAGAAAAAAAATGTTAAGTGATGATTTAATATTTACCATATTCATTTGGATCCAAAATGAAAGTCCATGCAAAAATCTTTACCAATGATGGTGAAATCCTAGAAAGTTAACATATTTTTAGAAAGGGATATAATTTAGAAAAGGATATAAATTATTTCCCTATTCACATTGTTTTCAAAAAGTTATTAAAATTTAATTTCTTGCAAAGATATTTTTATACAGAGAGGAGCCAATGGCAAGGCAAAATAGAATCAAAGTTTATAAGTATTCAGTTATAGGATTAGAGAGTTTCATTGAAAAATACAGGCTTGGCTCCTGGAAAATCTCAAATATAGGGTTGGATTAGGGAAGGCTATTTAAAAATTCAAGATAATGACTATCTGACAAAACACAATTTAATATTTACAGTATATTATGCTATTATCATCTCTACAAATAATAACTCAACTTAATTCTCACAACAAACCTACATACTTTATTGAGATTGTCACCTATGTTTTATAATGAGGAAACTGAGGCACAGAGAAGTAAAACAAATTACCCATATCACATAGCTGGGAAATAGCAGAGCTTGGATCTGCACCCAGGCTGGTCAACTCCAGAGGCCATGCATTTAACACCAGCTCTATGCTGCCACATCCCCAATAAAAGCCTTCAATAGTTTCTTGTCATGCTCAGAATAAGTTCCTTGCTGTGGCCCTCACATAGTGTGACCCTGCAGATATTCCCAAGTTCATCTCTTCTGCTTCCTTTTTGCCTACAATGTTGCAACCACATTGACCTTTCTTTTCCTTTGACAAGCCAAGTTATTTTCCCAGGGTCTTGAAACTGATTATTCCCTCTGCCCTAATACCCATCCCCTTGATCATCATATGGCTGTCTTCTCTCTAGCCTTCAGATCCCACTTTAAGTGTCACCTCCTAGCAGAGATCTTTATGATCACACGCTGAAAGAAGCCACCCCATTACTGCCTAATAAAACAACCTATTATATATTTCTTTGTAACAGTTATAACTCACTGATATTTTTCTTGTTTAAGCATTTATTTTCTTTTCCTTCCATACGAATGAAAGCTTTAAGAAAACAGGGACTTTGTCTCATTCACTGCTCTAGCTCCAATAACGTTGCTTTCCAATCTTTTGACATTGTAGGACACATGGAAATAATAAAAAATAAAATAAAAAATAATTTGTGTAAATTGAAGGAGATTTAGCATCTTGATATAGGGCTTAACAAAAAATATTATATTCAGTATATAATTATAATAAGACAAATAGGATACAAATACTAGGGATCACATTAAATATTAAACTTGTATAACATTTTTAAATAAAACCTTTACAAAATTGTAATATGAAATATGATCTGGCATTTATGAATATACTATCTTCTATTAAGCTTTGTGCTTAAAATAAGAGCATAATGTCTGATGAGTTTTTAATGATGATATTTTCAATTTTTTTTTTTAAGATTTTATTTATTTATTTGACAGAGAGATAGCAAGAGCAGGAACACAAGCAGGGGGAGTGGGAGAGGGAGAAGCAGGCTTCCCGCCAAGCAGGGAGCCCGATGTGGGGCTCAATCCCAGGACCCTGGGATCATACCTGAGCTGAAGGCAGATGCTTAATGACTTAACCACCCAGGTGCCCCAATTAGCCACCCAGGCACCCCGATATTTTCAAATTCTTAATAGCATCATGAGTAACTTTTTTAGAAAAAAAAAAGATAAAAAATTTGTACAAAAGAAATATATTTATAGTAGCTGTCAGATTGTTCTTATTTTCATCAATAAACATAATGTTGTAATATCTTGTTATAATGGGAATGTTCAAACTTTTCAGTTTCAGAATAACAAAAAAGCTCTAATTTGCAGAATATATATATATATCTTTGAAGCAGTCATCATTCAGCTAACCAGGTTACTGTGGCAAGAGCGTATCTGCTGCAAATGAGCTTAAGAATCTTCCATATGTGAGGACAGCACTCAATGTGCCACTTGGTGCTCTATTCCTGTGGAGTCCTCATTGGGTTTCTTTGCTTCCTCTTCCTTAATGGGAAGCTGCCCATTTTTCTCCATGGATATCAGGAACACATATTCATCAGCTCAGTAAGTCCCATATTCACGATGAGCAGAGAAGAGCGCTTAGCTAACTGTTCAAATAGATTTTCTCTTTGGCTAGGCTCAATGAGTTGGGACAAATTCATGACTGCTGGACATGAGATGACCATGTGGTGCCTCCCTTTGAGGTTCTTCTGATGGGGCACTCAGGTAGTGGCTACTGTCTCCAGTGAGCTCTGACCTCTCAAACCAATGGCCACCAATGGTGACCTGAGAGGCTTTACTTAAAACCTTGCTACTCAAAGCTTTGCTTTGGGTTTAAGGGTGGTCCCTACCAGTTTCACTGATATCACTTTGATATTTGTTAGAAATGCAGAATCTTAGTCCATTGGTTATGAATCTGCATTTTATTTATTTGTTTTGTTTTATTTGTTTGTTTTTTAAGTAGGCTCCACACCCCGTGTGGAGCCCAATATGGGACTTGAACTCAAAACCCTGGGGCCCCTGAATTTGCATTTTAACAAGAATTCCCTCCTAATTATTATGCACATTAAATTTTAAGGATTGCTTTAGAACACTACTTTGTACAGAATAAGTTGGCAACCAATAGTTTTGGAATAAAACTGTGTGAATTATATAATGGAAACGCAGAGAACTGAAAGGATATTGCAGTGTTTTTTGTTATTTTTAAGGACCTTGCCATGATTTACACTTATACAAGCACACACAGCTTATTTGAAAAAAACATGTAAATTGTAGATGCCTGCAAGTAAGGCAAAACTTGTCATAATGGTGCTACTTACAGGTTTGGGATGAATTGTCTGAATAACTGAAATCTTACTTTTTTTTGTTCAGCCATCTTTCTGAAAGCAATAATTTTCATAAAACACATGCCAACTTGCCTCTTTTGCTTTCTGTCATGTTTCTGCATATAACATGTATAGGTATTAAATGCATATAATACATACATGTATAATGGGTAAGCATGTCTCACATGCGCTCAAAATAATAATTTTTTTAATCCCCGTTCAGTTCATTCACTCACACAGTCAGCCAACTCTATAAAACATCCATTTTTCCAGATTTTCCTTTCTTTTTCTTTTCTTACCTCCTCTCCATTTCCTAACTGGCCTTAGAAATGAATATTCCAGGAATTGAGACATCAAATATTTGCAACTTCAGGCTGTTCCGGACTTTGTCAGTACTTCTGAGGTCAATCAGAGTTAAAGGAATTTGTTAAGCTTTATTTTTTATGTCAGTACAAAAATCTCCTTTTCACTGTTTTTACTTTCTCATTGGTATCCCTGGTTATGCTTACTGGTTGTCACTGGAATTTTCCAAAATTAATTACAAGTTACAGTGTCTAGTTGGCTGTCTAGTTTGATTCTTTTCATTCTTCACAGCACAAATATTTTTTTTTAGATTTATTTATATTAAAGAGAGAGAACAGTCGGGAGGGGAAGAGGGAGAGGGAGAGAGAAACTCAAGCAGACTCCTCGCTGAGCGTGGAGCCATATGCGGGGCTTGATCTCACAACCCCGAGATCAGACTTGAGCCAAAATCAAGGGCTGGAGGCCCAACCGACTACACCAGCCAGGTGCTCCCACAGCATAACTATTTATTGGATATCCACTATAGGTATGACACTTACCTAGGATGCTTAATCAGATAGGATGTCATAGGTTATGCTGCAGAAACAAAGAATGCCCAAATCTTAGTGCCATGTTAAAAGGACTATTTATTTCTCACTCAGAGTACATTTTCATCATAGATCAACAGTAAACTCTACCATCATAGCCATTCAAGGGTCCAAGCTGATGGAGATTCTATTTTCATATCTGCTGCCATGATATCATGGCAGGGGTTGGGAATAAGGTGAACCATACACTGGCTCTTAAAACTTACACCGAGAAGTGACATACATCGCTTCTCTCACATTCTGTTTTCCAAAGGACGTCATAAGGTTGTGCCTGACTTTAAAGGGATCGAGGAAGTATAATCCTACCAAGTGCCCAAAAGGGGAAGAGCCATATCTGAATAGTCCTAACACCACAGCTCTACCTAAGGAGAAATCAAATAACACACAAGCACAAGCCTGTTTTCAAAGACTTTAGAAACTAGTTGTAAACAAAGTTGAGTATCAGATATAAAATGTTCTAAGTCTCAGAGTGCAGTGCTAAGAAAAAAAGTGGTTAAGAATTGCAGAGTTAGAAGAAATAAACGCGGATGAGTGAGTCAGGGAAGCATATAGACAAGGTGAGACCATGTATAAATTGCTGGATTCAAGTGTGAAATGAAATGAGTAAGGATATTCATGGTTGTAACCATAATGGATGAAGCAGGGGTGGAAGCACACTACTGAAAAGTATATACTAACTGACCAGAGAAAATACTGAAAATATTTGTTCCAATAGGAGCAGAGAGTCCCTTATATCTAACAGAAGGCAAACCTGGATAGGCCCAGTAGGAATAGGTTATTAAGAACCTTGAATGCCAGTTAAGATGTGTGCACATTACCTTTAATATGGACTCCTTTGGATTTGCTCACCTTTGACCTTCTCTTTAGCCTTTTGATGATGGTCCACCACATTGCAGGGATGGACCACTATATTACAGACCGACAAAACAGAAACAAGGGGAAAATGTGGGACTTTGCTAGAGAACAGGGTTACAGAGACATTTACACCTTTCTTCGTGGAATATAGGTGCACTAACAATAAGAAAGAAATGCCCATGAAGCCAATCTGGCCCTGAGCATTTGGGGGTCATTAAAAACAATGCAAAGGCCAAACGAAACAAAAACTCTAGTTTCAAAGCAACATATAGCTGGTAATGTTTTATCAGAGCTACAGGAAATAGGCTTTTTATATCAAATAAAGGGGAAGAACAGGAGTGATGATGGAAAAAGTGTGGGTCTGGATTCCAGGAGTCCTATATCCTCGTGGCAGAGAGCTCTCTTATTAGCAGTATGATTTTGGATCTAACATCTTTCTGGATGTCAGTTTCTCCACTTGTGAAAATAAATGTGTTGAGCTTATACAATCCTCAAAACTACGTGTTTAAATATTTTTCTTCTTGGTTTATCAATAAACAAATATTAAGGATAAAATATATGGCATTAAATCAATATAGATATACTAAAAGTCTTTTTGATAGGAAAACTTATGTAAAAGATGAGAGAATATGTAACAAAATAACTAGCAATGCAGGAAACCTAGTGACGTCAAACTCTTACATATCACTTTTCAAAGCAATGTTAATGATAGTTTAGTGGGCAGAATCTTTTTGTGGGACTTAGAACAATCTGTTCCCATCATCACCATGGTCTTGCTTTACGACTTCAGGAAGTTACTACAAGTAAACCACCTCAAGCACAATTGGATGGGAGTCAGTTGTTAGTTATCCAACAAAAAGATGTCATAATATAAGTACACATTTAAAGGTATATTTGAATTTTCTCTGCTGCTGTTATTTTTGCTAACTTCACCTTATCATCACATACATCCTGTGACTGTGTCTTCAACCCCTTCAGTTACATTTCCATGTAACTATTATACTTCTGTTACATTCTGGCTATAATATAATGCTCTGTAGTTTTCTGTGAGAATATAATATTAATGTCCATTTTGGAGGCAAAAGCAAACTCAAATAAGATAACGGATATGGGAGGCTTCCTCTATAGTTTAAAAATAAATTCAGTGATCTTTCATTCTTCTGCTTTGATAAACGGATTAAAAGAATTTTACCAAGTCATGAATTAAAATCTGCTCAGAATAGACCAAGAAATTCCCTAGTGAGATGTACTGATCTTAGATGGTCTGTCAGTTGTTGGTAATTCTTTAACCCTTTATTTTTCTCAGTGAAAACTGCAGTCTCCTTAGGGGAGGGTCACATGTTATGGTATTCTTTATACCTGGAGTTTTAGGTAAACCCAGATAGAAAAACTCTGATGAGGATTTTAATGTTATGCAAGTCAGTAGATCAACCATATTTTTTTCCAATAGAAATTCTGATCTTCAAAGCAAGGAAATACATTCTTCCCCCAGATTTTTTATAATTAGCTGAAGACAATTTTAAAAATAACTTAGTTTCACCATCTACTTAGCTTCACTACCATTGTGTTCTGTATGTGATCCATCTTCCTGGGACTTTTATAAAGACAGATATGGAACTGGGTCAGCTTGTAGAACTGAATTATTTTAATTCATTCTTATTAGGGCTCTCTAAGGAATGTGAAGCCATGACAGAGCTCAACATCCTTGGAGCCAGTTTTGGAAGCAAAAATGAATGAGTCAAATGGATTTGGAGTCATGTTCTGCATGGCAACCTAAGAGTCACCTTGCTCCTCCCTAACCTGCTTGTCACTGTTCCCATTCCATGTCCCAGTCACCAAGGACCTGTGAATGGAACCTTACCTTTCCATTCCCTTTTCCAGTTCAGTCATTCCTCATTTCTCTTCTAGATTACCACAGCAGCCTCCTAACTATTCTCCCCCTCTCCAATTTGCTTCTCTCCCACCTCTCACACTCCTTCCCCACCATTCCTCCTAACTTGTTTGGGGTTATCTTCACCTCCTCTGGAAAGACTTTCTTGAGTTCCCTAGTCTAAATTGAGTTAATTTCTCAGTATAACCCTTGTGCTGCCTGCAGTCTAGCCCTTTCTATGTGGCTTGGTAGCTGCACATTTCTCTGCTCCTCTCTGAAGTGGAAGCTACTTGTGGAAGCTACTAAAAGATGCTATCTTCATTGGGTCTTTAAAACCTAGCACATAATGTTGGTACAAAACAGTCCCTTCATAAATATTTGTTGGATGACTATATGAATAAGTAAGTTATTAATAAATTAGTAAACAATCAAACAAGAAATAGAAACACAAAGAATTAGTCATGCAAGTAAAATTTCAAATCAAGGAATTTTGCTAAATTCTACTCTGAAACTAATAGTACTCTATATGTTAACTAACTAGAATTTAAAATAAAAACTTGAAACAAAATAAAACAAACAACAACAAAAACAAATCAAGGAAGTGTGAATGATTTCTGTCTACTGCTTGTCCAGATTCCTAGTAATTTAAGATGCAGCTCCAAGTCATGGCTGGAGAACAGTAAATGTGCTATTATGAAGCATGCTAAGCAGTTCAACTCTGCTATTTTGTACAATAGTGGTCAACAGCACATCAGCTAATGTAAAAAGCTCTGCAGTAGGCATTGCTTGGAAGTTGACCCCAAATGCGCAGAAGATGGGAAATGGAAGCAATAAAGCTCCCATACTCTTTTATAAGACCATAAATCAGTTCTTAGAATAGAAAAACAAATCATATAAATTTCCTTCTTTTCTGCACCAAAATAGCTAGCTTTTCACTGCTTGTTCTTTTCCTTATCCATGAAATTTTGATTGATATGATAACCCTGAAATAGATTACCCAGGCAACAGATAAACCTTCCCTATGGTGGCCAGTCAGGTGAAATTTTTCTACATCCTTTCTCTTGAAAACAAAATCTCTTTTTCTAGTGGTCTTAAATTGTGAATACTTGATTCCAACTTCACCTTCAGCAGATTTCTTTAATACCCAAGCATAATTATGTGCATGACCTTGCACATGAAAAAGGGATGACATCTGTTATGCTATCACTATCGGAAATGTGAAAGTACTCTGATCTTTTCCTTATTTATACTCAAATAGTACTCAGAACCTGTCTTAGTCTATTTAGGCTGCTATAATAGAATACCATAGACTAGGAGGCTAATAAACAACATAAATTTATTTCTCATCATTGTGGGGACTGGGAAGTCCAAAATCAAGACGCCAGTAGATCTCATGTTAGGTGAGGAACTGCTTTCTGGTTCATAAATGGCCATATTCTAGCTGTATCTTCATAGGGCAGAAGGGGCAAGGGAGCTCACTGTGGTCTATTTTATAGGCACTAATCCCTTTCATGAAGCCTCTGCCCTTATGACCTAATCACCTCCCAAAAACCCACTTCCTCATAAAATCACATTGGGGGATAGGACTTCAACATATGAATTTTAGGGAGACACATTCAGTCTATAATAGAATCCTTCAGGGCAATGAGGTTATATAAAATATGATTCGTCCAAAATGATTTGTCTCAGTCTTTTTGAGATTTTTGTTTTCTTTCTGATAGGTTAGAGATAGGTATAATGTTTAGTTCCATTTAGGACATTTTAATCATCCTCTTGGATTTAATATATTGAAGTTGAATCGACTTAACAATCAAACCAACTTACCTATATTCACACCCAGGATGTAGTCATCTACTTTAAGATGCGGCTTTTTATTCCTTAAAAGCCACATCAAAATAACAGTCAGAAAGTAAGAAGACATCACAAGACACATGCTCCCTGCTGCATTAATGAGTATTTGAATCCTACTGTATCTCTCTTGAAATGACTATGTTGAACATAAGAGTTGATTCAAATGATACTTCCTATGAATAAAAAAAAGGATTTTTGCAAAAGAACATTATGATCAGTTCATTTTGAAGAAATGAGAAGCAGCTCAAGTTCTCATTCATATTGAGGACAACCACCTGGGTTCTCAGTGATAAGTGCCATAAATGTGCAGAAAGTCAGTTACTCTGTGATGCCAAGTTAAACAACTCCCCTGTGCAATATTCCTACCCTGGTGTTTGAGCATTAGGCATGAGCTGGGCCTCTTCCATGTGGCAGTTCAGAAAAAACAGCAGTAAAATGATTTTTAAACAAACTGAGTCATACAAGTGATGGAAGGATGATGGAAACCAAGAACACATTGATTGCATTTGCATATCTAATCACTCCCTGCAACAGGTGGTCCATTACGCATACCTCTCCCCTACGAGGACCAGAAGCCAGTGGGGGACAGGCCTTGTGTTAATTCCTATTTCACTACTTACACACACATAATTCACTGCACATAGTAGAGTATCATTTGAAAGCTGTGCTCTGGGAAATGTTGGTAAGTGTAACTAAACCAAGAAAGAAAAACTCTGTGTTTGTTGGATTAAGTAAAATTAAATGTGATTCTTTACCAAAGGAGCCCTTTAATATTTCTTGAATTTAAAAATGTACATTAAGTCTCTCTAAATAGAATATGCAATGTACTCATGCTTACTTGATCACAGAGCTTTTCCTTTGAGAGAAACTTTCAGAAAACACTTGAATGGAATCAGAAAACACTGACATAAATGTAGCCACAAATTAAGAATAAGGGCCTACGTTTTTCTGGTGCCCCTGAAACTGACCTACCAAGTTGTCAAAAGAAAGATTTTGATTTCTCTTCACATTAACTCCAGATCTTAAATTTTTCCCACTTAAAAAAAAAAAGATGAGTGAAATAATGCAGGTATAATCTGGATGCACAATCCATTAAGACGGGCAATATAAGCATACTGTGTGTGTGTGTGTGTGTTTTTTTTAATGAGAATCCTTCTCTTTAGGAGAGTATCATTTCAAATCTATATATCTTTTCAAATTTTAGATTGCTGGTAGTGTACATTCAAGCCCTCTCACTGGGTTGTTCCTCAGTTTCCCTTGTAATTTGGAGTGGATTATAAATAATCACTTCATTCAGGGAAGATGGAACACACATGACAATCAATACCATTAACTGCCACAAAATTGGTCTGCTTTTCTGCTCAAAATGGTCAGTTGACCTGCTACAATGAAGACACAAATTTGACTGGGTAAGTTCAATTGATGCCGTTCCAACTCCCTCTTTTATTTTTAAATCACTGCTGCTACTGACTGACAAAATGTCTTTGAATTGGAGAGACCAGTGGAGAGCTAAGTGACAGAAAAGACATTTATCAACATCTTGACAACTGCTAGTGCCAGTTTGCATCATTCTTTGAAACTTGTTACCTGTGCTATTATTGACCAATAGATTAATCGGTAAGATGAGGGTGAAACCAGCAGGATGGCTGCACCTGCCTCAGCTCCCAGGAACTGGTTTTGTTTTTTTTTTTTTAACAGACAAGGGGTTAAATCTATTTTATTGAAAATTAGTTTTGATAACTAAAAAGCCCCAACTCTTTCAAATATCTATAAAAAATAAGCTATTGAATATATTGTGAGTTATGACAGAGATGACAATTAGCCAAACAGTATAATTTGAGGAAATACGTCCCCCATTTGTAGAAAATTACATCTATTTGCACTGGCCTTTCCCAGCATACAACATCTAAGAATTAACAAGGCCACCGACATTTGGAAGAACACCAAGGTCCTTATGTTGATGGATTGAATGTGCTTGGCATATATTCCATACTTCACCACATAAAGGTATACAAATTAAAGACAAAAACTAGGACCAGTAAACTTAACTTGAATAAAATACAAAAGATACAGAACTGATTAAAAGATTCTGGCAGGTTTTATTAATCTGATCAGTTTTAAATAAAGAAATAACCAGAGGAAATTAATAGTTACACTATTCTTTACTTCTCTGACCATCTTTTATAGATGAAATAATTTAGAAGGGTTTCAAATTGAGACTGTTGCTATTCATTGATTTCTAAGTCTTCCATTTGCTATGCCATGTATGTAAACAATATAGACAGTCAATATCAGGAATGACAGCTCCAGAAGATTGTGGGCTCAGTTAGAGGGAGATTTTAAATTCCACACATAAGTTCCTGTGGTAGAGACATTTACTCTTCACTGAATATCCATGTGTTCTCCCCCCTACTTCCTGCCCTTGAAAGGTTAAGTAATGTGTGCAACCTCTAGCATATAGACCATGAAAAAAAAAGTGGCATGGGACATGCATACTAAAACATTGAAAAGAAGCTTCTTAAGTAACCTCTGATGCTTTATGTTGAGATGTCAGATCATCTGTCTGCCTGGGTTTTTGAGTAGTTGCATGTGCCAGAGCCCTGAAGCAACCTGCACTGTCTAGGTAACAGGAACAAAAGATAAACTTTTACTGAGTTTAGCCCCTGAGATTTGGAAGCCAAAAACTTACATTGGCATAATCTAGCCTACTTAGACTATGGCCAGTGTTCCTTTGCTGTAATTCTCTAAGCATATAAGGACATAATGCATTATGATGAGATACAGGCAAGTATCTCATCAGAGAGCCTTGAGCACCATTCTGAGAAGATAGATCTTTACACTGAATGCAATGATTTATTTTAAGCCATAAGAATGAAATAGGTGTCTTGGGAGAGAAACAGTTCTAGTTATTCCTTGGACAAGGAACCTTATAATATTTCTCAAAGTATGGGTCAAAATTACCTGGGGAGATTCTTAAAAGGCAAACAAGCCAACAGATTCCCAAGCAGCATCCAACATGAACTGAATCACAGTCTAACTGGTACATGGAGCCTAGAAATCCATGTTTTTAAAAAGCACCCCACGTGCTGTTTAAGTATGAAAACTACTAGGGCAAAAGGGATCGAGTCTGGAAACCCAGAGTCCAGCTCACAGTTAAGAAAGATGAGGACCTAAACTAAAGAAGAGCCAGGAAGAATGGAAGGAAGGCATGTATTCTGGAGGGACTGAGAGAGAATGTTTAGATGGATGAAAGGCAAGTGTGGAGACCAGACTTCTGGGTGCTACTCTGGTACGTTAGAGAACAATGAGTAAGAATGTTATGAAAGAGGAAGTGAGAACAGTTTTAATTATTTTGGGTTTGAGCAAAGGTCATTTAAGGCCATACATCAATACTAGACAGTCTTACTTTTGGAAATCGTATCCCACATTACAACAAAAAGTCTTAAATGTATTCATTTCACATTAAACACAATTTGCTTAAAACAATGTGGTATCTGGTTTGTGGCTATTGGAATAGTTGACATCATGCCATATATTGTTTTGATATTGAAGTTTTCTTTTTCATATCTTGGTGACATGTTTTTCCAGGCTCAAAGTTTCCCAAAGCTCAGGAAAAGTTCTAAGTTCCTAGGCCTATGCCTAAATGATAAAGAAACATTCAAGTGAAGACATCTAGAGTGAGCTGAATATATGGTGTAGAACAGGAAGGAGTGGACATCCTAAGGTGATGGTCATCATCATAGAGATGGTGATGCAGGTTGGGAGAGGTTGAGCCTTTCCAAAATAGGGTGTTCTCATCTTTGTTAATATCAAGTCTATTTGCACAATAAAAAAGTACCCTAAATTTATATAGCACTAGATCTTTCTAATCGGTCAATAATATTTCATATAAATTTTTTCTAAATTATTCTCAAGTTAGAAGGAAGCTAATATTTTTATATGGAAAATAACTTCCAAACAGATTAAAAGCTCAATAGCTCATTACATTAAATTTTCCAATTCTGTAGAAAAATGATTAACCACAGCATAAATATAGCATCCCTGAAACTGTCATTTATATTTCTGCCTACTACATCTTTATTCTCTGTAGGTACCTTTTAATCATATGTTTGTACAATTAATTTTCTTAGTCACTTCTCATGAATATATTATTTAAGCTTTATATGTATAAAGTAATAAAACAACAGGAGCTTAGGTAGATGGCTTGCAAAAATTAACCAATAGTTTTTCATACCTTCAATCAAATTTTGAATAAATGAGATAATTTTTAAACGATTTTTTTTGCACTTTTCATAAGAGCTAAGCTTAAATTGTTAACTCTGGGAGTATCATTTAATGAAGACGTTCTGTTCTCTAGTTACATTTTAGCCTCAGAAAGAGATCCTGTGAGCTAGATAACCACTATCAAGATATCACGGTGTTTTCTATGATATTTCTATGATAACAACCAATGGGATTCTGTTAGTACTAGTCCCTGAAAGCAAAACAAGATAGATGAAAAAATATGTCATATGACAATTCACAACTCCTGCCTGAAGGAGCCACATAGAACTTTTTCAGTCATACCTTTTGTTGAAAGCTCCTAAAATGTTTTCTTAATCTTCATTAATGTTCACAGTTTCCAATTACTTGCTAAAGTGGTCACTCTGTTATTTCCAGAGCACCAAAAAGGAAACTGAGATGCTCACAGTCTGATGCTACCAAGGGAAGATGTAAATTCTGGATGGCAACAGAATGGTAAGTCACTTAGCTCATCACTTCCCTGTAACAACTGAGATACTCAGATGTGATATAAAGACACAGGTGTTGGGGCCAAGAGACAGGTCCCTCATCTCTGCACACCTATTATCTGGCCTAGTTTCTTTAGTTCCAACCTCTTGGAAACTTGGAATAGATTTGTAACTACCCAAAAATTGTAGAAAGAGAAACAAATACACTAGTTTTTCCATTCACTTTTATGTATATATGGGAACATTTATATTAGGGAAAATCTTTATCATTAGATGAGTTCTGAAATGAGATGGTTAAATCAATTAGTTGGTTAGAGGAAAAGAAAGTTACAAAGAATCTGTAGAATTTTATATGTCCAACTGTATACAAAAATTAAAGCCTAACCCTTTATTACTGTTTTCAAAAGCATTTAAAGGTATGTGGAAAATATGGTGAAGGAGAAAACAGTAGGATTCAACACTTTTGGGTATAGCATTAAAAAGAAAAAAGATAAATCAGACTGTGCAGGTGTGTGTTGAATGAAATAAGTATCTCCAATGTAGAGAAAATAGGCTAGAAAAAGAAAGCGTTTGCACACACAAAAAAAATGTTTTTCAATAGAAAAAATTAACTCAGGGGCGCCTGGGTGGCTCAGTCGTTAAGCGTCTGCCTTCGGCTCAGGTCATGATCCCAGGGTCCTGGGATCGAGCCCCGCATCCGGCTCCCCGCTCCGCGGGAAACCTGCTTCTCCCTCTCCCTCTGCCTGCTTGTGCTCTCTCATGCTCTTTCTGTCAAATAAATGAAATCTTAAAAAAAAAAAAAGAAAAAGAAAAAATTAACTCAGATTGAGTGACTTTTCACAATTTGATTTTTCTTTTTCTCAGGAAAAAGAGATGGCATGGCTATGTTAGCTTTTACTCAATTTGCTATGTAGCCTACTTGATTTCTGCCAGATTTATTGGTTTAGTCAATGATAAGTAATGGTTAATTTTAGTGACAGATAGCATGTTCAATTCAGGAAAACAAAGCCAAATAGCTAAAAAGAGTTTTTTAGATTCACTGTCCAGGGAAAAGCTTGTCTTGGATTTTTCCATGGAAAAAAAAGATTTGTTTTCATTTTGATCCAAAGAGAGGGAAGTGTGATTCTTTCAGATTGCTAAGATAATTTCTCCTGAATTCAAATGAAAACAATGAAAGTCTAAACCAGACAAGGGTGATACACCAGGATTTAAAAATTGCCAGGGTACAGGCGCCTGGGTGGCTCAGTCGTTAAGCATCTGCCTTCAGCTCAGGTCATGGTCCCAGGGTCCTGGGATCGAGCTCCACATTGGGCTCCCTGCTCAGCGGGAAGCCTGCTTCTCCCTCTCTCACTCCCCCTGCTTGTGTTCCCTTCTCACTGTGTCTCTCTCTGTCAAATAAATAAATAAGGGCGCCTGGGTGGCTCAGTTGGTTAAGCGACTGCCTTCGGCTCGGGTCATGATCCCAGGGTCCTGGGATCGAGCCCCACATCGGGCTCCCTGCTCTGCAGGAAGCCTGCTTCTCCCTCTCCCACTCCCCCTGCTTGTGTTCCCTCTCTCGCTGTGTCTTTCTCTGTCAAATAAATAAAATCTTGTAAAAAATAAAATAAAATAAAAATTGCCAGGGTATTCAGATTATATGATTTAAAAAGTTCACCTGCGGAGGGCTTTCTTATTCTGCATTAAAGTTAAGAATTTAGAAGTGTGTGTCTGAGGCACCTTTTAAACTCCTTCAAGATCATTGGGCACAAAGGTAAATTGCATTTCCATTCAGAAAAACCACTGTTGACTTGGAAAGTAAAACGTCACTAAGTTGTTACTATCTCCAAAAAAATATATGCAGCAGGACATGCATTTGAGAACTGTAATCATAAAGGTAAAAAGGTCTGACTTGAGAGGCCATTTCCTTCCTTGAGCTGTAATGATTAAACCTAAATATCCTGATGGTCTTGCATGCCCACTTTTAAAAACATTTTTTTACACCTTTTTGATAAATCCAGAATCTTCAGAAGATGTAGATGGGCAAGTCACCTGATGTCAAATACCATTTCAGTTCTCTGGCCCGTGGCTTATACTTTTAATGCTCATTCTGTTGCATTGTATTATGTTTATTGCTTTCCAAAGAATGCATGTAACACTGACCATAAAAGGAGTAACTCCTCTGGAATCCTCTTCAGAAACTGTGTCTAATTCAGCTGATACTTCCTTTCCTCACCTTAAAACCCTATTAACATTCAAAGTGACCACCAGAGTTTATCATCCCTACGATGCTGACATACTCAGAAAATCCTTGGTTTATCGATTTGTCCCAAATACCATGCCTTGACCCCAAAGTAAGAAAGTTAGCATTTTCTATCCTCTTTCTCTGCCTGTTGCAGGTGCTTTATGTGTTTCTCAAATAGGCACTTTATCTTCTCATAAACGTATGCTGCTTATGTTTTTCTTTAAGTGGGCCACTTGGTTTGCCTTTTCCTCTTTTCATACTGTCCAAGTTCTCTGTTTTTAAAGACCAAGTTCAAATATAACCAGCCCTGTGAAATCTTCCTCAGTCATCCCAGCAAGAATTAATTAAACTGTTGGCATAGAACAAGGAGTCTTAGGGGGCAGATGTGTGGTATTTTCCTCTTTACACAATTTAGTCCTGTCTCCGAAAGCTAAGCTGTCATAGCACCACTACTATTCTCAGAGACTAAAGTGATAGGTCAAGGTCTCTCATTTTTTGGCTTCTGCGTTTCGGTTTGCTTAAGTTTCCAGGACCAAGGTAACCACTATGGAAGGTTTAATGATCTTCAGTGGTTGTTTCTATTGATGTACTTTGATGTTGAATCCAATGAGACTCTACTTATTTCATTGTAGTTACAAATCCTGATGCTGCTTCTTGCCACAGACCCAAGTTAGGCTATTGATTTGTACTCACGTTCTATGTCTTTATTTTTACAGCTTGGAGTTTTTCATTCCAAGCACAATGTTTGAGAATTCAGAAGCATTTGTGTTCAGAAATCTCCCATCTTTCAAGATTCTCACGAACTTGGATAGAATTCCAGAATGTCTTTACAAATACATCCCTTTAGAGATATGCCCTCATGCAAGCTATTTTGGGATGGCTCTGTGAAAGGAGTGGAGAAGTAGGCACCAGCTTTAGTCATTCCCATGTTTATAATGTTTTTTCCAACACTTGCCCACAAATAGCATTTTGTTATGATTTCTCTTATTTCATCTGTCCTGCATAAATTAGAAGATGCATGCAAATTCTTGGTTGGAAAATAGCAGAAGGAATAAAAAGCAACTTGCCCTTCCTTAGTGAAGACTCCTGCTATATGCAATTGGAAGGGATTTGGTGCTTAAAAACCTAAGTGGACATTGGGGAGGGTATGTGTCGTAATGAACACTGGGTATTATATAAGACTGATGAAGAATAGACCTGTACCCCTGAAACAAATAATACATTATATGTTAATTAGTTGAATTTAAATTAAAAATGAATAAATAAAATTCCAAATGAATAAAAAAAACTTAAGTGGAATTAGATTTTAAAAACAGTCTGAAGTAGAGTGCTAGATGGATTATTCAAAAATAGGGACAATCATTTATAAAATTTCATGCTAGACTGTCAGTGCCTCTAGAGGGAGGTCATTCACAAATCATTGATTCTTGTCTTGAAGTGGTACATTTTTTATGGTCAAATTTTGAAACCTATTTTTTATAATGCCTCCAACTTCAATTTGATAAAATAATATTGTTAAGCATAGAGACCCAATTTAGGAAGCGTTAAAACACCTTTTAGTTATTTTACTCATCATTCTGCTAAAACAAAAACATTTCATGGAAATGAAAATAAACATTCTGTGAAAGATGTTCCATTCGAATTTTTGAAAACTCAACCTGATACTGTAAGGAATAGCACCAACGAACAACGAATGTACATACATAGTGTGCATGGGTTTCTTATTTCCTAGAAATTTTACCATACTTAAAGAGTAAGGTGACACCCAGAAGCCTGCATCCACAGAGTACTCTCGAGTTTCTAGTTTTGCTCCAAAATTCCTCTTCTCAGGTGCAGAGAGATGGCTTCCCCTCCCAGATGGGCAAAGTCGTGCTGTAAAAGCCCCCGCCTAACCAGAACGAGAAATCATAGTGGCAGTATATGCATCTAGTAAGTAAAACAAAAACACCCCAGGTAGTTCCAGAACATGACTTTAACACAGAAAACTGGAAGAGCAAGATAAATGAAAAGAAGTACTGAAATCTGAAGCAAGAAGTTTCACTTCTACCTTCTCCCACTAGTACCTCTTATTGGCAGAACCTAATGGGAATCAAGTGGTCATAGGAGGCTGATAAATGCAATCTGTAGACTCTTGTTTCACAGAATGACATAGCAGAGTCCAGAAGGGAGAATGGGATCTGAGAGTATCCAGATGCATGTCCAGCACAGGAGGCGTTATGCTATTCTGCCCACAATGAGTTGTGGGTTTTTCTGCGTACTAAAAGTAGCTGCCTGGTCATCCACCCATACCCTTTCAACTGGTCCCTTTTGTTTCCTGCAGCCAATAGCAGTGGGTTACGTGAGTAATCTATCCCTCAAAATGACTTGATCTAGTGGGCCCACGGAGAAGAGAAAGAGATCTGGGATTTTTACCGCTTTTATCCTACTATCGACTTGCTTAAAGGAAAGGTAAAGGAGGGGTTAATTAGGGAGGAAGCACCAGCTGCTAGATAGCTCTTTGAAATCTAAAACACCTCATCAGGGAACTAGTCATCTCAGGGGAAGACAATTCAATTCCCCTTCTCCTGATCTCTAATTGAAGTTCCTGGAGTAGCAGAACATCACCTTAAAATATAGAAATGCAGAGGCTAGGAGACCACAACATCCATTAGGGAAATGTTTATTTATCCTCGAGAATAGTTAGCTCAGACTGAATGACTGGAATCACCACAAGCCCCATGTGGAGGATCTTAAGACTCAACATAATATAAATGTGAGTATATTTTGAAGTGGCTGCCCTATCCCACCCTCTCTTCTCAGAATCTCTTTCCAGACCTCAGCCCCTGTGGGATGCACATTGTGTCTTGTCCCATCACTTTCATTCTGGCCATGGCTAGCTGGATGAATGGGAGGCAACTGACTCCAAGTCAGTCAAAATGATCATCATTCAGTAACGAGAAACTGAGGGTTTTAGAAGGTGGGGGGATGGGTTAGCCTGGTGATGAGCATTAAGGAGGGCATGTACTGCATGGAGCACTGGGTGTTATATGCAAACAATGAATCGTGGATCACTACATCAACAACTAATGATGTACTGTATGGTGACTAACATAACATAATTACTAAATAAATAAATAAATAAATAAATAAATAAATAAATAAACAAACAAACTCAAATTTTAGGGAAAAAAAGATTCTGTTTCCTTAGAAATATACTAAGAAACAGAGGGGTTGTGGACAGCTGGAGTAGGTGCACTTGAGAATTAGCATGTAATGATGTGGACTGAGTCACTGCACTGAGACAGAAAACTGTGGATAACAGAGGAATTTGGGTGTTGGTGGGGAAGTGACAAATCCAAGAGCTCCCACAGGAGAGAATATGCAGCAGAGAAGGAGGTAGAAAAAAGAAGAGCAAGAGGGAGATCTGCTTCTATCCCTCATGTGTTATATCCTGGTTCTAGGCCCCATAAAGCCTGTCTGGGCATAATATGCATGAAATATTGGTATTTTTAGGATGTATCCCACCTCTTTTTTTGAGTTACCTGAATTGGTTTCCAAGATAGCCCTAACTAAAGCAACAAACTTACTGAGCCAAGATGTACATCTAAAACAATGTTTTTTCCCCAATGTTGAATTCTTAAAATGTTCAACCGAGTTTCTGAAAATTTATTTTTGTTAAATACTAAATAACTACAAGGCAATATTTATAAATTATATATGAGGTATAAAGTAAAAATACAATAAACACCTGCATATCCACCACCTTGTTTTGTTCTATTCTTTCCCTCCCTTCCTCCACTATTCTAAATTTTGTATTCATCTCCCTCTTGCTTATTATTAGAGCATTACCAGGAATGTTTGTATCCTAAACAAGACACTTCTTCATTTTGCATATTTTTAATATTCATGTAAATGTATTATATGCTATATCATCTTGTGAAATTAGCATTTTGCTCTAAAATATGCCTTGATATTAATTTTTAATCTTGCATGTAGCTATGCTGCATTCATTTCTATTGCTGTGTAGTATTTCTATTTCAACTATTATAGATCAAAATTTCATGTTTCATTTATTCTTTCAACTCTTTATGGGCTTTGTTATTTGTTTCCATTTCTTTTCATATTAAAACAGTACGCTAAAGGATCTTTGTCACCATAGCCTGTGCAAATAAGCAGTTGTGAGTGTATCCTTAGAATTTCTGAATAATAGGAAATACATATTTTCAATTTTGTTTAATAATTAAAAATTATTTTCTGAAATGGATGAACAAATTTAAAATCCTTCTGGTTGCTTCACCATCTCACCAATACTTAAAATTTTCACACCTTAAAATTTTTTTTCCAATGAGGTTTCTGTATGAGTTGTCTTCAGAACAGTAACACATTCACCAGAATATCTGTTACCATAGGTTTATGACCAAATGCTTTGGCCATGGGAACCTTTTGAAAATCCATAAGGTTGCTAACTGTCATTAATTTGCAACTTGAATATATGTCCTGAGAGTGCTTTGGAACTCTGATAAATTCAATGCATAGAAAATAAAAGTTGCAATATGTCTCAAAAAGAAACTTCCAAAATTATAAATGATTGAAACACAAATATTATCATTCATTAAACACCTTCAAAGGCCAGATTTTTGTACAGGAAATATTTATGTATAAAAGATGATGAAATTGTAATGTTTAATTTGTTTTAAAAGGTTGTCAGCTGTCATGTCCAATTATTTAGCCAAGCAAATAAACTGTCAAATTTATTAAGTATAAAAAATGGATCACAAGCTTCACAGATGTTATTGGTACTTTTCAGGTTGCTAAGAAAAACTGTATTTGGACTAATGCCTTAGAGTTATTGAAAAATTCATTAAACACACTAAAAAGGTCCATGTAATCTGTGAGTTGACAGATATAATTACGAATTATGCATTGAAGCACATTGAAATATCAACTTAATAAGCTAATTTTGACTGTATTTTTTACTTAGCTTCTTGAGAAATTATAACATCAAAAAATATTTACATGCACATTGCATCCATGCTACTGGGTGGAGAATAAATTAGTTGTGCTTGTTCAAGAAAATAATTTATAAATTTCTAAATTTGTAAACTTAGGGGATATGTTGAAAAATACAAGTAGATATGAGCCTGGACATATATGAGACTTTCTTGGGCTTGTGCTATTATTTTCAGAAATGTGTAAAAGGAAAGGAAAACAAATCTGTGAACCTCGCTTACTATGTTTTTCCCCAAGTTATTATATTATAATCACCAATAGAATAACATTTGAAGTAAATCAAGGCATTTTAATTTGAATCCTTCCTAATTTTAGTTTAATTTCTGTTAAAAAACCTTTTTAAGTCCACTCCAAAATCATAGAGTTTTTTTTCCACACTATGAGATAAAAGGTTTTTCATTAGCCTTTTCAATATCTCAGGATTGTGGTGGAAATAGCCTTTTGGTGAAAATATACATTCGTATAATCTGTATTGAAGGCAGACTTGCACAATTTATTAAAGTTTTATATTTATATAAGTTTGGCTCAACTATCTCACTTCTGAATTAGAGCCGTGAAAAGAAGAATGGAAGGTGCAAAATAAAAAAGCTTCTGAAGATAACTCTTATAGAAAATTTCCTGTTTGGGGCGCCTGGGTGGCTCAGATGGTTAAGCGTCTGCCTTTGGCTCAGGTCATGATCCCAGCGTCCTGGGATCGAGTCCCACATCGGGCTCCCTGCTCCTTGGGAGGCTGCTTCTCCCTCTGCCTCTCTCTCTGTCTCTCATGAATAAATAAATAAAATCTTTAAAAAAAAAAAATTTCCTGTTAAAGTTTGCATGGAAATTGCTGTTAGCTGAAGATGCAGAACAAGAAGAGATATTAGGAGTTGTTTGTCCATAGAACTAATTCTGTGGAGAAGGAGAGACTGACTATGTAGAAGAGGTTGGGGGTGGGGTGAGGCAATTAGAGGAACAAAGTCAATAAGTAGGTGAGAAGCAATGGGATCCAGGTCCCAGGTGGATGCGAGGTCTCTGTGAGGAGCAGGGACCCTTTGCCTATTATATATGTAATATAATATGGGCTCCATAATGCTACTATCTACCTACCTATCATACATGTACATATATAAAAATATAAATAAATTTTATATATTTATTATATATATATATGAAAGAGAAGGAGAGAGAGAGCAGAAGCAGTAAGCATGCAAGTAGGTTATAGATTTTATGGAGGGAGGATGAGTAGTAGTTCTTGTCTGGTATGTCACAATGACTGTGATATCAGCTGAGCTAATCAGCTGGGAATGGGAAGAGAGGAGATATTAGAGACAGACAAAAGATTGAGAAGTGTAAAATAATGATCTGGGTAGGTGGGAGGAAGGAAATATAAATGTGTTTTCTATTCAGGCAAATATAGGAAGAAGAAAGATCTGTCGTTGCACATCAGTGTAAATTCCTGTGGTCGCTGAAAACCTTTAGCTTCGTATCTAAGCTGTACTACATAAATTTCTCTTTCACTGAGCGACTCTGAAAATAAAGCCAATTACTCAGCATGGCTCATTTTCATCTTGTTCTGAATTTGGCATAACTTTGCAAAATTTAGCACTCCTGTTGAAATCTCAAGGGCACTTCAGCCTTGGCTCAGATGCATGAGCAAGATGAGAAGTGGCCCTTCTGTCCTCTGAGCATACAAATCCAAACAAAATAAGCCAGCCTGGAAAAGACTGGATGTACAAACTTCAAAAGTGAGACCACAACATGTGTATAGAAATGACAGTTCAGCATTTCCTCTATTCCTCAAAAGTAGGAAAACTGATGAATCAGTGGTAACTTCTATTCAGCAGAATCCATGCCTTTTTCATGCAACCATTTTACTCTCTAATTAATAAGAAATGTTTGGAGATTTAGATTTTAGAGTGATATTTTAGAAATGATGAGGTCATTGTAAAGTATCAAACCAAAAAGCCATGGTTTTTAATGTGGAGCTACTTATTTTAAGGTGAGGATTGTTGAAACTCATTTTATTGTTCCAAAGTTGTTGAAATCAGATCTAAGTGATGATTCCTCCCTCTAGTATTGATCTCCACCTCATCTCCCTACCACGTATTTAATATGCTATTGTTAGATCTGTGTTCTTTGATATCTTATTTTGCTACCACCACCTACTCCTCCTCACATTTAAAAACTTTTGGTAGCTTTCATTGTTGCAGAAAATAATACACAACCCTTTTAGCCTGGCATTAAACATTGCTCCATTGATTCAATATCTATAAAACATTTACAATGTGCATGTACTGTTCCAAGAAATGGAATGGTGGAGATATTGCCATTTGTGACAATGGATGGACCCAGAGGGTATTACGCTAAGTGAAATAAGCCAGACAGAGAAAGACAATTAGTATATGATTTCACATACATGTGGAATCTAAAACACAAAACAAACAAACAAGCAAACAAACAGAAAGCAGAAACAGACTGATAAATACAGAGAACAAACTGATGGTTGCCAGAGGGGTGGCAGATGGGGGATGGGCAGAATAGATGAAGGGGAGGGTGAGATTCAGGTTTCCAGCATGGAATGAATAAATCACAAGAATAAAAGGTACAGCATAAGAAATATAAATGGTATTGTAACAGCATTGTATGGTGACCGATGGTAGCTACATTTGTGGTGAGCACAGCATAATGTATAATCTACTGAATCACTATGTTGTACACCTAAAACTAATGTAACATTGTGTGTCAACTACACTTCAACATAAATTTTTAAAAAGTAAGTAATGCAATGGTGAACAGGATAGGTAAAGTCTCTGTGTGTAAGAGTTTACTTTCTAAGAGGGACAGGAGTGAAGCAGATCATTCCAATAGCATTAAAGTCCTATAGAGCCATTAATACAAGGTGATGCATGTCATCTTATTTAATCCTTTAAACAATCTCATAAAGAAAGGGCAATATCTCCATTTTACAGTTAAGAAACTTGCCCACTTTTACTCAATCAACAAGAAATGGGGCCAAGCTATGAATCAATCTCTACCGGACTCCACAGCTCTTAACCACCAAGTCTATTCCTTCCAGTCCTTCCAATTTTACAAAGAGTATGCAGCTGTTTGCAAAATTTTAACCTTTGCTATTCTGCAAAGCCAAACAGATACATGTTCAGAATTTTAAAAAAAGTTAATGTATCACATGGCTTATATTTGCCCCTGAAATTAGAATAATTTAATATAAAGCACTGTTTAGAAAAAGTTTTCATTTTCTTGGTGATTTTCATATTCTTATATATACTGTGTATTCCTCATAAATATTGTGTTTTCTCCTGCTTTATTTGTTTTGGTGATTCACTGGCTGTTTTAAATCCTGGGAATACTGAGAAACTAAGTGCATTTTCCATTTTAAACTAAAATAAAAACCACAATATGTTAAACTTACCAAAGCAGTTGGTGGTGTACTGTACTTGTACTAAATATAACTTTTGAAATTCATACACAATTCTGTCACCACATTCATGACGTTTATTCAACAGTTAAATATCAAATCAAAGTTGCAACTAACTTTAGATTTATAGGGAGGATGAAAACTTCAGTCCACCAAAGAAATAACCAAATAAGAACTTGATATGGGTTGTTTCAGTTTTGAAAATTCTCAATTTGGAAAATGATTCATAACTAGATGCTTTGGAGAGAAAAATAATGCACATTGTTATTTTGTTGAGCAATAATAAAAAGACAAGTGTACATCTAAGGCATATTTTTTTTAATCAATGTGTTATTTTTTTAATTGTTTTTTTTTAATATTGTATTATTTATTTGACAGAGAGAGACACAGCGAGAGAGGGAACACAAGCAGGGGGAGTGGGAGAGGGAGAAGCAGGCTTCCCGCGGAGCAGGGAGCCCGATGCGGAGCTCGATCCCAGGACCCTGGGATCATGACCTGAGCCGAAGGCAAACGCTTAATGACTGAGCCACCCAGGCACCCCTGTAAGGCATATTTTTAAATTTCTCTATCTCCTCTTCATAAAAACCAACTCAAAGCACGGTGTTACAAGGTTAAGAGGTGACCGTCTTTCCAACCTGACAGATATATTATTATTTGTAACTAAAATAGTAATTCATAAGGACAGATTAATCCAATTAGAAAATAATATGCAAAAGCACCCTTCAGTATCTTTCTTTACACATCCAACACACTTGGCCCATCCCAAATGTACATCTCCACCAGTACAACCTGCCACAAATATTTTTAGATGTTTTTGTTAGAAATGTTATTAAGAAAACATGCATATCCAAGTGGAGAAAAGGAATCTTGTCTTGGAAAGGAAGGAATTTTTTGGTTCAGTTTGGTTTGGTTAGGGTTAATTTAGACACCTGAAATAGATTTTATCTTACATGATAAATTAAAGAAAGAGACACATTAAGCTATCGGCTTCACCACCAATGACTTAATTGGTGACTTAATGACTCAACCTAATAGTATGCTTTCCATTAAAATTCAGTGTACTAAATCAAGGCAATGATAATAATTAACATAATAATTAATAATAATGTATAATTATATATGATTATATAATAATCATCAGAAGAAGAAGGAGGAGGAGGAGGAAGAGAAGAAGGAAAAGTTAGGGCCATAGTTTCCTTCATACATTCTCTTTCTCTCCTGTCCCTTGGCTTCCTATCTTCATATATGCATTCTTTCTAGCATAGATTGCTAGGAGGGACCTCCTAGGTCATCTAGATCAGAGGTTTTTATTTTGGGATTCATTAGCAGACTTTAGGAAAGATCCAGGATCCCCTCTGAAATTGAGTGGTATTTATTTATACATAGGTATGTTCATATTTCTGGAAATGGAGACACATTCTCAAAGAGCTCTCTATGCTCCAATAGGTAAGAACAAAAGTCTAGACCGATGTATACTTATTTTATAAAAGAGGAAACTGAGATCTAGAGAAGTGAACTAAAATTAAGGTCAGACATCCCATTATATTGATCTGAAGGTTTTCACCTACATCCTTTCAATTCAGGCTTAGTATTTTTTTAAAAAATGTGTTTTTACCCCAAACATCACATTTGGTTGAGGTGTACTTTACATAAAGAGAAGGATGTAATTGAATTTTAATGTGCAGGAAGGATCACCAATGTCCCTGGGAGTGGATGGGTGAAGGAGTTGCTCAGATTTTTGAATCTGATACCTGGTGATACTTGTTTTCTGGGAAATTGCTCTAAGACACAAGACCTTCTGAAAGCTTTAGGCACTAAGCCAATTATGGAGATGAGAAAATCGGGGTGGGGGGGAAGTTCCTGAAGGATGTTAAGGAACAGGTTGTTATTTTGCTCTGAATTGTCCAAGCCTGAAATCTGTGACTCATCTTTTATCCTATGTTCTTCCCCATGTGCCAGTTGGTTCCACCTCTCTCTCTCTCTCTCTCTCATCCTGCCACTTGGTTCCACCTCATCTGCCACCACTTTAGTTTATGTCATCATCATTTTCACCTGGATTGCAGCAACATCTTCATCGGGTCTTTGTTTTGTTTTGTTGTTTTACTTCTGCCCATGCTCCTCCCCTCTCTTCATTCAGTCACTTCCAAATCACCCTGCCAAAGGTCTGCCTTCAAGACAGAGCCCACATCCTTTACTGTGTCTCTTTTCCTGGACATTCCATTCTCTCACCACATTCCCAAAGCAGTAATTCCTACAAGACATTCTGACACCTACTCATATTGATGAACTTGTCAGACTTTTCCAGGCCTCTGCATCTTGGCGAATCCTGTTTCTCTGCCTGGAAATTATCTCCTTCCCTTTGCTACCACTGAAACTCAGCTTAACCATCTTCTCATCTAAGAAGTCTCTCTGGACACAGAACTCGCTATCCCTGCCTCATGATGGAGCTGAGTCAGATGCAGGTGTCTCTTCTCTGAAATTCCATGACAGCTCCATCAGATCACTAGTTGTACTATAAAGTCACTGGTCATACTGTGTCCCCAAGCACATGAACTTTTTCATACAATGACTATACCATTTTTGTAATCCTGAAGCACAGTGTTAAACAGAATGAAGAGAATTGATAAATATTCCATTTAAATATTTATCAATTTCCTTTATCTTTGTGCTAAAGCAATCATGCTGATTATATATTTATTCAATTGTATTCAGCTGGCCCAATTTTTGAAAGCTTAGCAGAAAACTGTCTTCTAAATAATAACCAGTATTAATAGCTAACATTTATATTGTGCTTTCTATGAGCCAGGAACTATACTAAATAGTTTACATGCGCATGTCTTCTTAACTTTGAAACATAACCCCATTGTATGATACGGAGACTGAGGCCAATAGTACCAAGATGTCTTTCTCAAGATCACCCAACCACAAAACGTGAAATCAGAATGTAACCATGATTTAGTTGTCCTCAAATATTATCTCATATATGCAATACTTAGTGTACCATTTTGTGAAAGATTTTAATTATAAATATCTGATCTCTTTCCTTATGCAGTAAAATTCCAACTTTACATGTCCATTCAATTATTTTCATATATGAAGAACAAGCACAGGATGCATGTACTCAAGTTCAATAGTTAGCTCATGAATTATCTCATTTTGGCAACAATTTAAAATCAAATAAATTCCAAAATGCATTTCAAAATACATATAACAATGGAAGCAAGTAGATATTTGTAGAGAATATTCTGGTGTCTCTAAAGCCTTCCAGAGAACCATCAGTGACAAAACTTCACAGTTTTATCTCAGTTTACTCTTTACAATTTTTGAACTATTAAGTATGGTAGGAAAAATTACTATATTCATTTGTACATGGCAACAAACACGAAGGCCCAGAAAGGTGGAGTGTTCACATCAGTTGTAAAAGAGCAAAATCTACAACTCATGTTTCACTAGTTCCAGTCCACTATTACTTGGCATTGAGAGAAACAGGAGATAAAGCCTCTTGGTTTCATCATAATGATCCTTTAGGATCACAAAGTATTTTTTTCCCCAAAAAACTAGGAGTGCTCCTTCTTTGCACCCCAGCCTCTTTGGCTTATAGGGACCAACTCCATTCCTTTTAAATCACACACTTCCAACCCCTGCCCCCAGCTCTCACTCTACCTCCCCATCCCGGAGCCTCAGGAATTCATTCCTTAAATTGCACTTGTGAAGCTTTGGAAAGCTCTATGGGTAGAACACAGAGTCTCCAATGGGACACATTAATATTTTCAAGTTCAACCAGATTTATTTGAAACCTGGCTCATGTTTACAAATCTAGCTGGCATCTGGCATTTGTTATGAAAGTAACTCAGCTTTAAAAATGCCTGCCAGCTCCGTGGCAAGTCATGTTGTACCCACTTAATGAAAAGTATAGCTGCTAGCTTCTCTCCAAGCTAACCAGATGCCCAGACTGTCAACTCATGTACCACCAGAATATTAACAGTGTTGACACTTCCATGATTTGCATTTGGATTCAGATTACAAAATAGGGTTGTGGTATCAGCAAATTGAATGATGATTCCTAAACCAGAAACATCTGTTTATGTTTCACCTGCCATTTTGAATAACTCTGTGTGTGTGTGTGTGTGTGTGTGTAGTATCTATATCCCACACCTGTGCTTTTGTGAGACATATAAGATCCTGTTACAATGTTACAATGTCCTATGAAAAGCTGACTCACAAGACACATTGTTTGGGCTCCAAAACAATTTTATACATGCTTCAGTATTAAAGCAAAAGGCATGAAATAAAAGCTATGTAAGCAGAAACTGCATATTTTCTTCCTGCCACTATTGCTTTCCATGTTTTTTGTTGCTTGAAGTATAAAAACAAGTATTCCAAAAACTAGCCTAGATTGGCAAAGAAGGTCCAGATACGTGCACTTTAATTTTTACCAATAATGGGATCTCAGTGCACTGAGTCTCCGCATATTTTGTCAGATCTCAAACTCTTAACAAGGTGTTTTCAAAATTGTTAAGTACCTTCATATCTCTTAATATCCCCCCAAAACATGGACTGTCTAGCAGCTGTAATTTTCCCTAAGAATAAGCAGATACCTCCTTGGGTGGTTGGTCTGATGATATATTCAAGTATTTTTATAGCAGAGATAGGATGCTAACAAAACACAAAAGTCATATTTTCCATTTTTAATTACATTTTTAACATAGCTGAAGTTTCCCAAGGGTGGGGAGGATGTTTAATTCTAATCTGATATGTTTTGACCAATAGTATGGGGTTTGGAAGAAAGAGCAAAATGAAGGTTAAAACTGAGGAAATTATTTCTCTAGGATTATGTTTGATTCGCTCGCTTCTCTACTGGGATATCCTTAATTTTATGATATCTTCTGAATACCCTGTTCCCAAACTGGGTATGATTCAAGAAATTTGAGATTGAGCAAATTCACATTCTTAGAGCCTCAGAGAATTAAAAAAAAAAATCTTTAGAAATAAATATATCCTCTTCCAAAGTATCCAGTCTGTACTTAACATAATACTTTATCTTATTTTATTTATAAGTGTGGTACAGAGACAGTGTCAATGAGTCCTGTGAAAATTGCCTCCCTCATTTTTCTGCAGAAGTAGCAGATTTCCCAGAGAGATTGCCCAAGCCTGGTAGTCCCAGTTCTTTTCACTGCAACTAGAAGTAGGATCAGTCATTCTCCTTCCTCACTTGGTCACAGAAATTTTTCTTTGTACTATATGGTGCTTGCCTATATTTAGTTAAAATCTTACCATTCACCTATGGCTCTTTGTGTCACATGAGTAAATCTCGATTCCCCCAAAATATTGTTAAGGGATCATATCACATATTGATTTTGCTTCCCCACCAAGGGACACCCAACGAAATATTAGAGACCTTGACATTTAATAAATTCAGGTTAAATAAAATTGTCCCTTAGTATTCACAGAGTATATATGGTTCTTTTAAGTACAGAAAGTCTTCTTTTTCCTCAAGGAGGGAGGCAGAGGAAAGAAGAGGGAAGGAGAAAGGGAGGGAAGAAGGTAAGTAGCAGAACAGAAGGAAGGGAGGAAGAAAAGGAAAGATCACATGTCAAGCCACTAGGCTGGGTACTTACATATTTAAGTACCTCGACAAATCTCATCATTATTATTATCTGCATTTAGAGATGAGGTGACTGAATTTCCAAGAGGTCAGGTAACCAGCTGAGCCAGAATTTGAATTCAAAGACCATACACCCTCTATCAAATGAGCCCCTGTCCCTTCCTGAAAAACATGAAACCAAGAAAGTAACTTAATATTGCTTTGCCTTTGCATATTGGTGGAGAGTTCATATAGAGAATAGAACAACTTTGGTATATATATGCACACACATAATAGGTATATATATATATACACACAGACACACATTTGGGAAACTATTTTTTTTAGAATTCTGCATGTGTCCCTCTCTAGGTTGTCTTCATATCTTTAGTCTGTTTTCTTTGTTTAAACATCTTGTCTCAGAAATGGTCTCCTATAATTTTTTCTATTGCCAATTATGATATTGACATGTCCCCATATGTTCTACCTCTTTTAAGAATCCTTTGCTGCCTGGGGCTACAGAGTAAAGTTTTGCTCCTTTTCTCTATAAAACTTGAATTCTCATTGTTCTTTTCTCTCAGTGCTCTCCTCACTCCATCTCCCACCTGCCTGGACATCAAAAAAGAAACTCCAAGAAAGGGCTTTTTCCTACACATCTCCCAGTATCATTTACAAAGTTGTTGATACACAATATATTTTAATCTATCAACCACATTCCTTCCAAATACACATAAATGACTTCCCATTATAAAAGCATTTATTCAATAAATGTTAAAAGTTCCCATTATAAAAGCATTTATTCAATAAATATCCATTGAACCCTAATATATGCTAGGCCATATTCTAGGTAGTATAGATTTAACAGTATAGAGAGTTCAGAGAGATCCTCTTTTATTAAACAAAGTAAACAAAAAGGAAACCTCTTAAAGATTACATGAAGTCACAGCAATGGCATCTCCCCATAGTTTACCGAGACCTGACATGACTTTGCTATATTCAGGGAGCCTAGGGAATTAGTGTGTTTATGTTTGCAACTAAAAATCACATATGTCCCTCAAAATTCATTCCTTTTTTAGCTGCAAGTGGATAACTAGAAGCAATCATGGTATGAAAGATATACTTAACCACTGTAAAAATGATTGATCTTTTACTTACTTTTTACATGAACAGATCTGGGTACAGAGACAAGAATATACAATCTAGAGTGGAGAAAATCCAGAGGGCTTATCAGAGCACTTCAGAAATATTATATTAAAACTTTCTATTTCTCAGAGTTGTTTATTTGACCTTGGATGACTAAGAAACCAAGGCTTTGGTTTACTCACTTATGAAAGGACAGCTTTGGAGCAGGTAATAACCCAAATCTATAGAACACTTCACTCATTACAGAACATCTTCACATTCATTATCTTCTTGGATTCTCACAATAAATTGTGAGATTAGAAAGGCAAGGATTGAATTTCCATTGTAAAAATATAGAAAACGAAGCTCACAGAAAATATACTAAAGATCACATTGGTAAGGGGTGGAAGGATGGGCAAAATGGGTGAAGGGCAGTGGGAGATATAGGCTTCCAGCTATGGAATGAATAAGTCATGGAGATAAAAGGCACAGCAAAGGGACTATAGTCAGTGGTGTTTTAACAGTGTCGTATGGTGACTTATGAACACAGCGTAACACATAGCGATGTTGAACAACTGTGTTGTACATTTGAAATTAATGTAGCATTGTGTGTCAACTATAGTTCAATTAAAAAAAAAAAAGAGGGGCGCCTAGGTGGCGCAATCGGTTAAGCATCTGACTCTTGGTTTCAGCTCAAGTTATGATCTCTAGTGAGATTGAGCCCACCACCCTTGGGCTCTGCACCTCAGCATGGGGTCTGCTTGAGATTCTCTCTCTCTCCCTCTGCCCCTCCCTTGTGCTCGCTCTCTCTCTCTCTCTCTCTCTAAAATAAATAAATAAATCTTGAAAGAAAAAGAAAGAAAAATTTCAAACGACAACAACAGATCACAGTGATAGGAATTGGTGAAACCAGGACACAAAGCCAGGCCTTCTACTTATCATCCAGGATTCATTTCACTACAACTGTGAACTCTAAATTATATTGGAGCCATAAAACATAATAACTTGTAAGTTTTATGCATTCAAAATTTTCTAGAAACATACTCTTGTTAAGCTTAAAAACTGATGAAAGACCTACCAAATATGACACTTATCCTAATTGTCACATTTTATTCACACCTGTATGAAGATCATCAAAAATTACAATTTGATGAGACTAAATCTGGAAAAACTTCAGGGAGTATAAAAATGTTATTTTAGGTGGGGTGGTGGAGGGATGGGGAATGGTGGAGAGCAAAAGTGACCTTTCCTACTTACCAAACTACAGAAGATATTTATAGTGAAAGATAGAAGACAATGCACCAGATCAATGCTAATACTTGAAACTTATTCTGTGACAAATTTCATAATGGCTTTGAAATCTAAAACACCAGTACAGTTTTCTCTTTTCATAATACAACATTCAATTGTCAGATGGAGAAAGGTAGCCATCGGAGATAGAAGCCCCAGGGAAAACACTGTCTAGAGCTTCCTATTGGGCATTCTATAATTGTTTAGCCAACTTTTTTTGCTGTTTGATAAGATTTTTCAAAGCCAAGAAAGAAGCATCTCAAAGTGGTGACAAGAAGCATGACAAAGTTGTATATATTGATTGACAGACTTAGCTTCTGTGGAGATTAGGTTCTGAACTGAGTATCCAAAACATTCTCTTCTGCCTAGACCTTACAAGCCTTTGCCAAAAACAAAGGTAATATTTCCAACACCTGTCACTTGAAACAAAGAAGTTTTCACACTTATAAAGAAAACCATACCTGTTGTAACAGAGATACTCTGCATTACCAAAACTGGATCCCAGTTTATAGGGGTCTAGGGTTTCACCTTTCAATATCCTAGTCTATTTGTTGTGAATAGTTGTGGATGGTCATACATGAATTCCCACACTTGTATTCATTGAGAAGGAATAAATGGATACATAATCCTTCACTTTGGTGGCACCAAGGGTTTCTTTTGTCATTTCTGTAGAACTGTAAGACTTTGACTCAATGGCCAGTGACTACTTACTCATTAGTTAGTCCAAGCATATGTAACAATCTGGCAATTTTAGAAAATATAAACCATAAACTCATATATTCAAGAAATTTAAATCTCTTTACTTTTTTTAAATCAATTTAAATCTGACCTTTATTTCTTACATTAGGCCAACTGTTTCAATTACAAAAAAAGACTTTCGAGTCTCTTCTCCATACTGACCTAAGCCTTCATAGTTCATCTAAACCAATGACTGCTGTTTCCATGTCACACTAAGTATAGGATGGAAGATTTTCCAGGATTGGCAATCAGCTAAGTTTTGGAGTCCCTAGGTAAACTTCAAAGCCATAGGTCCTGAAGGCGGTGTCTCTTTTTCAACCCCTACTGTCCTCTGTTTATTCCATCCTCCTATACCCTAGCTCACTCTCTTCAACTATATGATGCAGGCTTTCACAAAATATTGGCAAGTAGTTAGACTTCCAACAATTTCTGTTTCCTGCCTTCAAGATTTCCTGAGGCCAGGAAGTAAAACCCAGAGAGTGGAGTAACCTCTGCTTCCCATGGGAAGATGGGATTGGCTTGTTTGAATGATTTGACATATTGTCAGGCTGGGGCCCTAATACAATAAGACTGGTGTCTTACAAGAAGAGGAAGAGACAACATCTCTCTCTCTCTCTCCCTTTCTCTCTCTTTCTCCTCCTGCCCTCCCCCCCAGACATGTGCACAAAGGAAAGGCCATGTGAGGACACAGAAAGAGGGTGACTGGCTATACGCCAAGAAGTGAGGTATCACTGAAAACCAAACCTGTCAGTATCTTGATGTTGGTCTTTGAGCTTCCAGAACTGGGAGAAGATACATTTCTGTTGTTTAAACCACCCAGGCTATGGTGTTCTCTTATGGCAACTGAGCTAACACAGCCATATCTATGAATAGAACGATTTAATAGTGTTAATATGTCAATTTTTCCCAAATTGATGTCAAGATTCAACACAATCCCAATTGACATCTCACCAGGGCTTTTGGAGAAATTGATGGGCTAATTCTAAATTTACATGGAAACACAAAAGATCTAGAATTGCCAAAGCAATTTTGAAAAGAATAACAAAGCTGAAGGATTTATACTAAATGACAGCATGATTTTAAGACATTATAAATCTATAGTAGTCAAGTATAATATTGGTATAATCATAACCATATATTGATAAATAGATCAGAAAAGTGAGTCCAGAAATAGACTAACACATATATAGACATTTAGTTGTAAACAAAGATGCCAAGGTAATTTTGTGGTGAAGGACAGTCTTTTCAGCATATTATACAGAAACATTTGGATATCTATATGGAAAAAAAACAAAACAGAGCAAGCAAACAAAAACTCAACCCTAACTTTATATATACACAACTTAACGCAAAATAGATTATAGACCCACATCTATGAGCTGAACCTATATAATTACTATATACTAGAAGAAAAACTGAAGAATATTTTTGTGACCCTGAATTTGTTAAAGATTTCTTAGAACATATATATATGTTCTATATATGTATAGAATAAAAATATATAAAATAAAGAAACAATCACATAATGAAAAAAATTGACAAAATAGATCTCATCGATATTTAAAGGGAAAAAAACTTTCGCTTTTTGTAAGACATGTTAAGAAATTGAAAAGGAAAAACACAGACAGGGAGAAGACATTTTTCAAGACATATCTCCAATAAAATACTTGAAGCCAAACTATGTATAGAACACTTACAATGTAATTCAAAGATAACCCAGTAGAAGAAGATTTGAACAGACCTTCAATAAAGAATTTATTACAAATAGCAAATAAGCACATGAAAAGATGCTTGACATCATCAGTCATTAGTCACAATGAGAGGACACTATGTACCCTCTCCAATGGCTTAAATTAAAATGACTGAAAATGTCAAGTGTTAGTATGGATATGGAGCGGCTGGAACTCTCACATATCACTTGTGGAAATTTAAAATAAAACAGCCACTTGAAAAACAGTTTGGTAGTTCCTTAAGAAGTTAAATACCAGTTGCCATAAAACCCAGTAATCCTATTCCAATAGAGTCACCCAAGAGAAATGAAAACATCTCTCCACACAAAAATTTAAACTTGAATATTCAGAGCAGTTTTATTTACAATCGCCACAACTGGAAACAACCCAAACAACTCATCAGATTGTGATATATCCATTAAATGAAATACTACACGGCATAAAAAAGGAAACAACTGATACATGCGACACATGAATAGATTTCCAAAGCATTATACTATCTGAAGTCAACCAGACAAAAAAAGACTTCAGAAAAGTACAGTTCCATTTACATAAAATTCTAGAAAAAGCCAAACTATAGTAAAATAAAGCTGATCAATGTTTATCAGGGGCTGTGAGTGTTGACTGCAAAGGAGCATAAGGAAATGTTTTGGGGTGATGGAAATGCTTTACATCATGTTTGTAGTGGTAGTTCCACAGCTCTATATATTTGTCCAAAGTCAATGGATTCTACAATTAAAATAGATGAATTTTAGATTCTATAAGTTACAGGCCAGTAAAGCTAATATAATAATAATAATAAAGCTTCAGGAAGGTTGTTCACCCAAAAAAGAATAAATATATTCAGATGCATAGAATACATTTCCAATCAAATGTGATACAGTAAGTTTATCAAAAGGCCAGTGTGCATTAATTAATGACAAGTAGAACTTTACTACTTTCATTTAAAATTTAAGTTTTGGGGGCGCCTGGCTGGCTCAGTCATTAGAGTGTGTGACTCTTGATCTCGGGGTTGTAAGTTCAAGCCCCATATAAGGGGTAGAGATTACTTAAAAATAAAATTAAAAAAATAAAATAAAGTTTAAATTTTGAAATTTGAAACTTGATATCTTAATAAATAATTGTAGACATTCAAGTTATAATAATAACTGAAGAAAGGTCAATGAGTTAAATTACTGAATAATGTCAATATATTTTCTCTTTTGACTTTTTTGTACCAACCGTTTTTTAGTCAGTCAGAGGCATTCATTTACTTTAAGGATGATAAAGGTTGTTATAGCAGGAATTCAAAGACAAAGAGCTAATATCCAGATTTGACTTTCAAAAAAGAAATTTTAAATTTAAAGCAAAGAAGAGACTTGAAGACTTGGTATTACTGAAGAAAATAAAACAGTTTTCTAGATTTTTATCTATAATTAACTATCAGGATACAGGTCTGATTGACTGAAGACAGAGGTAGAAAGATCTACCAGGCTATAGCACAGGGGAAACATATAGAAGCCTAGGGAATAAATGGAAAAGGTGGGCTGGAGGGGAAGAAAGAGAAACACTGAAAGATTCAGGGAGATAATAAGAGTTAGAGCACAAAGGACAAATACTACTATGGTCCCTTTGCTCCTTTTGAAATCTGTAGGGCTTTGGGGGCCCATGGAAAGTTCTCAATAGAGAAAGGGGCACCTGAAGACAAAGGGTCTATATTGTGAGGGGGTTGTCCCCTATACAGCTTGGTGCCCTCTAGACAGCCCCACCAGTACCCTGAGTGCAGCACTCAAAGAGGGAGATGGCTCGATACTTAAGGACATGGCAACACTTCCATTTCTCCAAGGCCTGTATAAGGAATGTGGGAGACCCAGAAAATGTCAAGTGCCCTGGTTGTGGGACCCAGAGACTCAGAGAAGGAAGGATCTGCAGAGACCCAGGGTTGAGAAAACAAAAGACTGCAGGATGCAAGAGCTTTGATATTGGAGGTTATTTTAAGAATGAGGGAACTCTAGGTTGAAGAGATAAGATGGCTTGCCTGAAGTCACTACAGTTAGTAGGTGGTGGAATCAAGACTCTTGTCAGGTAGATTGTCCCTGAGCACACACCCCTTCAGGTACACCCCTTACTGTACACTTACAGCCATTTCTTGGTGCATATAGTCAATTGTGAAGATGGAAAAAATACCCGAAAAATCACTTTTATCTCACACAATTAGTTTAGTTTTGTTTTTTTTCAATCATCCACCATAAGAATCTTAGAAGGCTGGAGATGAATTCTAGTCCATATCTAAGAATGAATCTAAATCAGTAGCAGAAGGCTCGGTTCATCATGCTAACTAGAACTTGCCATCAAGTATAGTGGAGCAGCCTATTTATAAAGAGATAAAGCCATCTGAAGCAAACCTTTTATCTCTTTCAAATACAGTATAATGTGGGAGAGAACACAAAGCTACTGGCTTTACCAAGAAACCTCTTGGTGACATCCCTCTTTGCCTCATCTACTCAGGGGGTACTATTATTAAAATATTGCCCTGCCTCTAAAGACAGTGGGTCCCCATCCTGCTTCTATGTTACATGAAGACACAACTATGCCAGGAAGTTTCAACATTACACAGAAAAGAGACAAAGCCATAGGCTTTTGTTACGGCTAAGAACATGATCCACCAAAGTTTACCCAGGTCTAGCAACACTGGGGCTCAAAGCACGGAGGCAGAAAGATTTCTGATTTTTACCTACTTGTAAGTTACAGAAATGCTTTGCCCTCACTGAACATAAGAAATTCATTACTATATCTTGACTGGAGGAGAGACAGGTGTAAGACAAATCCTAGGCAGGATTTAGAAGCAACCAGCCAACAAATATTTAAGTGCCTACCATATTCTAGGCAATCCACAGACAACATTTATCCTTGGTATCCTTCCATTTTCATGTTCCTATCCTTTATCGTGGGGCCTCAAATGCCTATTGCCCACTTGCTGACCTAAGGATTCCCTGAGACTCCTACTATTTTACTTCTTTGATAAATATTTTAACTACATTAAGGAATTCCATAAAAATGAGCACACTGAACATGACTCTCTTTAACAAATGGGAAAATGTATTTGCAAAAAAAATATTAAAGTGAAAAAAGAAATCCTTGATATATATAAAACACTTATAAACAGATTTTAAAATACTGAGTCTCAATAGTCAAAATAAACAGTTTTTACATATGCTTATGCACACACACATGCACACATACATACAATGTTAAAAGCTCACAGTATTTGAATAGGCGAAAAAATTAATAAAAAATAAAGCAACAATGTGATGCTGATATTTTGTTTTTCACCATGTTAAATCAGCAGGTTTCTTTTCTTGCTTTTGTCCATTTGTTTTAATGTGAGTATTCAGTGTAGAAGAAGGTGAGCAGCTATTCTGATATACATTGGCATAGCTCTTCTGAGAGGAGAAGCCACATTACAAATGGCTTAAAACAAACATAATTGTTGTAATAATAACATTTTTGAGACTCTATTATAGGTAATAAACAAAAATTTAATTAAGATTGTACACAAAAATATTTCAAATTATGCTGATTTCTTTAAAAAATAATGGCAAATTGAAGTGAATCAAATTGTCCAAAATTAAGGAAGTGGTACATTTATGTAAGACTATTCTGCACATATTTAAATAGCTATTTATAAAAAATGTTTTTTAACATGAAGATATACTCATATTAAGTATAAAAATGGTTTTAAAAATTGTACTTAAAATAATAGCTCTGTAAAGTATACTTTGAGTAGTCTAAAAGGATATACGTTAAAATCTTAGTATCCCTTGCCCTCTAGGGTTATGGGAATTTTTTCTGCTTCTTTATACTTCTTAAATCTCCCAAGCTGATCATTTCCGCCATAAAACTGCTCCTTACACCAACTCTCATTTCTCTTTTTGGCAGCACCTTCCTCCCAGGCAACAGATGCAATAACTTAAAATTGACATTGTAACATCTCCTCTTACAGGCAGTAAATTAACTGCCAAAACTTCTTGAAAAATACTTAGTTGGAACTTCTACTATTTCCTCTTTTCTATATTTCACATTTTACTTCCTTTTCTTATGGATTAATGCAAAGGCTTCCCAATTTGTCTCAGTACCAATTTCACGTTTGTTTTTTTTTTCCAACTGATCTTCCTACTACTTCTTCATTAATAATTTTAAATTATAGTTCTCTCCTGGCATCATAAAATGAAGAAAAGCACACATGCATGGTTATATATTACATATATACTGAAATTGCATATAAGATAAAATATACCTATTTTTACATTTAAATATTAATGGTTAAATTTATATAAAAAGTTCAAAATATGGAAAAATATGAACACTTAATAAAAAAGGGAGAGGCAAAGGACTTTATAAGAAATTTATAATTAAAAACACATACATATAAATACATCCATATACACATTCAGTGGTCCACAAACATTTTGGAAATAAAAAGTTCACTTTATACATTCCAGAGGAAATTCATAAAGCAATATGGTATTTCTCCTACCCCCTGACAAAATTGAGGGGAAAAAAAAAAAAACTACTAATAAAATGGGCTGTGATCATGAAATCAGTGTAGTCCAATGAGACCTGAGTAAACTCCTTCATTTATGTTGGTTCATTCATAACCCCCAACCAGATTCAGGGAAGAGATCAGATGATCTTGGTAAAAAGAGAAATGTGGGGAAAAAATCTAATTTTCAGAAATAAGTGAGTTGTTTTTCATGGGAAAGTTATAACTGAAAAGTCTGATGAATCAAGAAAAGAATGTAACATCTCAGGATTAGCCTTTAGTTCTTTCTGCTCGAGGAGAATTAGTATTAAAATTTAGACAGGTTAAAAGCAACAGAAATTCAGAACTCTAAATTGGTGATTTCTTTTTAGAGAATAATGGATAACTATTTCTTGGTGAAATTCCCTCCAGTTTTAAGTGTTTATATGGGTATATGTTTACACTGAGAGATGATGTAAAATACATTTCTTACACTGAGTTATGGCAAAAAAAATGTTCAAGAGCTACTAAGAGAAATTCTTGCACATGGACACTGAGAGACTTATAAAAGAATGTCTATAACAGCTCAATTGTAATAAAGGAAAGCAATTTGAATGTTCATCAAAGTATCATGGTATAGCAGAGAATATGTCATGTGTTTTGCAAACCACTTTATTTTCATACTGGGCATACTGCCATCTGGGTGGGACTACATATTTGAGTTCTGTCGAAAACGTGGGAAAATTTGTGTACATAAGTTCTAGTAGTGGTCATAAATGCCTCATGCAGTGACCTTCTCCCCCAACCCCACTCCCTGTTCTTCTCAATCTTGGTCTCTATTTCTCTCTCTCCATCACATGCATACATAATATTCATGGTGGAGACTACCTTTGAGTGACCATAATAGAATAAATTACAATGCAAGGGCATCCCCACAGGGAATTTTGGTTTAATTTTTTGCTTCTAAAATAGGTAGTGGATTCATGGACTTTTTTTTTTTTTTTACATCTTCCTTCTTTATACCTTAAATATATTTTATATTTAAAAATTTTTTTTTAATTTTAATTATTTATTTTACAGAGAGAGACACAGCGAGAGAGGGAACACAAGCAGGGGGAGTGGGAGAGGGAGAAGCAGGCTTCCCGCGGAGCAGGAAGCCTGATGCGGGGCTTGATCCCAGGACCTTGGGATCATGACCTGAGCTGAAGGCAGTTGCTTAACGACTGAGCCACCCAGGCGCCCTATATTTAAAAATTTTTATGTCTACTTAGTATTTCATATTTTTAGAGACAAGTAACTGAAAATCAGTCCAATTATTGCAAAATAGGAAAAAAGAGTTTCCAGTCAGCAATTTCTCCAAAAGAATTTGGCAAGAGGGAAGATCACCAGGCAGACTTTCTGCAGAACCATACTATGCAGCCAATAGAAATTGCAACAGAGTCATTCCGGAGAAACAAAAGAATATTAATGAAAGGCCCATTGAAATAATTAATTTAACTTATAGTTCACCTAAAATTGAGGAACCCAGAATCATCTGCTTAACTGAGATATGGTTCTTAAAAGGAGGAATATAAGTTTGCTGAATCTGAAAGGTCCTATAAAACACATCTGGATGTACATGGCTGGAGAATATTTTTCCTTAGAAGTTTTTAAAGGGGCACCTGGACAGCTCATTCGGTTAAGTGTCTGACTCTTAATCCCAGTTCAGGTCTTGATCTCAGGATCATGAGTTCAGGCCCTGCATTGGGCTCCACAAAGCCTACTTTAAAAAAAAAAAAGTTTTTAAAATAGCAGATGGAATAATAACACATTAGAACCGAATGAGCCCTTAGAGACTCTAAATGAAGATTTTCAATCTTGCCTACATATGAGAATCATCTAGGCAGTTTTTTTTGTTCATTTGTTTTTGTTTTTTTAATTCCAATGCTTGGGTTGCACTAGAGACAAATTAAATCAGAATATCTGAAGGTGGGACCTAAGCATTAGTGTTTCTAAAGATCACTGCTGATTTCACTGTTTAGCCAACATTAGTTCCATCATTTCACAGTTGAAGGGTCTGAGGTTGTAAGAGATGGACTGCATTCTATAAGGTTCACTCAGCTGGTTAATTGTTCTCTGTCTTATTCCCGGTCTTCTGTCTCTCCCCTACCCTTTTTAAATGTTGTTATTTCCCTGTATTTTAAACATTTATTGACACCTCTTCAAGTTCCCTTGGTCTCACCTGTTTCTCACTCTGGCCACCTGGACCTTCACACCAGGGCAACATGATGGTGCCTCACCTCAGTTCTGCACAACACATCACTTACTTTCTGCCCAGGAGCTTTTTAAATGACATTGTAATAGTGAACCCCATTGGAATCCTCTTGACATTCACAAATGCACAACTTGAAAATGCTGAAAAATTATCATCCCATGGGTGATCCTATGACTAAGGGGGAATGTAAGCTGATAGATTTACTTTCCCTTTTATTTCCCTATATGGATAATCTTGAGATTCATTTCATATGCCTCTTTAGGCAGACCTGGAAGCTCAAACAACTAGTCACCCGTAGCTCTGGTCAACTTCATAATGCATCTTTGTTCTGCTCTCCTTTCTCTCCCATTTACCTGGCCCTCTCTTCACCTCTTTGGATGTCACTCCCCCCAATGAAGTATGACAACTTCAGTTTTTGGTTCAGTCTCTACTTTCTGGAGAATCCAAGTAGAGGCATCACATTTCTTCCATTAGATATAATCATAATTTCATAGTCAATGCTCAATTTTCATGTTCTGGAGGCTTTGATGTTTTAATGATGCTTCATTAAACATTAAAATATCAGCATCACTAACACCATCAACTTATGGTCCTTAATGTATACGCTCTTCTTCAAAAATTTCAATAGAATGAGTGAGATATACTTGGGGCCTTCAGACCCTGCCATACTGATTTTCTGGAGAAGGTGAAGACAGTAGAGAAATGCCAATAAAAAGTAAAACATACTGAAAAAAAAAATAGGAGAGCAATAGAGAAAAAGTGATTAGAAGATGAAAGTTGGGACGCCTGTGTGGCTCCATCAGTTAAGCGTCTGACTCTTGGTTTGGCTCAGGTCATGATTTTGTGGGCTGTGGGATTGCCCCACATTGGGCTCTGCACTCAGTGGGGACTCTGCTTGAAGATTCTCTCCTTCTGCCCCTCCCCACACTCACATGCACATTCTTTCTTTCTCTCTCTCTCTCTCTCTCAAATAAACAAATAAATCCGAAAAAGAAAAAAAAGAAGATGAAAAGCACCTGAAGAAGAGAACAAGACCATGAAGGACTTGGAATAAGAAAAAGATTGGTGGACAATGAGCACTTGGTATTCAAACTACTCTTAGAGCAACATTTCATTTTCCCATATCAGTTCAATTATCATCAGTATATCAAAGCATCTTCTTTATCCCTCTCTCTATTAACTATATTCACATACAAGGTATTTACTCACTCATTCTATACTCATCCAGCATCAATTGCATACCAATAATGTTCTAAAAACGCAGATAATAAAATTACTACATTCATGAGATTGGGAGTAATTATTGAATTTCTACCAAAATCCCAAAACAACAAGGGCTAGGACCTTACACTAAATATATATGACTAACAGGGTGCCTGGGTGGCTCAGTTGGTTGGGCAACTGCCTTCGGCTCAGGTCATGATCCTGGAGTCCCTGGATCCAGTCCTGCATTAGGCTCCCTGCTCGGCAGGGAGTCTGCTTCTCCCTCGGTCCCTCCCCCCTCTCATGTGTTCTCTCTCTCATTCTCTCTCTCAAAATAAATAAAATCTTTAAAAGAATAAATAAATAAATAAATAAATAAATAAATAAATAAATAAATAAATAAATAAAACTAACAGGTAGATAAAAGGTGGATTATCTGTTCTTCCAAAGACTATCATATGCATATCTGGGCAGTGTATCCTTACTTGTTCCTATTCCTGGATATATCCACACCTATACCTGGCTTACTGGTCCTCATGAACACATCATCTTTCTGGTTAACATCTGTCTGGAACTTACCTCTATTTTCTCAGTCTTCTGTCCCCAAATCCCTGCCTCTGAAATTCAAGGACTTATTCCTCTCCTGGTAATTCATGGCCCATATTTTTCATTTATCCAACAAATACTCTTTACTATATGAAATAGATCTGATAATAAAGCAGATGATATGACCACACATTTCATCCATTCATTGAGTCTTTTTTCTAGTGGGGGTGTCAAAGAGAGATGAAAAAAGGAATAAGTAAGCTTAATATGGATTACAATAAATAGGACAAAATAAATAGTAAATGCAGGAGCTGATTTTATAAAGATGAACTAGGGAAAGCTTATCTGGGAAAGAAAATGAGACCAAAACCTCTCAGAGGAATCTGGGAAAGAAGCTGAGATCTAAGCAATGACACTGAGTCAACCAGGCAAATGTCTAAGACAAAACATGGCAGAGATAAACAAGTACAAAGGTCCTGAGATGGAAAAAGTTTTGATAAATTTCAGGAACAGAAATGGAGCCAGTGTAGCTAAAGTCTGGTGAAAAATCAGGGGAAGGACATAAGAGTAGGTTGGAGAGATTATAAATTCCAGATCCTTTAGGGTTTTGTAAACCATGCTATGGAGTTTAGATTTTATTATAAGAACAATAAGAAGCCTTTGGAAATTTTTCAGCTGAGAAGCAAGATGGCCTGGTCTATTTTTGAATAGATCACTCAAGTTGCTCTATGGAGAAATATCTGAAGGAGAACAGAGAGAAAATAATCAAACAAGTTAGAAGCCTGATATAATCCAGGGAGGAATTGAAAATGGTATTCAAGAACAGTGTTTAAGATAAAACCATGACTCTCATACAAACAAAATGAACACGTGTCAAAGATGGTATTTAATTCATTAATTAATGAAGAAAACAGTAAGATGTTACAACTAATGCAAAAGAGAAGTCAAAGAATGTATTACAATCTATACATGTACTACATGTATTACCAATCTGCAATGCTGAAATTAATTTCAAAGGCAACAGATGCAAAACTGGCCAATATCCACAGGACAACAATTGCATTTGTCTAAGAATCATATGCATTACTATCAGTTTTCTACAATTTAAAAGAGTTGTAAAATAGCTCAAAAACTATAAGAAGCACAGATGACCAGGAAAAAATATACTAAACATCTGGTAATCTTTTATGCTCATTTCTAAGTCTTTCACAATTGTTCCTGACAGGAGCTTGCACAAGGACAGTGATAGTGGATAGAGAAAGCTGTGCTGAATTATAGATATGTTTTGAAGTCTTCATGGATTGAACTTGCTGATGGATTAGAAAGGCATGTGTGTATGAGCATGTGAGGTGGGCAGGTAAGAGAAAGAGCGGAATCAAGGTTGACTCCTAGATTCGTTGGCTAAACCTTGTTCCTATGGCTCAGTCTCACTGGATACCAGACACCAGCTAAACTCCTTCACTGGACTGGGACATAGAGAAGATATCGTCATAAGCAAGTTCTAAATTAAAGGCTTAGCTAACTCTAAAAGGGGAAGAGGTCGGGGTGCCTACGTTAAGTGCCTGCCTTTGGCTCAGGTCATGATCCCAGGGTCCTGGGATCGAGCCCCGTGTTGGGCTCCCTGCTCAGCAGAGAGCCTGCTTCTCCCTCTCCCTCTATCCCTCCCCCTGCTTCTGTGCTCGCTAACTCGCTCGCTCTATCAGATAAATAAGTAAAATCTTTAAAAAATTAAAAAATAAAAGGGAAAGAGGGAGGGGGCCCCTCTCTGAAGCACCAATGTTGTGAACATTTTCTAATCATCCCATATGGAGTTCCAGCTAAGGACATTAAATACAGCATAGTAGGATTTGGGGACCTCTCAATCTACCTCAGTCATCAGTGAACCAGATGTGCAAGTTTTGATGTCAAGGGGTTCTGGGTATTTTAAAAATCCCTATTTGAATATGTTACTGAAGGTCGGGGCTGGAGTATGGATTGGGGGGGGGCGGTTATCTACAAAAGAACAATAGGCCAAAGGAGGCACAGTAGCTTATGTGATGTAATGGGAAGGGTGGACAAAAGTACCACCATATGAGGCACTTAGAGTGGGAAAGTCAGGAGGGTAAAGCTGAAAATATTAGAGACAGCAGAGACAAGTTTGGTCCACTTTAAAAATCACTAAGAATCAGGGGCACCTGGGTGGCTCAGTCGTTAAGCATCTGCCTTCAGCTCAGGTCATGATCCCAGGGTCCTGGGATCGAGCCCCGTGTTGGGCTCCCTGCTCAGCGGGAAGCCTGCTTCTCCCTCTCACTCCCCCTGCTTGTGTTCCCTCTCTCGCTGTGTCTCTCTCTGTCAAAATAAATAAATAAAATTTTTAATAAATAAATAAATAAAAATCACTAAGAATCAGTACTGGCTTATTATAGCCCTCTTTAATAAGGGGAAATAAGGATCATGCCCATTTTAAAATATAAAAAATTTGTTAATAATATGTTCTATGATTTGCAGAGCCAAAGAAAACAACTACAAAGCAATGTCTCCAAATGTTACTAGCAATGGCCTCTTGTGTGAAACTACTGGTAACATGATTTTTAAATTATATTCTGTACTTTTCACAATCTCTCTAAGGAGCATAATTATAAGAAAAAAGAAACAACAGAAATATGATCATGGATAACATGGCAAAGTAAGTCAATAATATGTCTACTCAGTTGACTTTTGTATCTCTTCCCTAAACTGTGCAGTACAAGATTGAACACATAAGCCAAATCCAAATAAGGCCTATCCTTGAAATAATGGTTAGTCCCCAAACAGTCATACCAGATTAAAGCTAATCATATATTGTCTGTTAGCATCATGAATATAAAGAGATGAAAGAAAAATAATACTGCTTCCCTTTTTTCTCTCCTTCATAGGTTTCAATGAAAAGAATTTTGCCTGGAGATATGTTCCAAACATTTATGAAGACACAATATAATGTATGATCCCAAAGGAACTCATATCCTCTTCCTATATAGCAAAACTCATTTTTTATTAGTTTCAGGGGTAGAATTTAGTGATTCATAACACCCAGTGCTCATTACATCAAGTGCCCTCCTTAATGCCCCTCACCCAATTATCCCTTCCCCCTACCCACCTCCCCTCCAGCAACCCTGTTTGTTCCCTATAGTTAAGAGTCTCTTATAGTTTGCTTCCCTCTCAATTTTCATCTTATTTTATTTTTCCTTCCCTCCCCTATGTTCATCTGTTTTATTTCTTAAATTCCATATATGAGTGAAATCATATGGTAGTTTGTCTTTGACTGACTTATTTCATTTAGCATTAATACCTTCTAGTTCCATCCACATCATTGCAAATGGCACAATTTCATTCTTTTTGATGGCTGAGTAATAGTCCTTTGTGTATATCTGTAACTATATCTATATATCTATATCCACACCACTCTTCTTTATCAATTCATCTGGGCTCTTTCCATATTGGGGTTATTGTAGACATTGCTGCTATAAACATTGGAGTGCACGTGTCCCTTTGAATCACTATGTTTGTATCCTTTGGGATAAATACCTAGTAGTGCAATTGCTGGGCCATAGGGTAGGTAAGTATATTTAACTTTTTGAGAAACCTCCATACCGTATAGTGAAACTCATTTTAAACCTCCTAGGTGTCTGTCCTAAGCAATTTAGTATAAGTTTGAATTCCAGTAAGAGCTCCTTTCTGGGACTCTAACTGAGGAAGATATGATTGTGACACCATCTCCACCCTGTTGGCCCTACCAACTTTCTGGCCTTAGCTCACCAACGTAAAAGGCAGTTTGCCTCCTGGACTGGGTCTTCAGATCCCCAGGCTTCATAAGACCTGACTTTTACACATTCCTGCAGGGACAATCAATGGGCAACATCCTGATTTTCTACCACACCCCCTGGACCCAGGTACTTCCCAGCCATGACAGAGAAGCTACAATTTTGCTAGCTCATCTTTGTGTTACAACTTCCGCACAGTCCCACCTTTTCCATGCCCTCCCAACATCCATCCACTTATTCTTATTGACAAGCTGTGCACTTGTACCTGTTCCTCTACTGGAATTACTGAGTTGTAAGAGACACATCCAAAGCTCTTCAAAATTCTTCATATTTGAATAAAGGTTTATCTTCATGTTTTGGAGGCCTCCAAAATGTTGAACCAATCTGCTAGTAATTTTAAAGAAAAGAAACGTGCTTATTACAAAAAGTCTGTGAGTTCTTAAAAAAGGCATCAAATTTGTTTCTGTCATGTTGTCAAGACTCAAGTAGACCTGGACACAATGCAGCTTGATCACCTCGTGCTAAAGACGAGGAAGCCATGATGGGCACAGTGAGAACTGAAGGCATGTGCTTTTATTTATTTTTCTCTTGCATCAGGGACACCCACAGACAGAGAAGATCACAGCAGATCTGAGAAGAATCTCATGAAGTCCACTGTTCTGAATATTCCAATATTCCAATACTACTTGTCAAGGATGCCTGGAAAGAGGCACTGAAGGGAATAGCAATGAATATGAAAACCTTAGAGAAGAGAAAACAACGTCCTTACTAAGATCGAAATCATCCTAAGTTTGATATAACTACCACTAGGCAGGGAAAGGCATTTAATCTACACAAGAATGACTCCAGACGAACTAAGTGATGTTAATCCTTTGAGAGAGCAGGTGGTGGTTATTTTTCTCACCTTTGATGTCAACTTTCTGGAGCAGTGTGTGTTTTGGTGGTGGGGGGGGGATCCCACAGTGCTATCTGCTCAGACTTCACAGGGCAGTCCAGGCGGCGTCATATGACTGCTGTGTCACTGAAGTCAGTTGGGACTATTCTTGTTTCTGCATACATGGCCAGGCATCTGCTCCCTAGGCTGCTTAGATTGATGACTCCCTGCCCCCACTGAGATCCTGAACACTGAGTGAGGTGGTAGCCCACTAATTGTCCAGCTCTGCTTCTCGGCGGCCAAAGAGCTGTTTGAAACACATATGGGCCTTCGTCAGTATTCCCAACCCTGCAAAGCTTAATAAAAGCAGCCTGCATAGCTGTCCTTTTCTGAAATCTTTGAACTATTTTTTCCCAAATGTTCTTAATTAATTTTGTAGTCTAGACTGTGAAATCTCAGTACTCTCCAATCTGTTGTATCTCTTCTCAAGATGCCTAGGCGCATTTACAGAAAACATCAGTCATTGGTTGATTAGATTTGTGATAAGGTAACAAGTTCCCGCAGTTAACTGCATTCTCTGTTTCTTACTTTCTAGGTACTGCCCAGCCCTGGACATTTCTTCCCTGTTTATCTCCTTGTTCTTTCTTATCTACTCTCTCCACACTTCCTCCTAATTGCGGTCACTAACTCACTTCTTATTCTCTGCATTTTGAAATAATAAACACTCTGTAAATTCTGAAATTCTGTAGCAAAGATATCAATATGATCATTATAACTTGTCCTTTTCCAAGGTGGTTTTGTGAGTGGGTATGTGTGTGTGGTTTATGTGTACCTGAGAGAGAAGCCCAGCTGTCATGAATGATCCTCTGTCCTGAACTGAGTTCTCCATTACCCCTTCTGCCTGGAGAGGGCCTGAACCCAGATCTATCGAACGGATTACAGGTTTCAGATGTGACTTTCTGAAGATACGCAGCCACAGAGGGCCTATCCTTGTTAAGCTAAGATGCACAAAAGATTTGTTTGCACTCTCCCATCTTGCTGTCTCCTGACATTTATTTCTCTCCATCCAGGTACCCTGCTGCTCTCTGCTGTTCTCCAGCAAGTCCAAATCTCCCCTCTTGGTCAGTGTGCCCAGCACCACACTAAGCAACATTTGGTACTTTCCAATGAGCCTTCTCCCAAAATCAAATGCCCACACATTTAGGCTACAGAAGAAAAATGTCCCATTCATCTGGTCCACATGGGAGTGTGACAAAATAATAACATCCACTTGGGCAATTGTATGTTTGCTAATTTGGTAATTGTTCCAAATAGATGATGGTTTCAAAAGGTCTCTAGAAAAATATTTCAAAAAATACTTTCTAGAGACCCCTTAATTTTGGAGGCAGCTACCTCTTCTGACTGCACGAGGCGTACTCTAACATCAAAAAATGCAGAACAGTGAAATGAGGTGGTGAGTACTCTTTAAAAAGCAGATGGAGTAGTGGTCGGTCAAATGCTGCAGTGGCCAGAGGTGATGCATGGCAGCTGTCAGAGCTCTGAGACACCCATTAAAGCTTGGCATTGATTACTTTTAATATTGATCAGACTGTTTCTACCAGGGCTATTTACTCACAAAAAACATTAATCTAGGGACCACCTTTTTTTTAAGTTGATTCATTTTTTTTTCTAGAAATAAATCTTAGTCACCCTGTATTTGAATGTTAAGAATAGAGACCGTAAAATATATTCACTAAATTAACTAAAAAATTGTAAAAGCAATTTAGTCTCTTGATCATAACAGAGTGAGACAAACAGGCAAGAAGCTAAGAGGCAAAGATGCAAGAAAGAAAAGATAGAGAGTCAGAGAAAAGGAAAAAACAAAAAACAAAAACAGGCCCAAAAGACAGAAACAAAGAGATATACACCAAGGAGACAATGCCAACAGGTTCAAAACATGTACCCAATAAGGAGGGAGAAAGACAAGAAAAGCTATATATAGCACGCTCTCTCTCTCTCTCTTTATATATATATATATATATATATATATATATATATACATATATATATATACATATATATACACACACCTGATAACACTGTGTATGGAGGACAGATTGAAACAAAAGACACACATGAAGAGACACAATAGTGGCTTTGTATTGCTTCCACTCGGCTAGGTTGAACTACATTTCCCTGGCTTCCCTTCCCTGTATCTTTCCATTGATGGTGAGCTGCAGAGCCACTCTGATTTGGACGGTGGAAGTAAAGCGGCAACATCGGTGTGGGTCATACAAATTGTCACTCATCCTCTGGTTCACCTCGTTGGTGTAAGTCAGGGGCAGGGTCTACAACAGCTCCACCTTCTCCTGAATTCTCCTCTTGCTTTTCCAACGTGTGTGTGTGTGTGTGTGTGTGTGTGTTGCTCCAGGATGAAGGGAAGGGCCTGGCTTCTGCAGGAAACCTTTGCCATCAAAGTAAAAGGAAGTAAGAACTGATGCTTATGGGTGCCAGCTTGTTCTGCTCTCCTCCACTTCACACCATCTTCCCTTTTCCATGTAAACTTCAGTCTTTAGCATCAGACACAAGGACAGTGGCCTCACAATGCCTGTTAATCAGCTTCTGCTATTTCGTATGGTCAAACCTCTATAATAAAGCCTTTAGTATAAATACATGAATGAATGAATGAATGAATGAATGAATGAATGAATGAATATAGCTCCTAGCAGTTCTGCTTTTCTGATTGTATCCTGAGGTACACAGGCTTAGTATAAACGATCAAAAATCAAGTTTCTAAAAGTTGACAGAATGATACTCCTACTGTTTAACCTTTAAGAACTAAACCTGCTAGTTTGTATACACCTCCCTATGTCTAAGAGAATTTAGTTCAGAACCGGATTCCTATGCATGTAAGTTCCTCCACCCCTAATTTGACAATGTATTTATTTTATCAATCAGAATACAAAGAGGGATTAACTAGAAAAAAAATCCTCAGCTAATTAGAATCCTCCTAAGACTTGCTTAGATAACATCACTACTAACTTTACTTCTGATTAAACAGAAAAGTATATGACAGGAGTATTTTAAAAATGCATGTTCTGACAGTTAATATTGAAATGGTGTATCTCATCATTTCTAATTTGCAGTCCTTAAGGTTTACTGAGTCATCCAAGTCATCTGTCTTGTTTGAGTCATTCTTATGTAAATGGATGTCATTTGAAATTTACAGAATTTAATTATAATTTATACAGTGCCAGGTAACACTGACCATAAATGTTTCTTCTTTGTGATATGGTCAATGATAATAAAGCTCCTATGGTCAGATATGGTAGTCAAGAGTCTTTACACAATTTATCTTGCATTGGCAAATTACATTATATTTTCTGAAAATAACACATGCCTACTTGGAATTGTCTTCAGCTTTACTGGGAGATAAACTAGCCACATTTGAAAAGCTCAGTAGCACATGTGGCCAGTGGCTAGTATATTGGACAGTGCAGTTCTAGTGAGTTTGTTGGAGTGAAGGGAGTGGTAATATGCTTATATGCAGTCCCCTAAGCAACTGAGGTGAAATCCACCCCACCTCATTAGAGAACAGGCAAGAAAGGAGCCCATTGGGAGCCAAGTTGGGTTTGTGAGGCCTTGCCCAGGCCCATTGTAAAGTTGCCTGCACAGGCCTGCTTTGGGATGTCTCTGACCGCAGACCTCTAGGAGGTGGTCAGGGGCTGACCAAGCCAACCTGAGATCCCTTCCTGACACAAGCAGGCCCAACTGACACCTGCAGAGAATCATATATATGGCCTGCACTGAGCATGTTTAATACCTTTAATACCAACAACCAAGGCGTTGTTGGAGAGCAGGAAGGAGCAAAACTGCAGAAATCAGGCTCCAAGGACACGTGAAGGTCCAGAAAGGCTCATCCTGCCCAAATCCAGTATGTTATACAGCAAATGTGCCCAGAGTGCTGGAGAATTGTGTGAGGAACAACAAGGTGGAAGTACAGTAAAGTGAGGGTCCTTCTTAGGATTTCATTCCTCTGGGAATCAGATCTCAGGTTGACTCCAACAGCAATAGCATTGGCAGTACCTTCTCATCAGTGAGTGTCCCTTGCCATTACAATGAACAAAGCTTATACAACGACTACAACTACAATAGGACACATTTACTAGATGCTTAGCATGTGTCAGCCACAGTTCCAAGTACTTCTACAGACATTTTATTTTACAAGATAAGTATTTTAATGCTCATTTAAAAGATAAGGCAACTGGGACTCCAGAGTAACTTGTTCAAAGTCACATGGCTAGAGTAGAGAATTGAAGTAGGAGCTCTGTACATACGATCCCAAAAGATTACATTAGAGATTAAAAGCAATATAGAAGTTGCAGTGGCCTAAGAGTAAAAGGAGATTCTATTTAGGTGGAGAAGTTGAAAGAGACCTTTTTTCTTCCAATACATTGTAGCTGTTGTAGAGCTTCGTAGTAATAGAGTTGAAGCTGAAAACTTGGGTTATCTAGCTGGAGACTACATGTCCCAGCCCCCTTGTAGGCAGATGAGGCCAAGTTCTCAATAGTGATATGTGAACAGAAGTGGTATGTGTCACTTCCTGGCTAGAGCCTTAAGTCCATAGAGATGCTTCTGCTTTCTCTTCTCTCTTCCACTGGCTGAAACCTGAGCATGCCAGTTATTTAGTTTTGACCATAGGTATGACGACAGTGCCCTATTTGAGGGCAGAGTATATCTCAGAAAGTACTTGATTGTCACAGTGACCATGAGGATTAGAGTTGTTCTTCCTTCCAAGACCACTCACTTCAAAACCATTACATGAGAGAGAAATAAGCATCTATATTCTTAAATCTTCTATTTTGGTTTTTTTTTTTTTATAGTAGCTTATTTCAGCCCTTTATTACACAGAAAAAGCTGACGTTGTCAACTTAGGGGTATGCATGCAAGCACTGCAGTTGATGGAGAGCCCACCCTCTCATCCCTATCCCCATGTTTCAGCAACACAACCAAACCAATACACTGAATATCTACCACTGAAAGGAGACCTAGAGGACTTTCAGTGCCCAGAATTTTTGACAGTCTTTTCTTTGTCAGCAGGAGTGACTTCAGAGCCCAATTATGTCTGTCATAGGTAATTTAATAAATACGATCAGAGATGAACTATGTATAAAATCAATTTGTATTCCATACATTTAAACAAATATAGTGAAATATACCAAGCTATACGGTAAGCACACATAAAAACAATTATGCTAGGGTGCCTAGCCTAATGTTAAGAGATGTTTTGCTTCTTAGTTCATAGATTTCCATAAGTGTAAAGTATTATAGCCACTATCGACATGTGGAGAGATTAAATGTAAAACCATCCGAACAACTTTGGAAAAAAAGTAAATTCTGCACTCCAAGTAATTGAATAGGGCCATACAGTACTCAACTAGTGCTAATATAGTGCCAGGTAACAAACAACTCTAAAGTTCTCACTTGACACTTCCACTAACACTCCACTGGTCAAAGCAAATTCCTATGGCCAAACCCCACATCAACAGGCAAGGAAATTTAATCACATAGCAGGAAACACTGCCAAGTTACATGGCAAAAGACATGGATATATAATGATATAACACTGGAAGTAAAAAGTTGGAACCAACAATAATCCAATTTCTCACTAGGTGAGTATAAATGTAGGTTTATCTAATCATAAGACTCCGTGTACTTTCCCTTGAGTCACATTGCCCTGAAATGTTAATTTTATGTTTTCATGTATGTGTCCTCACTTAATCTTAACAATATTCTTATGAAGTAGTATCACTAATTCCATTTTAGAAATGAGATGCTCATTAAGGTTGAGTAAGTCAGCCAATGACAGAAGTTAAGCCATGGCAGAACTGAAGTTCAAATCAGTTCTCTTTGAAAAAGTGCTCTTTAAAATGTGAAGGAATTAAACTATTTCATAACACTTTTCAGTGTGTCCCCAAAGACATTCACTTTATGAACTACTCAGAAAGCCTTTCTGCAGCAGTTACTGTGTAAGGGACACCACACAAAGCATGAACACCACAGCAAGGCCTTAGTGTAAAAAAAATCAATGAATACATAACCTTTCATTTGAGTTCTATGTCCATGTCAAGTAAATAACATCCTCAATTAAAATCATTCATGTCTTGCTTGATGAACAATAATCTATTTGACAGCATTATAATAACTCCCAGTTAAACAAAACCTACTTCCTTTCAGTAAATGGTGTCTGTTTGGCTTCAAGTGCATGGCCCACTTCAAGACATATTCTTTCTCCAAGAATCAATTATTCATTTATTTCTGCTCTTACAGATGCACACATATAATGTCAGAAAGGTATCCTTGTTACAAATATTTACTAGTTAGCTTGTCCTTTAAGATAACTTTTCTCCCTTTTTGTGAGTTTGAATTCTAAATTTGATTTGGCATACTCTATTTGGTCATAATTTTGATTAAAAATCACCAGTTACAATTTTTGTTCTGTTGTACATAAACCAAATCTTAGCTGAATTCATGCAATTAATGCAATGAAAGCTGGGTGAATAGAACCAAATATTTTCTGACAAGAGCTATAATAATTTTGGTTAATGGAAAACAAGAATAGTCTTTGGTGTTTGTGAAAATTTTGGACAAATGAGATGTTCTGGATAAGACAGATAAAGAGACTAATATGATGCTTGTTTTGAATTAAGTAAAAAATGTTAGAAATCAATAAAAGTATCCTTTTGATAAGCATAAAACTGATCTGAACCATTTTTTAATCATTTCCAAATGGAATACAAGAAGTTCCCACGTGTGTGCTTATTAATGTAGGTTACTTCAAACCTCATTTTATGTGTTCTACCAACAAAATGGTGCCACCAGTTGATGTAACACATTTTATTTCTCCCAAACTAGTTTTCCCTTATTTTTTATAATTTTATTTTAAAGAAATTTCCATAGTATGTTTTCCTCTCATTAAAAACATATTGGGGCACCTGGGTGGCTCAGTCGGTTAGGTGTCTGACTCTTGATTTCAGCTCAGGTCATGATCTCTGGGTTATGAGATCAAGCCCCATGTTAGGCTCCATGCTGGGCATGGAGCCTGCTTAAGATTCTCTTTCCCTCTGCCCCTCCCCACCCAACTCTCTCTCTCTGTCTGTCCCTCTCAAAACAAAACAAAACAAAACAAAAAAACCCACATTGTATAGAGAGAGTACTCTGAAGCAGGTGTCTTCCATTTATCAGAACCACACACAGATCTACTCAATGATCCCCACTTTTAATAAAGTACCAGGCTTATGAGTTTCTATTAATACCACAATTTTATTTTATTATTTTATTTTTTATTTTTTAAAGATTTTATTTATTTATTTGAGAGAGAGAATGAGATAGAGAGAGCATGAGAGGGGGGAGGGTCAGAGGGAGAAGCAGACTCCCCACCGAGCAGAGAGCCCGATGTGGGACTCGATCCCAGGACTCCAGGATCATGACCTGAGCCAAAGGCAGTCGCTTAACCAACTGAGCCACCCAGGCGCCCAATACCACAATTTTAAAAGAGAAATAAGCAACTAGGAAAAGTCAATTGCTTTATACATAACTCAATTTTTAAGCTCCTAAGAGGAGCTTTCTTTTATTAATGTATTGTATCATATTGATTGATTTGCAGATGTTGAACCAACCTTGCAGCCCAGGGATAAATCCCACTTGGTCGTGGTGAATAATCCTTTTAATGTACTGTTGTATCTTATTGGCTAGTATTTTGGTGAGAATTTTTGCATCCATGTTCATCAAGGATATTGGTCTGTAATTCTTTTTGATGGGGTCTTTGTCTGGTTTTGGGATCAAGGTAATGGTGGCCTCATAAAACGAGTTTGGAAGTTTTCCTTCCATTTCTATTTTTTGGAACAGTTTCAGAAGAATAGGTATTAATTCTTCTTTAAATGTTTGGTAGAATTCCCCTGGGAAGCCATCTGGCCCTGGGCTTTTGTTTGTTAGGAGATTGTTGATTACTGCTTCAATTTCCTTAATGGTTATAGGTCTGTTCAGGTTTTCTATTTCTTCCTGGTTCAGTTTTCATGGTTGATAGACCCTTTAAGTAGGATACATCTCTATGAATGCATCCATTTCTTCTAGATTATCTAATTTGCTGGCATAGAGTTGCTCATAATATGTTCTTATAATTGTTTGTATTTCTTTGGTGTTGGTTGTGATCTCTCCTCTTTCATTCATGATTTTATTTATTTGGGTCATTTCTCTTTTCTTTTTGATGAGTCTGGCCAGGGGTTTATCAATCTTGTTAATTCTTTCAAAGAATCAGCTCCTAGTTTCGTTGATCTGTTCTACTGTTCTTTTGGTTTCTATTTCATTGATTTCTGCTCTGATCTTTGTTTTTTCTCTTCTCCTGCTGGGTTTAGGTTTTATTTGCTGTTCTTTCTCCAGCTCCTTTAGGTGTAGGGTTAGGTTGTGTATTTGAGACCTTTCTTGTTTTTTGAGACTTGTATTACTATATACTTTCCTCTTAGGACTGCCTTTGCTGCATCCCAAAGATTTTGAACAGTTGTGTTTTCATTTTCATTGGTTTCCATGAATTTTTTTAATTCTTCTTTAATTTCCTGGTTGACCCATTCATTCTTTAGTAGGATGCTCTTTAGGCTCCATGTATTTGAGTTCTTTCCGACTTTTCTCTTGTGATTGAGTTCTAGTTTCAAAGCATTGTGGTCTGAAAATAGGCAGGGAATGAACCCAATCTTTTGGTACCAGTTGAGACCTGATTTGTGACCTAGGATGTGATCTATTCTGGAGAATGTTCCATGGGCACTAGAGAAGAATGTGTATTCTGTTGCTTTGGGATGGAATGTTCTGAGTATATCTTTGAAGTCCATTTGATTCAATGTGTCATTTAAGTCTTTATTTCCTTGTTGGTCTTTTGCTTAGATGATCTGTCCATTTCAGTGAGGGGGGTGTTAAAGTCCCCCACTATTACTGTATTGTTGTCAGTGTGTTTATTTGCTTTTGTTATTAATTGGCTTATATAAGTGGCTGCTCCCATGTTAGGGGCATAGATATTTACAATTGTTAGATCATCTTGTTGGATAGACCCTTTAAGTAGGATATAGTGTCCTTCCTCATCTCTTATTACAATCTTTGGTTTAAAATCTAATTTGTCTGGTATAAGGATTGACACCCCAGCTTTCTTTTGGTGTCCATTAGCATGGTAAATGGTTTTCCACCCCCTCACTTTCAATCTGGGGGTGTCTTTGGGTCTAAAATGAGTCTCTTGCAGACAGCACATTGATGGGTCTTGTTTTTTATCCAATCTGATACCCTGTGTCTTTTGATTGGGGCATTTAGCCTATTTACATTCAGGGTAACTATTGAAAGATATGAATTTAGTGCCATTGTATAGCCTGTAAGGTGACTGTTACCGTATATTGTCTCTGTTCCTTTCTGGTCTATGTTACTTTTAGGCTCTCTCTTTGCTTAGAGGACCCCTTTCAATATTTCTTGTAGGGCTGGTTTCATGTTTGCAAATTCCTTTAGTTTTTGTTTGTCCTGGAAGCTTTTTATCTATCCTTCTTTTTTCAATGACAGCCTAGCTGGATATAGTGTTCTTGGCTGCATATTTTTCTCATTTAGCGCCCTGAATATATCATGCCAGTCCTTTCTGGCCTGCCAGGTCTCTGTGGATAGGTCTGTTGCCAATCTAATGTTTCTACCATTGTAGGTTACAGATCTCTTCTCCTGAACTGCTTTCAGAGTTTTCTCTTTGTCTCTGAGACTCATAAGTTTTACTATTAGATGTCAGGGTGTTGACCTATTTTTATTGATTTTGAGCAGGGTTCTCTGTGCCTCCTGGATTTTGATGCCTGTTTCCTTCCCCAAATTAGGGAAGTTCTCTGCTATAATTTGTTCCAATATACCTTCTGCCCCTCTCTCTCTTTCTTCTTCTTCTGGGATCCCAATTATTCTAATGTTGTTTCGTCTTATGGTATTGCTTATCTCTCGAATTCTGCCCTCGTGATCCAGTAGTTGTTTATTTCTCTTTTTCTCAGCTTCTTTATTTTCCATCATTTGGTCTTCTATATCACTAATTCTCTCTTCTGCCTCATTTATCGAAGCAGTTAGAGCCTCCATTTTTGATTGCACCTCATTAATAGCCTGTTTGATTTCAACTTGGTTAGACTTTAGTTCTTTTATTTCTCCAGAAAGGGTTTCTCTAATAACTTCCATGCTTTTTTCAAGCCCAGCTAGTATCTTTAAAATAATCATTCTTAACTCTAGTTCCAACATCTTACTAATGTCTGTATTGATTAGGTCCCTGGCAGGCAGTACTGCCTCTTGTTCTTTTTGTTGAGGTGATTTTTCTGTCTTGTCATTTTGTCCAGAGGGGAATAGATGAATGAGAGAACAAAATGCTAACAGGGTAACAACGTCCCCAGAAAATATACACTAAACAAATCAGAAAAGACCTGAAACTGGGGGAAAAGAAAGGGAAAGAAAGAAAAAAGAAAAAAGAAAAAGGAAAAGAAAAAAAATAAAAACAAACAAACAAAACAAAAAAACAGAATATGATCAAATATGATCAGGCTGGTGCATAGATCAGTGCTACACACTAGATTTTGGGTGTATTTTGGTCTGTTAGAAGAAAGTGCCTCCCAAAATTTTAAAGAAAGAAAAACTTATATATGTACAAAAATAAGGGTTAATACGATGAAGGGATGGAATATGACTGTAAAGATGAAAATTATAAAAGATTTTATAAAAGGAATTGATAAGAAGTTGGTTGAAAAAAGAAAGAAGAGGATTTAAAAGAAAAAAAAAGGGAGAGAATGTGATCGGGCAAGAGACTAGAACAAAGCCATACACTAGAGATTTAGGGTATATTTTGATCTGTTAGAAGAAACTGTATCCCAAAATTTTAGAGAGAACACCTTATATATATATACCAAAAATAAGGGTAACTACTATGAAGGGATAGAATATGACTCTAAAAATGAAAAATAAAAAAGATTTTTTTAAAAAGGGATTGGTAAGATGTTGGTTGAAAAAGGGAAAAAGAAAAATTCAAAAAAAAAAAATAAAAGTTAAAAAAATTAACTTTGAAAGACTAAAGAATCATGGGAAAAAAAACATGAATTCTATGTGCAGTATTCCCCTAGCACTGGAGTTCTGCCGTTCTCATTGATCGGTAAACTTGGTCTTGGCTGCCTGTTCTTGCTGATCTTCTAGGGGAAGGGCCTGTTGCCGTGGTTCCCAAATGTCTTTGCTGGAGGCGGAATTGCCCCGTCCTTCCCGGGTCAGGGCTAAGTAATCTGCTCGGGTTGCTCTCGGGAGCTTTTGTTCCCTGAAAGCTTTCGGTGCAGCTTTGGAAGACAAGAGTGAAATGGTGGCCTCCCAATCTCTGCCCTGGAGGAGCTGAGAACTTGGGGCCCCACTCCTCAGTGCGCCCCCAGAGAAAAGCAGTCAGTCACTCCCGTCTCCCCGGTCTCCGGCCACACTCCATGCTCACCCGGCCTGTAACCGAGCATTTCTATCTCTGGCACCCGACCCCCCGTCTGGAGTCTCCAAACTCAGCAGATCCCTGCGGTGCGCTCCCACTCTGCTCCTCCCGGGGCAGGAAGGGGAGTCTCCCCAGATCTGCTGCTTGTTGGGTCCCTGCTGGAGGAGCAGTGGCCCGACTGTGCTGCAGATCACGGTTTATGGCAACCCCGAGCTGAGAGCCCACGCCTCAGCTCCATCTGTGCAGCCGGCTTCCCCACTATGATACCTGGGAGCTCTGCCGCACTCAGGCACCCCCGGTCTTTCTGTGACCCTGAGGGTCCTGAGACCACACTGTCCCGTAGGGTTCCACCCCCCGCTTAGCCACTGGAGCGATGTCCCTCAGTGGAGCCGACTTCTAAAAGTTCCGATTTTGTGCTCTGTGTCTCTATCACTTGCCAGAAGCGGCCTACGGAGGCCCCCTCCCCCCACCGTCTATCCTCCCAAATATCGCCTCGGATTCACTTCGCACGTCCTACCTTTCAGAAAGTGGTCACTTTTCTGTTCAGAGAGTTGCTGCTATTCTTTTCTTCAATCTCCTGTTGGGTTCGTAGGTGTTCAGAATGGTTTGATCCCTATCCTGCGGGGTCCTGGGACCAGACGAAATCCAGGTCTCCTACTCCTCCGCCATCTTGCCTCCACTAAAGCATATATTTTCATAGCAGTAATCACTTCATTAAAAATCCAGGTAGCTTGCTTTGCCTTAAATATCATCTACTTGCTTAGTTTTTATATAGTTTAGCGAAAAATTGCCAAGTGAAAGCCAATTATTTGTTAGTCAGCCTTCCAAAAATAACAAGCATATTCTTCACTTTACCAATGAAAAGCTATTTGGACATGATCCCTTCCAACAAAAGCTAATCACAATTCTTGTTCTTGTCAGCATCATTGGCACCTCACAGCTCTTAAATAAATTCTAAGGAAGATCTAGTAGAAGATTTCTGCCAGAGCAGGAGAGAAAAGCACTGGCTTGTGGGATGAGTCCCTCGAGCAGAGAGGAATGGAGGCTTTCATAAAGGCACTTTCCATTTCATTCTTTACACTGAGTTCTGTTGATAGGGAAATGGACTCAGCTTTTGGTTTCAAAACCACCATGGACATGTTTATCTTAGGCAACGTGGTGCCATTGCTAAAAAGGAGTATGTTAATTTAAAAAATAACTTAGAATCTATGATGTTATCTGGCATATATAACACTGCAGAGCCTCACTAGATAGTTATTATCAGCTGCAGGAACAATAAAGGGGAGTATTTCAATTTTAGCAAATCAGTATAGCCACACTCTCACTTCAAAAAACAGCATAATATACAAATGAGTTTATGTTAATTAGTAACAACACATATTGCTCAAAGGCAGAGAAGTAAAAATATAAACACATATATATTATTTCTAAGGACTAGTAAAATAGAATAGATAACTTCCACTAGGGGCAATAGAAAATTTTTAAATTTTCAAAAGCAGATGAGTTTTAGAAACTAAAATGATTTTGGTTTTATCCCATACACTATTATTTTAGTGCCAATGTTTAGTAAATACTGTATTATGATACTTATGGAAAGAACTATGAAAAAATGTAAGGAATCATAGTCATGGCATTGACCAATTCATGTTTTGCTAATCTTCACTGATGCATTTGAAAATTAAAATTTTGATTAAGGCAAAAAACACTAAGCCTAAAAATCATTTAATCTAAAAATTATTAAAAGGATCCAGATAAAGTATGACTATAGGTTAAATATAGATATGAAGTAAGAGAACTCCCCACAGCTTACATGTCTCTTAAAATCCAATTTCATTCTGAATGCATGTTTAAACATTACACAGATTTCAGCAATATTTATTATTGCCCTTAATCTATCCTGGCATAGAATGGCAATGAAGTCAAATGAAAAAGCAGGAATGAGACATTATATGATCATAATTGGTGATACGTTTATGTGTGTGTGGTGTGTGCACGCATAAGCGTACATGTGGGGGTGTGTGTAGAAATATGGCGAGGGGGGTGGGAAGGAGGCATGGGGAAATCCTGATAGAAAATATTTAAGGGGCACCCAGATGGCTCAGTCAGTTAAGTGTCTGACTTTGGCTCATGTCATGATCTCCAGGTCCTGGGATCCAGTCTCTCCTTGGGCTCTATGCTCAGCAGGGAGTTGTGCTTCTCCTTCAGTCTCTCCCTCTGCCCCTCCCCCCACTTGGGCTTGCACTCTCTCTCTCTCTCTCAAATAAATAAATAAATAAAATATTTTTTTTAAAAAAGAAAATATTCAAAAATTTACCTTTGTTTTCTTTGTAAACTGAATATGGGTGAAATTTTTCCTTTTTTTCCCTTCATTTTCCTCTTTTTTTGTTTTGTTTTTGCAAATAACATACTTTTATAATCAGAATTTTTAATCATTTCATCAATTTTCAAAATTTTCTGACCAAACACAAAACAAATTTTTAAAAGACATAATTAAGCAATTCCCTAATTCCTCTATTCTATTCTAAACAAAGTAAAGTAAATGGAATTAACTCACAGAATTAAAATTACTTTTTGTTAAAATATCTATATTTGTCAAGTGTGCACGCCCCTGTATACATAAATTAGGGAAACCTCAACTTGTTTCAAAGTTAATGATTAATAGTAAGTCTATCTATTTTAGACTGACTTTGACACAAAATGATTCACAAAGTAAAATAATTTTTCTTCAGCTGTTGGGGGGCCAGCAAGTTTGGAGTTAAAAGGGGCTGAGCAGATTGAATTCTAGCTTGTCTCATACTTGCACAATCCAAAGTTGCCATACAGAGTTCTTTTGAAAATGTAGAAATGTAACCAGTGTTTAGAATTCCAACCACAAAAACATGTGTATGCTGTTTTGTTTTTTTTTTAAACCAAAGCATTTTCTCTTGATGTTTCAGCGGTTGGAATTAATTTTAGAAGCACATGCTACAAAGTGGTAAGAATTACCCCCATTTTTGTTGTTGTTGATGTTCTATAATATGGGAGTTGGCTATAATTGACATTGTTTTGTAGAAAAGAATTGTTCATCTAACATGTGCTCTTGAAACCCACTTTACCTTCAGCCCAACATAGATGTACTTGCTGTAGACTATCAGTAAGCATGTTTTCTTCAGAAGATAAAGTTCTAGGAATAAGACAAGAAAATCATTACTGAAAAAATGTCATTATACAAGGGAGTATAGAACTAAATTCTAAATTCTGTTTTCTAATTTATATATCATTTTAAAGAGAGGTAAATATTTATGAACTGGAAATGTCAGGTAAGAATTCATAAAGAAAATAGGATTTGTTTGGTCCTGGAAAGATAATGGTAATGATGATGATTATATAGGTATGAATTGACAACATATACCAAGAACTTTGCTTTGCATAGGTTATCTCATTTAGTCTTTCCAGAACCTTATAAAGTAGAAGTCTGATTATCTTTATTTTACAAATGAGGAAACTGAGATAAGAAAGATCAAGTTACTTGCCAGGTGGAGGTAGGATTCCAACCCTGCCAGACTGTTTTCCAATTTCTGTTCTGATTTCCTGTCCTGATTCAAATAATCAGATAAGTTTGACAAGCATCATCCAAGATTATCATTACATACATGCCTTCCTAGATTTCTCAGAATCCTCTTCCATAATGGCCTGCACTATTTTCTATCCACTTGCTGGTTCCTAGCTAGTCCATCTTGGGCACTCTGATACTAAATTTTTGTTGAATCATGAATAAGAATGCTAAAAGCTTCAGAATGCCAAGAGGAAATCTGACTGCATATCAGAATAACCTGGAGATTGTTAAAACTACAAATTCATAGATCCCTACTTCTTGAGATCTGTAGTTTAAAAAAAGAATTCCCACATTAATCTAGGGTTGCTAAAAGAGCATTTGAGATCAGTAGCTAGTGCTTTATCTATGAATCTTAGTTGTCCCAAGACTTAACTAACTCTAGTGCAAAATCTCAAGTCACAGTATCTGGGAGACCATTCTATTATTCAGTTAACAAGCAAACATTTAATTAAGACTAATTATGAGTCAGCCAGATTCTGGGGAAGGGGGAAAAAAAAAAAGACAGTGACTTCCTTTAAGAAGCTCATTGTTTGTTGACATAGAGAAATAAGCCAAAAATCACGGACAGTAGATAAGTTTCAGGATGGGTTCATGCATAGGATTCAGTGAGAGCATATAAAACGGCATTACAATCTCCTGGTTTCTTCCACTTTCTCTGGCTCTTTTTTGGCTCTCCTTTTGCTCCTTCCCATGTAGTCTACTAGAGGTTTTATTTATATCATTTCACTGAATCTTCACAATGCTCAGAAGGCTAATTAGTGATTTAAGATAAGGAATTTAGGACTCAAGAAGGATTTAAAAATCTGTCTAAGGGTATATACCTAAACAACAGAAAGAGAATTCAAAACCACAGTTATGTATTCCAAAGTCCAAGAGTCCACCCCTCACATTTTGCAAATTGCCAACAATTTTAAGGATGTTTATCTCAGAAAATGAATAGTACAGTCAATCCTTTGCACATGGAAATAGCTTGAATTTTAAGCTCTTCGCTTAGTTCCAATAAGTAACACATCCAGTCAATTTGAATAGTTTACGTCTTGCTTGGTGAACAATGAGTTATTTTACAATGACTATAACAACAGTTCAAAGTCTGGGTCTTCTTGTTCCACCCTGCACATGGCCTGCACATGACCCAGTGCCCATGTCGATAACCTGACTTGTGTTGTGACATTTAGGATGCTTGTCTTTCTTCCCAACCCTGTTCATGGTAATCCACAAATTGCTTGATTTTAGCAGAGGAGCTCTCAATCCTGGATTCCTATTCATTCCCTGGTAGCCTATAGCAGATCATTCTGGACATCTGACACTGAATGTGCACATTCTTTGGATTGTATGGTCTTCCAACACCTTCAACTTTCCCTCCTCCAAGCAAATGAAACTTAATGTGGTTTGGAAATCACCAAAACCATTTCTGTTTGGCTATCCCCTAGGTCACAGGTTCTAGCAAAGTAGTAATAATTATCTTGAAGTAGTACTGACCTTCAAGATGGGGGGAATTCCTCCTGAAATTGGAATGAAAAAGTGTATGTGGTCAATTAGCATAAACTCTTTGGATAATATTTTTCACTGGATCACCTAGTATTTTATATTGTTTAATGTACTTGATTAGAAGACAGTGGAGTGAGCATAGGTCTTGGAGTCAGGTCATATTTTAAAATTTGTTCAAAAGACACATTGACACTTAACCTTGAAGTGTTAATATGAATTGTATCAGTTTCCTGGGGCAGATATAACAAATTACCACAAACTGGTGGCTTAAAAAACCTAAAATTTATTTTCTCAAAGTTCTGGAAGCCAGATGTCTGAAATCAAGGTGTCAGCAGGGTTGATTCCTTCTGAAGGCTATGAGGAAGAAACTATCCCATGCATCTTTCTTAGCTTCTGGTAGCTACTGGCAATCCTTGGTGTTTTTTGGCTTGTAGATGTCATCACTCCAATCTCTGCCTCTATCATCACATGATATTCTTCCTGTGTGTATCTGTGTATCTCTGTGTTTCTCTTTCCTTTTCATATAAAGACACCAGTCATTGGATTAGGACCCATCCTATTCCAGTATGACTTCATCTTAACTAACATCTTCCATTTGAAAAGACCCTATTCCCAAATAAGGTCACATTCTGAAGTTCACATGCATTCTGGGGGAGACACTATTCAACCCAATGCACAAACATTAGTGAGAAGAATTGTAAAGAACCTAGCATTAATGCCTGGCACATAATTAGTGCCCAATAAATAGTAATTTTTGGTATTTGTAGTTGACTAAACTGGCTAGTTAGCGTTGAGTAATGTTAGAGAGTGCTGAGCATGTAGCAAAGGCCCATAGCAACTTACCACAACTATGTCCATGAATCTTTTTCACTGTGTTTTTCTCCCAATCCTTGGCAATTAAAGTGCAGTGCTCAAGGCAAGTAAATTCAACCCCGAAATCAATCAGTTTGCTCTAGTTTCTTGAAAGCCACATTAGTACCTCTAAAATATAAGCAGGGAATTGGCAGACCTGCCTGATACCTTGAATTAAATTTTGTGGCAAGCCATGCTGTGCACTAATAATGGATTGCCCATTGTTCATTAGTACAGGGAGGGTTTGCTGGTACTTCAAATTAAGTGGTGAGCATTCTGTTTGTTTTAATTGTATACTTTTCTCTGTTCAGTTTTTATGGAGCCCAGGGCAGCTACTTCTCTGTTCTTTTTATAAAATTTTTCTGAGTGCTAAAATTAATATTGTGGCATTTCTTAGGCACTACATAGGGATTTTAAGGAAAAGAAGGTAACCCTTTTTCACAGAAAGCTAACTGTGATTGTACTGAGAAACAGGAAACTACTCAAGGAGTCTGGAGAATCTCTCTAGCAAGGCCCTCTGTGTCTCCCCTTGGACTTGCTATCATTCTCTCTTCTGAGCCCAATTCCTACTTTGTTCCCCAGTTCTTTCAAGTCAGCCATTATCTTCAAACTTGTAAAATCATCTTATTGTATATACCAGTTCAAAATCTAGCCCCCGCTATTTCAACATTCAATGAATTATTCAGCCTTAAAAAAGGAAGGAAATCCTAGCATATGGAATAACAGAGGGTAAACCTGGAGGACATTATGCTAAGTAAATAAGCCAGACAGAGAAAGACAAGTATGGCATCATTCTACTTATATGAGGTATCTAAAAGAGTCAAACTCATAGAAACAGAGTGGAATGGTAGTCCCCAGGGGTGAAGGAAGGGGAAATGAGGCACTGAAGTTCAATGGGCACAAAGTTTCAGTTATGCAAGATGAGAAAGCTCTAGAGATCTGCTGTGAGACTGTGCCTACAGTTAACAATATTGTATTGTGCACTTAAACATTTGTGAGGAGAGTATAACTAAGGTATTTTTTACACACACACACACACACACACACACCAACAACCTCCACTATTTCAATGTCCAACAATATAAAATTGATTATATAAAACATAAATTATAGTATATCCCCACAATGCAGTCAGTAAAAGCATAGATTATATAATAACAACAACAATAATAATAATAATAAACATTTGACTGGTCTATAGGGCCAGCCACTGTTATAAATGTCTTATACGTATTATCTCATTTAATCCTTATCACACTCCTATAAATTAAATACCATTACTAGTCCCACTTCTCAAATGAGAAAATGAAATGCACAATGATTAAATAATTGCCCAAGTCATACAGCTGATAAATTGTACAGCTTCAGGAAAGACATGGATAAGCCAGGAAGGCACAGAAGTCCAGAATATAGTGTTAGCTTTAAAAAAACATAAAACAAAAATATGTTATTATTCCACTTTATTAAAAATTAAACAGAGATAAAAAGATTATACTTTTAGAAAATGCTCTGAAAAGATAGAACCGAAATAGTTAAGAGGATTAACTCTGGAAAGTGAGAATACCGGTGGAGAGATTACAACTTTTTATTTTGTACAATCCTGTATTATTTTTAATTTTTCAAAACCCAATATTCTTTAAAGTAAACAGATAATTAAGAATTACACTCATTACTTCCTTTGATGTTAGGAATGTACATATGATGTAATTGTACAGCACTGTATGACATGCCATGAGATGTTTTGAGGTCAGGTGGTAACTATATGGATAAATTTCTCTCTACACTATTCTTTCCATGACTCTAGCCAGACTTTGAGAAAACTGCATGTTGTTTTACCATCCTGTAGTCTTTTTCCTTTTTCCTTTTTGACCTGAATTATTCTATGATCTGATGCCTCTAATCTACTTTTAGGGACATTATAAGAAACAGCTTCCTCAAATATACTTCTGTATTTACTAAAAGAATGTTGTGGAAAACAGTTTTTAATGCACTTCCCATAGTTTCTTTCTGAGAACATACTGCAAAAATATTTCTCTAGATTCAATGTGGAGAACAGTTTTACTCTTCTGAGTAACTACTTTGTTCTTTTTATATGGACACTCAGATATTTCACCAACACATGATTCTGCATTACAAGGTCTGCCAGAAAGTTCAAGAGGTATTTGCTTCCTGTTTCTAGAGTATGCATCATCCTTGCAGCTCAGCTGACTGATCACACTCTTAGTTTCATCCCATTTTTCTCACTTTTGTTCTCCCAGATTTATTAGTCTATTTTTTAATCCCTCCTCCTCCCTGCTTTTTTGGTCTTATTTGTATTTTTTGATAAATGCCTTAAATCATCTTAGAACAAGGCTACATAAAAGGAATAATATTTAAATTAATGAAATGTAATTGACACATGTATTAGTTTAAGTTGGGCTTAGTTAAATTTAAATTACCTATTACTTCTAAGATGGCCATGGGAAAGAGAGTTTAATCATGCACTTTTCCCATATGCTTATGAGATCTTCTCAAAATGTAGTATGGGCATCTTATAACTTGAGAGAAGAAATGCAACTAAAAAACATAAATCATTGTCATTTAAGAAATTACTAAGACCTAATTTTGCAAGGCCTTGGGGCACTCTGAAAAAATGGACCTAGCATCTGCTCCTAAGATTTTAATATGAATCTTAGATACATTATATCCAAATCTAGCACTTTGGGATCTAATAATATTCAAACTATATTTATAGCATTCTAAGAACATGAGGGGTATATTCAGTTCTGGTTGAAAAAATGCTATAAAGCATTTTCACAAAGGGGCTTGTCTTGAGGAAAGCAAAAGACAATTTCCAGGAGTCACCAGGGTTTAAATAACTTCTGAATTAATTCAGATGATATAAGAGGAACATTTCAAGAATAATCTTACAGAAAAGCTTTCTATTTGCCTCATTAATTTCCTCAGGCTTCAGTTCACTAGGAGAAAGTAATAACCTCTAAAAATAAAGCAAAAATGGGTAATAAGGACTCAACTTTAAATTTAAATATTACAAGCAAACATATCTAAGTTGCAAAAGTATTAAAATATTCCCTGTTCTTGCCTTATTAGAAATGAAACTTCCTAGGCTAAAGCCCAGTGGGAGAGGAGTGATGCTCCATAATTCATTTTTCCCCATCCTTAATGACAAAAAATTCTTCTCTTTTTTATTATAAAAGTAAGTAATCATCTCAAATTGTCAGCCTATTAATGTCATGTAATTGCCATGACATGCCACAGAATGTAGGCAAATATGCCTCTGAATTATTATTTTCCAGCTGCCAGGCCTATTATTACCACTTGACCACACAAGCTGTTGGTACCATATTGCCATTCTGTCTGTTATGTTACTATGATTAATCATCATGTCAGAGCCAGCAAGCTTTGGTCACTATCACCACCAAGGCAAAGAGGTAGTTATGTTAGCCTTTTGGATTGTCAATGACAGATACTATAATCAACTTCAAATTTAGAAATTTGGGGAAACTAATTACATGTTGACACATAATCAGTTCCACAGAGGAGGCAATTAAACATTGAAACAGTGTGGATCCATTCTGGCTGACAAATAATGACTAAAATTCATTAAATTTCATTTCCATTAACTTCCACATGATTTTAGGATCAAGCAGATATATTTTGAAATGGTTATCTCCCACATTCAAGTGATTCCAACTACTGAAATAACTCAATAATATCCTTGCAAAATAAATTTGATATCTAAGTCTTCAATAATTCAAACAAGTGGGGCGCCTGGGTGGCTCAGTTGTTAAGGCTTCGGCTCAGGTCATGATCCCAGGGTCCTGGGATCAAGCCCCACATCGGGCTCCCTGCTTGGCGGGAAGCCTGCTTCTCCCTCTCCCACTCCCCCTGCTTGTGTTCCCTCTCTCGCTGTGTCTCTCTCTGTCAAATAAATAAAAAAAATATTTTTAAAAAATAATAATTCAAATAAGTATTAAAAAGGCATTTGGCCTTAATTTGGGGAAACTGATTATCATATCCTGATGAGAATTCCTACTTAATTTTTTTTGACTAATCAACATTAAAAAGTGATACCTTTGTTTCTAAATAAGATGTTTTGTTCTTAAAGTAAATGAAAAATATCCAATAAAATGTAATCTCATCAAGTGGATTTACCCAGCCAAAGCCAAAATATCGTATCAAGGGGAAAAAAAGATTTAAATCATAATGCCCACTCTTCCATAGAATATAACTCTAAGCTAAAACTATTTACACTTGAAACCACCTGAACATTCTCATTTTGGAAAATTGTACTTGGAGAAATTTTTGATTGATTCATTGATTAACTGATTTGCTTTTACCTAGTTAGAGATGCCTAGAACTAAGGCTAACAACTGCATGGATATTCACTCAAAAGTAAACACTAGATACCTAAGCATTTTAAAATAATTTTTTTCCAAAAGGTATTGTTAAACTGCACACTACACCAGACCATTAAAATAATTAGTGCACTGGATGATTTGGTGGCCAACGATATTCATACATTCCACTTGGATGACTCCAGATTTCACTAATTCATGATCAGTTTCTCCCTCAGCAGAAATTTTCTCCCTTTATTTATTGCGTTGGATTGGTGTTGACTTTCAAGGGCTTCATGACAGATGTGATTAGTTATGTTCCTTAAAGAGTCTCAAATTAGAACTTAAAGGAACCAGAACCTAAGTGGCTTCCCTGTGGTCTACAAATTCTTTCAACGGCTTTTCTTCAGCAGCTCCTGGTTTTCATAACATGAAGAAAGGTCTATTGGTTCAAAATGTTTAGTTTGTTTTTAATTAGTATTGTATTACTCTTTACTGCTGTTTTATAATTTAAAATACAGCCATTTGAATATAAAGAAATAATTCTGAAAAACAAATATATTTTAGATATATAGTTCCAAAGTTGCATTTTCTTTTTCATGTCCTATAAATAACATTTAATAATTTGTATGTACTCAATAGGCATTTACTCCTAAGGAATATGTTATAGGTTACCTTTTGTTTCCATCTACAAAGAGAAAGTATAAATCAGTATCAAAAAGGGTAATCAGAAAATTAAAGGTTCCTTGTGATTTTTGAAGGAAAATATAATTTGGGAGGTCCATAATAAAGTTGATTTTATTAAAAAATATTTAACCTTTTAAAATCTTTCATCTGCATCTATTGAGTTCAAATCAGTTTTGCAACCATTACATCACATTATTAACTATATCTTTTTTTAAAACTCAAAAAGTTATAACATGTTCTCTAGTAGAATTTCAGTTCATTTCAGCTAGCATTGGTTCTTACTCTGAACCAGGCATCATGACACAGGATGGAAACAAAGACATGGTAGAAAATGTCCTGTCTTCTAAGAACTTCCATATGTGAACCACAAGACCACACTTCTCAGCAAGGTATCTATAGAACACTGGCTAGAGGCAGGCCTAAAGAATAAGAAGTATTCCAGAGATGAGAGTAACTTCAAAAATGAAATCAGAGTGAGGTAGCATTTTTGAGCCCTCTAAGCACCATGCTGGATACCAGCATGGAGAAGTCAGGTTATTTGTTGTGAAGAGAAACACAGGGAGGAGTCTGATAACAGATATGTACACAAGAAACCATGGAAACCCCAGGGAAAGTGTTTCTCACAGCTGAAGATATGAGCCTTGAAGGAGTTGGCAATCCAACATGAGAGGGCAAATCTCATTCTCCCTCCTTCTCCAAATGACAAATATGAACTAATTTCAATAAACCCATCTTCCTTGAAGTAAGCATTTAGAAAAACAGGTAGAATGGAACTAATTCTTTTTAGATTTGACTGTCTTTAAGCCCATAACTTAAATTTCAGTAAGTACCAGCTAGCTTTATTTTATCTTAGGAAATTAATGCTTATTTTTATGGTAAATGCATACAGGCACACACTGGAACATTTTAAATCTTTGGATTATTTTCTACATTCAGCAAATGCCAGTATAAAAATATCAAATATCTTGAAGGGTTGATCAACCTCCAAAATGAAAATGATTGCAAATTCCATGTTGAAGAGGTAGAAAAAGAATGTTTTGAGCTAAAATTTTAAATATATTGAAAATATTAAAATACATTTATAAAGAAATTTGTTTCTAATGAGTTCTAAAGTAGTTGTTCCCAAACATATGCATCTAAATTAACTGAGGAACTTTTATAAATATAGATTTTGAAGGCCACCTCAGACTTCTTATATTGAATCTCTATAGATGGGACTGGGAATTTATGTTTTACAAATTCTTTAGATGGTGCTGAGTCACAGCTAGGTATGGAAACTCCAATCTAAATAATGCTGCCTGTTAGTGCTAAAGTGTAAGTTTCAAAAGAGATTGTTTTGTAGGATCTATTTCTTATTGAAGATGTAGCAAGTGACAAAAGATGATTTTACTATAAGACAATAAATGGAAGATTTAAATAAAAAATAGATTTTCCCCAACTAGAGCTTTGGATATAATAGCTGCTATTAAAAATATAATTAGATGAAAATGGAATGTGAAGAAATAATAGAAAACAATAAAAGAGGAAGAACTGATATTGAGGAAAGTTCAAGTTGTAAAAGATAGAAGAGAAAATGCCCTTTCAATAGTGGATGTTTATATTCTTTGTCTACCTGTTATCTAAATGAAAAATGAAATCATCCTTTATATTCCATTCTGCATTACTTTTACTTAAGAATATGGCATAATCATGTTTTTATTTTATTCATATAATTTCCCATCCTCCTCATTACTAAAATACTATTACTTCATTATACCAAAGTACCATAATTCAGCTAATTCTAACAGCCACAACAAAAACAGGAAAAGTGTAAAAGCAAGTAAAGCACCCATAGAGCGCTTATAGCCAATAAGCACACAAAGAAAGATTCAGCCTCCTTGGGAATTTCTAATAAAACAACAAAGAAATATGATTTCTCATCAAGCAGAATGGTCAAATATCAAAATTACTTATAATACTAAGTTTGGGCTAAGGTTTGGAACATTGGGGATACTCAAATGATGTTGGTTGAAATACGAATTGAAACAAACCTTTTTATTTTTTAAAGAGAATTATGGAGTTGCTATAAGTACTAAAAATTTCAGTTCTAGGAATTCATCCTATCTGCACATGTGTGTAAAGATGTCCATAGATATTCACTGTAGCAGTGAATCAAGCTAGATGAACAGCTTTATTATAAACATGTATGCACATGTCTGAAAAATATTAAAAAGAACTATTTAAATTAAGTCTCTCACCTATCCTAACTCCTTAGAGAAAATCTCTTTCTAACATTTCTGAATAGTTCTTATGAAGGTTATAATCATAATACAAATAATAGGCTTTATCTCCATTCCTTGATTTATGATCTTTAGATATCCACTGGCTTCCCAATTGATCTCTTTCATGGTTTGTTGGCTTCCTTCAGTGATATACTTGGATCCCTTTCTCTTTATTCCTTGCATATCTGTTACTGGTTTTTGATTTGTGGTTACCATTAAGTTGGTCTATAACCTCTTGGGCATATAGCAGTTTATATATTAAGTTGATGGTTGCTTAAGTTTAAATTCATTCTTTACTCCTCTCCCTCTCACATTTTAGGTAAATGGTATTATATTTTACATCCTTTTATTTTATGAATACCCTGACTGATTTTTACAGAAATATTTATATTTACTGCTTTTGTTTTTTTGTTTTGTTTTGTTTTTACTTTTCATATTCTCACTTATGGTCTTCCTTTCCACTCAAAGAGTCCCCTTTAATATTTCTTGTAGGGCTAGTTTAGTGGTCATGAACTTCTTTAGTTGTTGTTTGTCTGAAAAATTATTTATCTTTCTTTCTATTCTGGATGATAGCCTTGCTGGATAGAATAATCGTGGCTGCAGATTTTTCCCTTTAGTATTTTGAGGATATCATGACACTCTCTTCTAGCCTGCAAAGTTTCCACTGAAAAATCCACTAATAGCCTTAAGAGGTTTCACTTGTATGTAACAGTCTTGTTTTCACTTGCTGCTTTTAAATTTTTTTCTTTATTGCTGCCTTTTGTCATTTTAATTATTAAGTGTCTTGGTGTGGACCTCCTTGGGCTGAATTTTTGGGGGCGTCTCTGTGCCTCCTGGACCTAGATATTTATTTCCTACCCCAGATTAGGGAAGTTTTCAGCTACTATTTCTTCAAATAAATTTTCTGCTCCCTTATCTCTCTTCTTCTTCTGAGATCCCTATAATGTGGATATTACTATGGTTGATAGAGTCACTGAGTTCCCTAGACTATTCTCAATTTGTATAATTTTCTTTCCTTTCCTTTGATCAGCTTGGTTATTTTCCATTACTCTGTCTTCTACGTCATTAATTTGTTCCTCTCCTTCATCTAGACTACTATTTATTCCATCAAATGTATTTTGGATTTCATTTATTGTGTTCTTGATGTCTGATAGGTTCTTTTTTATCTGTGTAAGGGTCTCACTGATATCCTCCAATCTTTTCTCCTGTCCAGTGAGTATCTTTATGATCATTACTTTAAATTCTCTATCAGGTATGTTACTTATATCCATTTTGCTCTGGTCTCTTGCTGTGGGTTGGTCCTCTTCTTTCATTTGGGTCCTCTTCTTTCATTTCTCTGTCTCCTCATTTTATCTGACTTTCTGTGTCTGTTTCTGTGTGTTAAGAAAGTTAGCTACCTCTCCTGCTCTTACCAATAATAGCCTTATGAAGTAGAGGTCCTATAGTGCCCTGCAGTACAGTCCCCTATTCCCCAGGGCCTGGCACTTCAGGGGTGTCTATGTTGTGTGTGCTCTGCTGTTGAGTCTTAGCCTCTCTTTCCTTCAGTCTCATTGTCTGCAAAGGTTCTCTTTGCCTATTGTGGGCAATGTTTGGTCTCCAGCAGAGGTGGAGTACATCATAACAAGGTGTGCAGTGGCCTGCTTGCAAAATAAGACCTCCTCCCACCACCAACAGAACTGAGGTCCTGCATAATGTGCAGGTCAGGAGATGTGGTACTGGCAGGGTTTGCCCAGGTCTTCTGGAGGAGGAGTTTGCAGCACAAGGAGCTTGACTTCCCACTTGAAAGATGAGAATTTTAGTCCCTTAGAAACTTCCCACCTCCTCTTGCAAGTTCTATTAAAACATACTTTCTTCTATTGGTTACCTTAATAACTCTAAAAAGTATACTGAAACCCCTGTTTCTTATTCAACCTTAGACAGTATCTCTTAACTTCCTATTATGAAAGATTAGAAAACTTGGGCCTTGTATGATGACAGATGATAGCTACACTTGCCAGGGAGCATAGCATAATGTACAAACTTGTGGAATCCCTATGTTAGACACCCGAAACTAATGTAACATTGGGTGTCAACTATACTTCAATTTTAAAAAAGAAGAGAAGAAAAGGCAAGAAAACTTGAGCTCATGAGTTATTCTGAATCTCCTCTCTTTGCTATTATACTCTGGGGTAGAAGGATACATTCTAATAGTTCTTACAGACTTTTAAATATATTTTATATTCATGAAGTTTACAGTATTTACATTCTATTCTTTAAGTATAATTAAGTCTTCTATGTTTAATCTAAGTTGATCCTAGATATCAATTACAAGTAAAAAGTACTTACATCTTATTGTATACTGAAATTATTTAATACAGTGGGAAGGTAGAAAGACAAGAGAATCTGTTAAAAAAAGTCATAGTCCAAACAGAGCAATCTGAAGTAATGAAGAGATTTTGAGCAATTTCTGTAGTATAAAAAAAGTGAATGCATTTGAACTTGACAGTTCACAGATTTTAACAACATGCATGGTTTAGTATCATATGATCGCATTTATTTCTCTACTGGATTAACTATATTATTTGATTTTTATTATATAAATAAATACTAGAAACAAAAGCAAAAATGAACTATTGGGACTTCATCAAGATAAAAAGTTTCTGCACAGCAAAGGAAACAGTCAATAAAACTAAAAGGCAACCTACAGAATGGGAGAAGATATTTGCAAATGACATATCAGGTAGAGGGCTAATATCCACGATCTATAAAGAACTTATCAAACTCAACACCCAAAAACAAATAATCTAGTCAAGAAATGGGCAGAAGACATGAACAAACATTTCTCCAAAGAAGACATACAAATGGCCAGCAGACACATGAAAAAATGTTCAACATCACTTGTCATAAGAGAAATACAATCAAAACCACAATGAGATACCACCTTACACTAGTCAGAATAGCTGAAATTAACAAAACAAGAAACGACAAATGTTTGCGAGGATGGAGAGAAAGGGGAACCCTCTTACACTGTTGGTGGGAATGAAAGCTGGTGCAGCCACTTTGGAAAACAGTATGGAGATTCCTCAAGAAGTTAAAAATAGAGCTACCCTATGACCCAGCAATTGCACTACTAGGTATTTACCCCAAAGATACAGATGTAGTGAAATGAAGGGGCACCTGCACCCCAATGTTCATAACAGCAATGTCCACAATAGCCAAACTGTGGAAGGAGCCAAGACATCCTTCAACAGATGAATGGATAAAGAAGATGTGGTATATATATACAATGGAATATTACTCAGCCATCAGAAAGGATGAATACTTTCCATTTGCATTGACATGGATGGAACTGGAGGGTATTATGCTAAGTGAAATAAGTCAATTGGAGAAAGACAATTATCATATGGTTTCACTCATATTTGGAATATAAGAAACAGTGCAGAGGACCATAAGGGAAGGGAGGGAAAACTGAATGGGAAGTCATCAGAGAGGGAGACAAACCATGAGAGACTCTTAAGTATGAGAAACAAATTCAGGACTGCTGAAGGGGAGGGGGTTGGGGGGATGGGGTAACTGGGATGGGCATTAAGGAGGGCACATGATGTGATGAGCACTGAGTGTTGTACACAACTGATGAATTGTTGAACACTACATCTGAAACTAATGATGTACTATGTGTTGGCTAAATGAATTTAAATTAAAAAATTTCAAAAAATGGAAAAAAAATAAATGATTGCAAAACATTTAAAAACACAAGTTGAATTGAAAACCTTCAGCAATATTTTATGCCAAGAATCTCTTCTGTCACCATGGTCAGCGAGGCTTCTCTCACTAGGCCTGCAATAATATGTATTAATTCATTAGGTGAGAAATAATCACTGAATTGAGAGCATTTTCTAAATATCTTTTAATCCTATAAGCAAAGACCATATTTTGTTGATGTTTAAAAAATGATTAGGCCACTAGGAGTTCAAAGTGTCACTGAGTCTTTGTTTTTTATTTTAATTCTAAAGCACTCATTCATGAAAAGATTTAAGTATTTGGAGGTAGCAGGTACTGGTTTATCTATCCACTGAAAGGACTGGCTAGGTTGCCATATATCCATGAGAATGCCTGGGGGAGAACAAAGTAGAGCTGTAGGTATAGCTTTACTGCAGAACCCTACCTGATGTGCACACCAGAGTCTAACCTCTCATGTGTAATGATACAGTAGAGTTTCTTCTGAAGCCAGGAAAAAGTTCTGCACCAACCTTCCACACTGTGTCAGCATCAGGTGTCTCACTGCTGGTGGGACAAAGGAAGCTAATCTCTGCAATACAGAAAAAAGAAGAATCTAGCTTTAAATTCAAATCCCCTGCTTATCTAGACCCCATGTAAACAGACACCACCAACTCCAGCCAGACCTCAAGGGCCCCACTCCTTACTTAACTTATATTTTAGTCATGACATAAAATAGTACAAAGTGGTTTTGTAAGCACAACATAGTACTTACTTATGTATTGTCTACTTAAATCTTAATGGTTCCCCATATATACACACATGTATGCAACTGCCGTACCCTGGTGTAGAGAGCACTGCATAACCTGACCTATTTTTCTTTCTTCAGTCTCCTCTCTTGTACTCACCACATCACTCTGTTCCAGCCATTTTGGCTTTCTTTGTTTCCTCCAAACCACCAAGTCTGAGAGCCTTTGTGCTAGCCAAACTCTCTGATGGTAATGTCATGTCCTGACTTTTTGCCTGGCTGGCTCTTGCTTGTCAGTCAGATCTCAAGTAAACATCACCTCCACAGCACGATTCTCCCAACCAGCCAATCAGCACAGACATCTTGACATTCATTATCACTTGACCTATTTTTATTATTTGCATTGCACACATTATTACCAAATGTTTTTGTTGTCTGATTATTTTTTTTATCTATTTATTATCCATCTGTCAATTCTCCCCCACAAAAAAGCAACATACAAATTCTATGAAAACAGAGACCTATCACAGTCACCAATATAACCCAGTGTTTGTACTGGGTCGTACAGTGTATATGTAACAGGTAATAAATATATATTTGTTGAATAAAAGAATGAATACATGAATGCTCTAGTTCCACCTTCCTGACAACATGGCCTACAAAGCCAGCATATCTTATCTTCTGCTGGCCATATCCACAGTGGTCTTTCCTTCACCATTCCTACTACCCTCCACTGGAGCTTTGACAACTCCAAGTTCAGGTTGATCTTGAGAGGCCTCTCAGTCTAACTCCAGGTCGCTTGTATCCTTTTTTTCTTCAGAGAGTCCATAATGCAGAAGAACAGTCCAATTCAGCTCTAAAGATAAGGACTCCAAACACTTTATGTTCTCACCCCAAGTATCCCAGAAAGGAGGTAGCATGAAATCCAGAGGGCAAAGGGTAGGTTTGGCTATGGAATACATTCCCTTGTCTGGGGCCCAATTTTAGATCACTGAAAAAAAGAAAGGATTCAGTTCCTGGGGACCTGACACATTTGCATCCTGCAGGAGAAAAAACTGAAAAGCCACCTGTTGCATCTTCAGAATAATCCAAGAAATTATCACTTAGCTAAATTAATACATATCTAGAGTCACAGACATTCTTCCACATTGATTAAGCTGCTCTGAGTTCTTGATGGATTTTCAGAACCAAGAAGAAACTACATGGGAACTGCCATAGGAATGTATCTGTGATGGGCCACCCAAATCAAACCCTGGTTGTAATAACATTTAAACAAGCCTTTCTAAACAGAAATACTGTTGAAGAGACAACTATGAATCATGTTGCATGAAAAGTTAATTCCTTTGAATATAAATACATAATTTATTGCAGTTTCATTGGCTTACCAACTATTGCACAATATTAATGTAGATGACTCTTGAGCAAAGTCTTCCAGGAAACAAACTGGACTGAATTAAATGCATCTATATTTCTTATTCTATTTAGATAAGATGATATTAATTTATAAGTGGCTGTATCCATGACAAGTAGCCTGTTTCACATTGCCCTGTGGTCACTTATGTACAGGATACATGACCTAAACTCTTGGATAGAAGCACAAATTTAATATTCAAAGACCAAATCAAGAATCTAGGAAGCATGGCAGACTGAAAGACAAGCTGAAATGTTAGGGCTATTAAATATTAATATCGATCCTTTCTCAAACATAAATTTTACTACACTTTATAGTTTACAAAAGTAATTCACATTTTCATTCTATTTCACTTAAGCTTCACTAAACTTTATGAAGCTTAAATGAAGATTTTATTCTGTACATTTTATAGATCATCAAAGAACTGACTCTTATAAGGGCTGTTCCATGCAAGTTCTAAGCTCCATATTTTGGTTTATCATACACTTCTTAGGTGTCTCCAATGTGCCAGCCAGATGCTGTAGAATCAAAGATGAACATGCCTGGATTCCTGCTTAGATCTGATGAGGGAGATAGAGAGTTAAATAATTTCAACTGAATGTAATAAGCACTCTAGTGGAGGTTATCATACCTACCACCTGGCAATACAAGGAACTGAGCACATTTTCTCTGTACAAGTTCTATGTCATTATATGGGCACATAACTGTATTGTATACTCTTTAGCCAACTGTTTTGGTTGAAAATCTGATATAATCCATATTCTGAAAAACAAATGCACTAATATGACAAAGATATTCTTGCCAAAGAATGATCTCATATTAATAATAAGAGAAGGTTAAAAGTTCCTGTTTAGGAATTCTTACAATCAGAAAATCAAGGTGATTAGGGTCATTGTAGTTTGCTCAGAACTGAGGGGTTTGCCAGGACACTGGACTTGCAGTGCTAAAACCCAGAAAACCCCAGACAAAAAATGATAATCAGTTTAAGTCAAAGTTAGGAAATCATTAAGCAAGTTTGTTATCTCAAAAACCAATTTCACTTAGCCTCAACCTCATCAGTTAGATGGGTTTAGACCTATTTATCTCTGGCTTGGCCTGGATTATAAAAACCAACCAGGAAAAGGAAGACAAATAATAACATTGCTTTATATTTGTATAACATTTAAGATTTATAAGAATTAGTCTCAATCTTTGTAAATTACTCCATGCTCATTACATGACACTGATAAGGGCAAGTATCTTTATCTCTATTTTACGGATAAACAAGCAGATGCAAAGAGATAAGAAATTTGATCAAGATCATAAAACTTGTAAGTGCCAGAAAAAAACCTAGGACACAAGACTATGCAAGCATTCCAGATTTACTTCAACCTGTGATGGTGAAAAGCAGTACAATTAGACAAAAGTCCAGCTCACCCAGTCAAAAATACTATTCATGAGTATTAGTATACTAGGGTGTACTTAAAGTACAATCAATCAGTAAGAGAACAAGAAGTGACACAAAGTCAAGTGGAAGTTTACAAGTGCTGGGAACACTCTTAACTGCTGAAGGGCAATTTAACCAAAGGATTTGTGCCTACCTAACTTCTCTGAATAGCTTAACTTTATAACTGTCTATCTTTATTGCTGTGTTGCAATGATGATAAATATCAACCCCAGATGGTCTTTTGAAAGTTACAAAGCACTATACAGATATAATATTTTGCAGTCATTTCTAATTTATGTACTTGAGGTCAGGATCTCAGCACCTGGTGCTTTTTCACGCTTACACTGAAGTAAGAATTCCGGTCACTTTTCTACCCTTCAATGGATGAGTCAGATAGTATTCCCGCTCTCAATGTTTCTGGGTCTACAGTCACATTTGCCATTCACTCCGGTGCTAGAGGGGCACAAAGTGCAACGATTTCTTCTGCATGTGTAGTTCTCCCACCTTCTTATCTGATCTAAAGTTCCTTTTACCGAACACACGCACTTCTGTGGTATTTCCCATTATAAATTTTGACCATAAAATACTTTCACATTATAAATTTTACCATAAGAAAGTTCACACAAACCAATGAGTTTTTAAGAATGATGAAAATAAAATACCTCAAACTGAAACTTTCATACATTCAAATTGTTTAATTTCCTTTTACAACTGAATAGAGGTTTACGGTTAGAAAAGAAACCATACATGCTTATTTAAGAATGCTCTCTGTACTCACTTCCATTAGATTTAGGGTCCATCCATGTAATTAGTCACTCAAGTCTTGGGAGAAATTATGAAACACCATGTCTCAAGTAATACAAGCAAACCTAACTAATGTCTCTCCCCCTGCCAGGGAATATGTTTTCCTCTTATACCAAATATCATAAAGATATCTGTAATCAGGAAGACATACATACCTCATTCCAAAATGCCAAATAGCATATATCTATTTTTTCAATTAAAAATCAATATGTTGTTTTGAAACTTTCACACAACTGCCTAGAGAGTGATAAAATTCAAGGTTAGGATTACATTTAAACAACCAATCAGTAGTTAGCTGGTCACACACACACACACACACACACACAAAATCTTCCCTTTCCCCCTTTTAGAATATGGCAGGTGTTGCTCAGAGGCATTTTCCCAAGAAGTGAGTACATTTCCTACCACCCTGCTTGCATAAAGGTATAATCACATGACTAATTCACACCAATAAACTATAAGCAAAATGATGTGTGTTACTTCTGGGCTTGGATTTTTTTAAAAGAAGCAGTTGTGCCTTCTTTACTGTGTCTCCCTTCTCCTGCTGGATACTAGTGGATGGTGGAGTCTCAAGATGGAAGGATCCTGAATCCCTGAGACACTAGGTGAAAGGCCACAATCAAACTATAACACCCTCAATGGACTGTTCCATGATTGAGAAAGAAAATTCTATTATGTTAAACCACTAAAATTTTCAGTTTAATTTTTTATAGCTGTCATTATCCTAATCCAATAACATAAACAAATGAGTTTCCATCGCTAGCATCTACTTTTTGTTCCATCCAGAAAGATATGTTTGAAAAAGCTAGATCAACCCTCAAGTTCTTAATTAGGTTAAGTTCTTAATTCAGTGGTTTTTAATTAGGTTAATTAACTATCTCTACCCTTCTGATTTTAGCTATTATTACTTTTCTTTCAGATTCAAATATTACTTCTTTAGAGAAGTCTTCCTTACCTCCCACCTAAGTCAATTCCCCTTATTAGTCACCACCATAGTACCATGCATCTGTCCTTAGCAATTATTACAAATATAATTTTACATTTACTTTTTGTAATTATTTGATTTATGACTTTTTACTAGACTATAAGCTTTTTAATTTCAGAAATAATGTCTTTTGGTTTTGCTCAGCATTGTGTCCACCATGTCTAGTACATGACCCAACACATAGTAGTCCCCAAATATACCTTTGTTAAATGGATATAATGAATAAAAACCTCAGTGTGGTATTGTGACAGATGAAGACCAGAGAATGTAAAGAATTTGATCAAAGTACTTTTATGGAGTTCACAATTTTCTCTGTTCCTTCAAGTTCATTACTAGTCTCCTAGTGAATTTACCACAGATAAATTGGCATTAAATAGATGACAGGTCAACTCACAACAATAAGTGTAACATTTTACTCCTGACAAAGGACCATGTCCATAATCTTATCACCAAACACTTCATTTTTCACCCTGCTAAGCATCATAATCACTGATGCCCAAAATATCATAGTAATATTTGCTGATTTTATGACCTGCAAGTTTCCCCCAGGATGTTGATGATTGTTAACTTGTGGAAAAACATAACTTCACTAAGACCTGATTCTGGTCCATTTTTGGAATGGTTTCCTTATCTGTCCCCTCTGAAAAGAAGGTATGATTCTCCTGAGGATGAGACAGAGAAGTTGAACATAAAAAATTCAGCCTTTTTCTCTCTCTCTTTAGACTCTTCCTGCCAAAAAGCTGGATTCATTGTGTACTTCCTGCTTCCAAAAAAAAAGCACATCAGAATCAGTGCCTAGGTCATCATTCCAAAGACATTTTTGGCTCACCTAGCTTTTTCTTTCCACCTGTCTTATGGAAGTTTCATAGTTGTGAGGCAGGAATTCTGGGACAGCACATACTATTCCTTAGGCTGGGGCACCTCTTACCTATTCACATCTTTCCTACTTCACCTAGTTAGCTCTAAGTCTCTTTATTTTTTTTTTTTTAAGATTTTATTTCTTTATTTGACAGAGAGAGACACAGTGAGAGAGGGAACACAAGCGGGGGGAGTGGGAGAGGGAGAAGCAGGCTTCCAGCTGAGCAGTGAGCCCAATGTGGGGTTCGATCCCAGGACCCTGGGATCATGACCTGAGCCGAAGGCAGACGCTTAATGACTGAGCCACCCAGGTGCCCCTCTAAGTCTCTTTAAAATCTCAGTTAATTATTACTTCCTTTCTTCAAGGTCTCCCATAAGATTGTAGTCAAGATATTGGTCAGGCCTGCAGTCATCTGCAGGCTTGACTTGGCCTGGAGGTTATCAGGAGCTCAAATAAGCTGGAAAGAAATACTGCTGAGCTGTCAAGGGTTAGAGTAGTCAATTAATGCAATAAGCCATAAGTGGAAGAGTTGAGCCTTTGATCAGTTGTGGAGATAGTATAAGCCAAGGGCTAAAACTGAAGAAAGCATTGACTCTCCTTGTTCCATTCCGCCCCCACCCCCACCCCACAGAATGGCACAGGAATCAAGAGTCAGGTGGACCAGTGTAGAAGTGGGGGTCATCTCACTATTGAGAGAGTCCCAAATAAAAGACTCCAGCAGTTTTATGAACCCTGTAGTTAGAGGGAAAGTGAGGGGGCGAGTTAGGAGTGGAACACTACTAAGTATTCAGTAAGATTAGAGAAAAGTGTCTTTGAGGTTTGCTCCTCCTCCCTCCAATAAGGCACCTAAAAAAGACCACCGCCTAAGGCCTCAGATAAGAAGACCTTGAAATGAAGGTGCCTACCAGAGTTAGGAGTGCAAATATGTGAAAAGTATGGCCAGGGAGACTGAATCCTTGGCTGCAACTCCCTTCAGAGACTGCAATGTATTGACTATACATCAGGTCTAGACTGGAGAGGGCAGCTTTCTCCCATGAGGCCTGCCAGGTAAAGTTTTCATAATTGTCTATAATCAGGCCCAAAAAATCACACATGCACTTTTAAACAGGAGTCAGATACGTCAATATTTCTGCTTCCAAGCTGACTTCCTTACATAGCTGTTGAGAGGAAGACCCAATTCCTTACTATGTGGATCTCACTACAGACTGAGGGTCTTTGTGACATGACAGCTACCCTCCCCAAAAATGAATGGTCTAAGAGAAAGAACAAGGTGAGAGTGACAATGCCATTTATGATTAAGTGTCAAAGGGAATGCATCTTCACTTCTGCCATATTTTCCTTTTTAGAACAAGTCACTGAATCCATACTCAAGGGCAAGGGAATTAGATTCCACTTTTTGAAGGGAGGGATGTCAAAGAATCTGTGCACCTATTTTAAAACAATCATACTTGAGTAGACCATCTTAAGGTTTAGATTAAGATCAAGGTAGGAGGAATTCTGCTTTTGGTCATACTTTAAGTCACATAGCTTAGTTGCTACTTTGACCGCCATTTGAGTGACTCTGACTCTGAACTTAGGATAGAAAAGAAGATATGATTCCATATCATCCTTAAGTCTAATAAACCAAATTTTAAATACAAATTTTTTACACTATTAACTGATTTCATTTAATTTGTAAATTTACATAATCTATAAATTCAATGGTTTAAAAGAAATCAAATTATTCATTTTTCAGTTAATGGATTATCTAAGATTATGGCAAAATCAAAAGTTTATTATAATGATTTTAAATAAGATCATTTTCTCTTTAAAACAGCCAGTATGAAATACCCACCACAGTTAATATAATTCTAACAAAGATAGAAAGACTACCATCTGAAATATCAACCTAAGAAAATATGTTGAACATTGGCATCTTTTTCAACCATGTTTTTGAATGTCAAGATTTAAAAAGTGAAATGTTAGAATCTACCCTTCTCACTGGAATGCTAGCAAACAAGTGAACCGAGGTTAATTTATTTATTACTGAAGGAAAGACGGCAACAATCTCTGAGGATTTGGAATTTTGTTTTATTTAATGTTAGGAAATGCTAGGGAACTATCACTTCCTCTCTACTTACAACTACTGTTGCAGTGTATTTACTGGAACAAAAATTCAGTTTATAAACTCTGCAAAGGAAATAAAAGCAACTTTACATTGGTGGTGGCATTACTTTTTACGTAGGGTTTCCTGAATAACATTGTGCAACACATTGTTGCTTGAGATTCTCTTCCTGTATTATTAAGTAACTAATCCAAACAGAATGCACCAAATCCCCTACAGATTTAAGGAAAATTACTGGCCTATGCACATCCCAACATTATTCTTCCAACATGCTGCTTTTTTCTTAACTCTGTTGTTGTTAGAGAAATAATTTTTCTGTTTCTTTTAGTTGTGTAAAAATTAAAAATGTTAGAAACTAAAACCAATTCTCAAGTAAGAAAGCACATAGCTGTTGGTCTTCATGGTTTTTCAGTGCAGAAAATCTCTGTATTTCCCAACTCTACGTTACATCAAAGGACCGTGGTCCACCTTGTTCACCACTGTCTCTCCAGGATCTTGCTCCATGCCTGATCTGATTGGAGTAAATAATTGTGGAAGAAAGTAGTGAATGTTACTCTTTAGTACTAAGTTATTGACCTTCCATGAAAAAAGAAAGAGATACATTTACTATGAACTCCTCCTTGTAGGTGGGAGGAATTTCTTCAGACCGAGCTTTGAGAAGAGGGCAACTGCATCCTAAGTACTATGTAATTTTTAATTCTTTTTAACTGTCAAGACTGTTTGATAATTAACTAATTAATGACTGCAAAGCTTTTTGAAAATGGAAAATTCCAGATACATGCTGAATTTTAAAAATTTAAGAAATGAAAAAATTTTAAGTGTTCAGATACATAAAATGGGAGCAGTGATGAACAAGATAGATCTAGGACCTAAGAGTTTGCATTCGAGCAATGGATAGAGATACTAAACAATCAATTATGCAATCATTTGTTTAATTATAATTGTAATGAATGAACATGGGGGAGAAACAGAGTGGCTATGACACTGTATAACAAGAGGATCTGATCTGGTATGAGGAGTCAGAGAAGACCTCATTGATGATGAAATGATATTTGAGCTGAGTTCTAAAAGATGAATAGGAATTAACAGATAGTCAAGGGAGTCCCGAGAATAGAAGGTGAGGGATTCTGAATTGAGAAGAAAAATGATCCTGAGCAGAGAGAACAACAGAAAGTATCTAGGTAGAAATGGAATATAGAATATTCAAGAATCTGAAAAAAGACCAAGTCACTGGAATGCAGAAAGCCTATCAATGGCCTATAAAGATGCTAATAAAGGGGTAGAGCAATCAAAACAGATTTTTCTTGAAAGATTATCCTGTCCTGTTTTGGAAAAAGAAGGTGTAGAATAATAAGTTCTCCTGTGCTCCTCTATAAATGCAACGAAATACCCAGGAATGTGTCCATTGGACGATGATAAAAAAGACTCCGAAAGTAAGCTGAAAGAGTGCCACTAGCACTAGGAAGGGAGGCTGGGAAGGATGGAAGAAGGCAGACCGTTAGAAACCTCAGGACATGAGGAATGACTACATGACGAAATTTCCTAGGTTTTCTTTTTATCTTCCAAATGCTCTCAGACTGGATACAGGAGAGGTGTAAAACCCAGAACGACCAATAGGCATAGGCAAAACAAAACAAACAAAAAGACAAGCCTGCCTTCCTGGTCAAGGACTGGGAAAAGGAAAGCATAATGAGACCTAGGGGGAGAGTCCCAATCTGGACCTGGCAGTGATCTGATCCACTGGCAGCAGGAATGGCAGGAAGCCTCAACCATCCCAGTCCTCACTGTACACCCAGTTTCCAGTGGCAGTTCTGTCCTTGGAAGGGGCAGGATCAGCAGAAGCCTGTGTCTGCCTGTCCTGCACCCAGGATCATAGGAGGGCCAGGCCACTGGCTTCTGCTCTTCTGTCTCCTAGCAGAACCTGGACCAGTGATATCAGGTGGCCCAGAAAGGTACCCTCTATACCTGTAGGTGACACCAGCAGGGACTGAGTAGGGAGCCTGTATTAGTTTGATCAGGTCGCTATAACAAAATACCATAGACTGAGTGGCTTAAACAATAGACATTTGTTTCTCACAGTGCTAAAGGCTAGAAATCCAAGATCAAGATGCTGGCAAGGTTCTGTGGAGAACATGTTAGTGGTTCTTAGGGATTAGATACAAAGGAGGGGATGGGTAGGGTTATAAAGAGGTAATGTGAGGGAGTCTTGTGATTGTGCAGTCTAGTATTTTCATTGTGGTGGTGGTTACATAAAGCTATATAGGTGATAAAATTGCATAGAGCTACATACACATATGCATGTAAGTGCATGAATAATGGTGAAATCTGAATTAATTTTATGGATTATATTAATGTCAATTTCTTTTTTTAAAAGATTTTATTTATTTGAGAGAGAGAGACAGAGCGAGAGCATGAGTGGGGTGAGGGGCAGAGGGAAAAGCAGGCTCTCCACTGAGCAGGGAGCCCAACATGGAGCTCAATTCCTGGACTCCAGGATCATGACCAGAGTGGAAGGTAGATGCTTAACCGACTGAGTCACCCAGGCACCCCTCAATGTCAATTTCTTGTTGGTAATATTATGCTGTAGTTATATAAGGTGTTAGCCTTGGTGGAGGCAGAGGGAAGGATGCACAGGACTTACTCTGTACCTTTCTTTACAAGTTCCTGTGAAACAATAATTACTTAAAAATAAGAAGTTAAAAAAAAAAAAAAGATGTCTGGTTGCTATGTGAAAGTTGGGCCAAAAAGGGTGAGAACACATAGAAGGAGACCACAAGTGGGTTGTTAAGGAAAGATGATGGTAACTTTGACCAGCATGATGGCAGTAGAGAAGGAAGTAGATGAACTGATAAAATATTTGGGAAGTATCAGTATAATGTCAATAAGATGTCATGATTATTTAGATAGCAGAGTAAGGAGAATAACACAATGAGTTTCCTGACTTGTAGAACTTCTAGATTTTGCTACTATTCAGTGAGATAAGAAATAATAAAAAAAAAAAATTAGAGTTGGTAAGATAACAAATATCATTTAGGGCTTGTTCATTTTGAAATACCTAGAAAGTATACTGATATAAATGTTATTAGTGGAATATATAGGCCAGAGTTCAGAAGTTGGGTTAAAATATATAAACTCGAGTTGTCCATGCAGAAGTGACTATGGTGTGGCTACCTTAGATCAGCTGAAGAAAGAAAACATGGAGTGGTAAGTGACGAAGGCTTAGAGAGAACCTTAGGAAACTACATTATTCAAATTTCAGGAAGTCAGGAAAAGGAGGTTGAAATTATAAAAGAGATGAGGAAAGAGAGGCCAGTAGGGTAAGATGTCAGAATATATTAATTTAAGTCAGATTGGACTTGGAAAATGTAAGATCTTTGGGTAAGATCTTCAAATCAGATAGAATTTGAGGAGCATTAAGGAGAAGGTGGGAAATATATCTTTAATTGGAAAGAAACTGCCAATTTTCTTGTATTTTACTATAAGGCCACTTAGTGAAGAGGCTCCTTATGACTGTGTGTGACTGTCCCGCATTGTATTACACCCAAAGGAACGCTGTGAATATACAAGGGAGTGTCTGTGTTGCATTGAGAGGTTGGTTTGAACCTTTTGAGTAGCACTGCACTGGCTCTATTGTTTTCCAGGTCCTTCAGTAGATTTCTACTTGACTTAAGAAAAACAAGAGAAATAGGATCTTATTTGGTTATAATCTTTTTTTCTGAAAGGGTCCTAAGTATTCTGTGGATGTCATTATATAAACAAGATAAGTACATAAAAACTCATATATAGAAATATGCTGATAATTATATGCCAGTTCTGCAAAGAACTTAAAATATACCAGGCCATACCTAACTATTTTTAATCTTATTAGACTCTGTTATATGGGCATCACCATCACCACCACCACCATCATCATGATCATCATGATCATCATCATGATTGTCATCATCATAGCTTACATGTCTTAAGTGTTTACTATGTTCCAATATTTCAGGTACTACTCTAAATTACTCATGTAACATTTGATTTAATCCTTAAAAATGCCTCTTAGGTATTGTAAATCTTTTCATTTCTATTTTAAAGGTGACAAAATAAAGATTTCGTGATTTGAAGAAACTTATGTAAGTTCTCAGAACTAGTTAAAGAGCAAAGTAGGAATCCAAATCCACATGCCCAAGTTCTTAACCATTATACAACATTGCCTTTCCAAGTGTAAGTAGTGTTTTATTTCATTACTCTTGCCTGATACACATTATTACAACTTTGAAGGAAAAATCATCATATGAAGTATGTGTCAACTGTGTACAGAGATAGGGCACATCTCAAGCCTGCTCATGTTCACCTCTTTTTCAGAGAACATATTAATTACAATCTGAAATTCAAGGACTACAGGAATAAAATGTGGAAATAAAGTCTTTCAGATGCGTGGCTAAAGACAGAGATGTGACCTGGAGTATATGGTCTTGAACTGCAGTTCTCATCTTTCCAAGTGGAGAAAAGGAGAGCTGAGGGCCAGAATGGTCATCAGTGAGAATCCGAGACCCTTCATAGATTTGCAAGGTACACACACACAGAGAACTAAAGGTCTTCCCTAAGCTGGCGTCTGCTTTTTTTTCCCCCCACATACCACTGGAAAGTGTCATCTCTATTTCAAATGTAATAAATCATGTCCACAGCACCAATGACATCTTTAGAAAGAAGACTATGGTTTTGCATACACAAAGCAGTTCTACTTATTCAGAATCGTGTTAAGTATAATTACTATGACCACAATGACTCCCTGAGAAAGTATTCCTTTACAGTTTGATTTTTATTATAGAAGATGTATTTAAAATTTAAAAAAAAATACAATAAATCAAATCTCATTTCTTCCTCATTATAACAGCAAATCATACTTCAAACTAAATAACTGATAACTGACTTTTAATGTTGAGTTCCAAACAGGAAAAACGAGACTAATTACTCATAATGGAAGATATTTAAAACAGGGGATTGGTTACACAGGTAAAGGAAGACTGAGGTTACCCAGAGATTAACAACAGAAGGAAGCCATCAAAATCCCTAGGCTGGAGGCTTCATGTGAAAAGGTGACGTTATTTGAACCCTAGAGCCACAATCACTCAGTGGAATCTGGAACCCAGTGGCCCTAATCCAAAGAAGCTGGAGTCAGAGCTACACAGCAAAATGCTGCCCAGGTGAAACAGGAGGGAAAAGAGCATCCTGATTTTTTCCTTTGCTCACCCTCAAATATTCTATGGGTGCCTCCTCCTTTAGGCCAATCCCAGGGAAAAACCAGCCATTATGTGAGCCTGGGAATTACAGCCTGAAGGTTCAGTTTTCCTGCCATACAGAAGACAACCAAAGAAGGAAAGATCTAAGGGCAAACAGGCTCAGGATAAGCACATGCCATGGGAGCAAGCACTCTAGTTAACCAACCACATGGTCCCATGTCGTGGTATATGTGATCAGAAATTAAGTCATCGAGGGGCGCCTGGGTGGCTCAGTCGTTAAGCATCTGCTTTCGGCTCAGGTCATGATCCCGGTGTCCTGGGATCGAGTCCCACAACAGGCTCCCTGCTCCGCGGGGAGCCTGCTTCTCCCTCTCCCACTCCCCCTGCTTGTGTTCCCTCTTTGCTGTGTCTGTCAAATAAATAAATAAAATCTTTTAAAAAAAATAAAAGAAGAAAGAAAGAAATTGAGTCATCGAATTCAGAAGTAGGTGTCTATGAGATTTTGATAAGTATAAAGAAAGAAATACAAGTTTTAGAAGAAGTCAGATCAGTAATTCATCCAACAAGTGTTTTACTGAGTAACTTTTGTCATCCTAATTTTACAATTTGGGAGTATAGTAAGTAAAGAATAAAAAGAAAACAAGTAAACAATAAATAAAGAGGAAATAAGAGAATTTTGCTGTTTTGTGTATAGTAAAGCCTTTGAGGGATATTTATTTTGTTACACTCTGATTTAAATCCTGAATTACCCCAGAGCTGATTTTTAGCTTCAACATTCAGTTTATTGACCTTTAGGCTCATGTTTAAAGACGTATTGCACCCAAATTGCATCTACAGCTTATATTCACAAAAGCAGTGAGTAGGAGAGGAAGGAAGAGCACTGACAACTAACAGCCTAGCTCTTCTGTGCCTTCCCTATGTGTTCAAAAGGTAAAGAGCACAGCATCTATCTTATTCTACGTATGCCCATAAGTTTTCCCAACACAATTTTATGACTTCTCTTCTCTTTTTGGCCTGTCTTTGATGTTTATTATAATGATTCCACTCCTATAAATATTTTTTGTGACTCAGTATATATACTTTTGATGAATACCATTTTGCTTAAATAGAATCCTTCATGATATATCCTTTTACAAGCCCATTTTTTACTTAGCAATGTATTTTAGATATCCTTCCATGATAATACTATACAGATACAGGTATAGATAGGTATATATATAATTATACAAAAGTATATATGTATATGCAAATATATATCACCAAGTTTTAATGACTGCATGGTTTTCCATCATATGGATATGCCATTATTTAATTGAAATCACTGCTGATGTGCTTTGCTTCTAATTTTTTGATATTTTTACAACAATGTGATGAACATCTCTAATCCTGTATGTTTATTTACTTGTAAAGTTATCGCTGAGAATACACCCTCGGGGGTGTAATTGCTAAGTCAAAAGGGTTTTATTAATCAGCTTAGTCTACAGTTTTCTAAAGTAACAAACTCGAAGGATGTCACTGCCTTATAACAGTTTATCTCTTGCTCACACAGACTGAGGATAGCCTCTATCCAGGATCTTGTAGGGGGAAAAGAGCATGACAAGTATGAGCTGATTCAGAAAACTTTTGGTCAGAAATATCCCACATCAATTCTACTCACAATTTATTGTCCAGAGCAAGCATGAATTCAAGAGGACAGAAAGATAAAATCCTCCTGCAAAGAAGAACCCTAAAATATAATCCTTCTAGGGAAGAGAAGCAAGTTTTTTGAACAGTAAAACTACCAAAGGTGCTGATAACAATATGTACTGCTATGATTGCTACTATTACTGTGTAAAAAAAAAAAAAAAAAAGGACATGGCTAAAATGCTACCCTAGAGAAAAAAACAGATTTTGAAATAGAGAAAAAATATCATGTCCCAATCAATTCCTAGGAGATCATTTAAAGCACATTATGGAATGGAGAAGTAAAATGGATGAGAGACCTTGTAGATACAACTAACACAGGATAATCATGTCCATTTCCATTTGGCAAACAAACTCTAGCAGAAACATTACCACCATTGATTTTCATTCCCAATAATTGGATGACTACCAGCCATAGATTCTACCCCTAAATTGTCACTGCCTTCTTTTCCAAATTTGTTCAGAAGAGATTTGATTGCGTGCAAAAGAATTAACCAGAGGCTTTGCATCAAACAGACCAAACTAATAACCTATTGATATGTCTGGATTTATAGCTTAAAGTCACTTTTTCCTCTTGAAAAGATACAGAGATAATGTCAGAATAAACCAGGTAAGATTGTTAAGAACATCGACAATTGATAGCTACACCTAAATGAATTGTAGAGACATCTGGTCAGTAAAAGATAATTAAATAGTCTAAGGTTTAAAGCTAACCACTCTGGGAAAAGAAATTTTCTTATTTACATTTAAAAGGCAAACACAGACATGCACAGAGAAAGCAAGAATGAAAAATAAGGAAGACATGGATGTTTTACCAGTATATTAACAACTTGGTTGAATTGCCACAGTTGTAGCTGACAACAGAAGGTGGCATACATTTTGATCAACAGGAGATTACATATTTTCACATTAAAATAAACAAGGGGAAATCTCTATTCCAGTCTATGAAGCTTTATACTGAGAAAGTAGTGCTTATCCACAAACAGCTGTATGGATGACATACTCAGGGACATTCTTTTGATTGATTGATTTTTGTTTATAAACCATGTCTAAACCCTCTACCAGGCAGATTAATAGCCAGCTCCTGAATCATTCTTCAGGCAGCCACTTCCAAGTATACTGCCTCTGTAGACTGGAGGTTAGAGAAACCTAATTTTTCACCCGTTACCTCTTGAGTTCCAACTACTGAAAGATACACCCAAGGATCTAAACAAGGAATCAAACTGTAACAGCAACCATGTTTTCTTATAATGCTGGAGTAGAAAATAAGCTCTACCTCCCAACCCATTTTCAACTTACTCCCCAGTGGCAGCCATAGAAGTTTGAGATAACCACAAACCTTCCAGACAAAAGAGTTCAAATAGGTTAGGACTTATTCAAATGTGGTTTCCTGTTTGATAACTAGAAATAGACAAAAACAGCACATTCTGCTTGAGAACATGCTCGCTTGGTGTGGTGGGATGGGAAGGGGAGGGAGAGAAAGAGAGAGGGAGAAAGAGATAACAATAAAAATAGAAAGGAAGCTGGAGACATTAAGAAAGGGAGAAAAAGTTTTCCATTCCTGAATGAATGACAAGGATGGAGAGGGAGACTAGAATTTTAGCCAGGATAGATCCTTATGGGATTGGAGAGGAAGTTTCATAATAGACATCAGGGAATAGGATTTTCCAAAGTAAAAGTTCCAAAATCCAGACCATTTTATTCTTGAAAGAGGGTAGGCATTGTTCTAGAAAAATATTCAGTGAGAATTTAGTAGTAACACTTGTGGAAAGTTACTTACATTGCAGTAATATATATTAATGACACCAGATCACACTTTCATTTCTGTATCTAATCGAAAGGGAATTGCTTTCACAAACGCAAGAAATAAGAATTCCAGCCAGCCCTCCCTGTCAGACCACATGAAACAAGGTGCTGAAAGCTTTTTGAGAGTAGCACAGACTGGAAATCTGAAAACATAATTTGAAGAAGGGAGTTGTAACTGAGTTACTTACTATTTCCAATCACAATTAAAATACTTAGCGAGGTAAAAGCAACACCCTGTGCTCCCTGATGATTAGCCAAATTGCATAGTTGTTAGTTCTTTGACATTTTTATTAGGAGATCCACAAAATATTGTTACTCCGGATATGACAACTTCAAGTAGAACCAGCTGAGAAAACAAAAAGTTACCACCACAGCATCATCCAAGCTGATGCTTCCAATGTGCAAACTGTCACTAGAGGCTGGAATGAGTTAAGGAAGGGGGGCCCACCACTAACTGTGTCCCTCCTAAAATGCATACTTGGCCCAGGCTTGAGTAAAACCACAGTGAAGAGTTAATAGTTGCTGCTAGCACCATGGAACCATTTTCTTGACTGTTACTACAATCTACCTCTTAGTGATGTTACTAATCCATTTGGAGGTGTATTGGGAAATTCCTTTACAACAAATCCACCATCTTTTCTTTTGTCATCTGATACTTGCTAAAACTATTTGATGAACAATCAATACAATTTGGTGGATAGAAAGAGATATAAAGGATATTCTCTGTTATAACAAGTGTCTGTAGAAGAAAAGACCTCTCATGGTATCAGTTATCTAAAGAAAATGCAGCTATTATTTAGGCAGACAGATCAAGATTGTGAAAATGAGAATTGAAGGGTTACCCTCTCAGATGCTGAAGACAGCACTCTCTTAAATGTTCTCTCGGAACCTGTAGGACAAACCGTGTGGGGATCCATGTGTTATTACCAACTATGCAGGAGTTTCCTTATGACTGGTGCATCTGTAGGCTACATTTACAAAAGTATGATTTCTTACCATCTCTGTTACCAATTTTTACATCTAAATTAAAGGGAAATACAGAAAGGTATCTCTTGTAGGATGCAGTACCTCCAAACTCTTCTTTATCTTAGTTCCTGGATGAAGGCAAACTCATATAATCCAAGTCACAACAGAACTTTCACAAACCCTAACACTCAAGAGGCAAACATCAGAAAAGACCAAGCCACATAGAAAAGTCCGAGCATACCTAGAAGAAAATAACTGTATCGCACTTAGAAAAGGAAAATGTTCACTCAAAAAAACACCATTATAGAATAATTCTATCAATAATCAATGTGGTAGAGGCAGTGTTTGATAGCTTGAGCTCGAAAATCAGAATGCTAGAGTTTAAACCCAAGATCTACCTCCTATTATGTGCATAGTCTTCAGCTAATACCTGTTTTTGGTTCTCTTCTCTCTAAAATGGGAATAAACAATATGAAACTACAAGAGTGGTAGTATGGATTACAAGACAGAATCCATGACCTAGCTATAGATGTATACAGTTGCACTTGGAAGTTGAATGAACTGATGATACAACTATCTTCTTGTCTAGATTATAGGCTAATCATTAGAAAGAACCATACCTTATTTAATTCTGCATCCCAGGGACAAGCATCATGTCTATAGAGCATAGTCAGTGCTCTATAGATGTTTTCTAAAATGAATGAATGATGTATTTATACAATTATATGCAAATATAGGTGACAAAGTACAATGAACTCAGTGAAAATGTAAAGAAACCAAACTTATTTTATTTTTCCATATTAATATCATAGGCTCAATCCAGGTTTTTAACTTTTATGAAATATGGTTAATTTCACCTACACAGAAATTTGAAGAGAAATATAGTCACTCAAACTCTCTAAGTGAGCCATCTGATCCCAAGAGTGTGGTGAGCTGAAAAACCAGTTTCTCAAAGAAATATTTACTTCCTAATCCCTGGAACCTATGAATATTATGTGACAAAGTAGTAAATATTACTTTATATGGCAAGAGATGTGATTAAGGATCTTGAGATAAGGAACTTATCCTGGATTATCCAGGTGGGCCCTAAAGGCCAAAACAAGTATCCTTATAAGAGAGGCACAGAGGCAGATTCAATACAGCAGAGAAGGCAACATAAAGATGAAGTTGAGATTGTAGTGATACATCCACCAGCCAGGAAATGGTGAGCATCCACGAGAAGCTAGAAAAGGCAGGACTCGGTTCTTCCCCAGAGATCCTATATGTGGTAAGGCTCTGACAACACCTTGATTTCTGACTTTTGGCTTCCAGAACTATGAGAGAATAGATTTCTGTCATTTTAAGCCACCAAGATGGTTATATTTTGCTGTGCCAGCCCCAAGAAACTAACACACACACACACACACACCAAAGTCCCTGGACTTGTGATTACAGAAATGGCTTTAAAAATACTTCCTATATATCTGATATATGGATAAAAGGGATTCTGCAGGACTTGAGTGTTCCTGAAATGCTAAGAACTGAGAAGTCTTAGAAAATAAAGACTATCATTCATCCCCATCCTGTTCAACTCTAGGGAAACTAGTGTGGAGATTTGTCCATGGTCTACATGCAGAGCTCAGGAATAAAGGGAAGATAAAAAAATAGAATGAGTTTTTAAGGAATTGAAAATTATTTTTTTTTAGGATTTTACAGAGGCATGGAAAAGAAATCTGGAACTGATTTTCTTAGAATGGTTCTTACCACTTAACGGAATCACTAGTAGAGATTTTTTAAATTACAAATTTATTGAATTAGACTCTGGGAAATGGAGCCTAGACTTTTGTGGTTCCAGAGGCAGGAAGCTGGGTGAAAGAATAGGAGCTCTTCCTCTGACTGTTAAAAATAATTATCTTTATGTATACTTCACTATAGAAAGTCAACTCTAAGAGTAAGTGCCCTCAAGAAATAGAATGGAAAAAGAAAAACTGTATCATTAAATTTCAGTGACATGTCATCTGCTTTTACTTGAAAACCAGGTTCAAGTATAGAATATTCTATTAGTCATCTCAAACAAAGCTGTGTGTCTCATTAATTCCCCTTTTAGCCCTCTATAATATAACTTTCTAACCAGAGAACTAAGAAATCTTTTATGGTTAAATAAGAAAAATAGAAGTGTCCTTAATTTATTACAAAGCCTCCTATCTGTGACCAAACTGAATAAAAACCTCATTTTCCTTTTATTCATGATTACAAATGTGAGTGTAAGTTCTTTTGTTCATTGCCATGTTCTATTTTGAATCAACGGATATGCCATTGAGATTCCTTGTCTTTGTTGGTATTAAACTGATAACAAAATGTATTCTCACTGTTCAGCTCTAGCAATGAATTGAACAATTTAACAAGTATCTTGAGAAAATTTTCATTTACTAAGCACCTGCCTTATGCACAGTAATCTTGCCCCATAACTATGAGCTTGGGCTTTGAAATCAGATAGAACTGGGTTCAGACCCTGGCCTTTTTTTTTTTTTTTTTTTTTCTGGCCTGTCTATTTGATAGCCACGGGATATTTGGCAAGTTGCTAAGATATTTAAACCTTAGTTTCTTCTCCAAAAAATAAGTTTATTAAGTCTCCTTTATTAAAATATCATGGGTATAAGGCATCTAATACAGAGTAAGCACTCAGTCAATTTACATTCATATTCTTGTTATAATTTAAAGAAACAGAAGTCTAGTTATCCACCCAAGAGGCTAGTGGTAAAATCTAGCAGCCACCAGATGACTATTAGATATGTGCTACAATATCATTATTAGTGTCCAAGACAGGCCTGTTTTAAAGAACGAGGTCACAGAATTACCCAGAATGCAAGGGAGGTTAGGAATCAGACTCCATAGGATACAAAATTAGCACCCAGTTCTGCTGCCTTCTGGAGACCCAGCAAGACCATCTCAAAATGAAACAGTGGCTTTTGAGCATAACTGGCTACTTGAGATAAACAAACCCATCTTGTTTATAGAATGAATCACCATTTGGAACTAGTTGATCTTTTAATCTGTAAGCAGGAATCATAAAAGTCATTTGTAACAATAGTGAAATCAAGAAAGGATTAAAACTCAAGAAGCTCTCTCTCTCTCTCTCTCTCTCTCTCTCTCTCTCTCTCTCACACACACACACACACACACACACACGTACATTCTTTCTTAATAATAAAAACAACCTTTCCTAACTTGAAAATATCCATTTCCATGTCAGAGAAGAAACTATCATTACCCATCAGGTAGTAACATGAATACATCTTTGGGAATTTCCCTGAACTACACTACAACTTTCCTTTCCCTGAAAATCTTTTTTTCCCTCAGGATCATCTCCTTTTAACTGAAATCTAAACTGTGTTAGCTAGTGTGATGATGTTAGAGAGCACACAGTTCAAACTCCAGATTCATGCTCCTCTGTAAAATGTAAAATCTTCTAAATAACAAACACCCTGTAGGAGGACATAGCAGAATGTGTTATGGGCTTCATTTGCCAAGGCAGAGGATTTGGTTAGCTGCTGTTTACCACTTTCTTCCCTCTTCTTCCAGACACCACTCACTTCCCTTTTCTTCTATGTCTGTATGGCCTATTCTCCTTCACTGGTGCCCAGACAAAGGCCACCATGGTCCATATATCCTGTGTGAAGATGACCATAGTCAACTGTAGCAAAGTGGCAGAACTCTTCTTCTACTGGATTTCTCAAATCACTCTGAGAAAAAGATGATTTCAAATCCAGCCATAGGAGCCTTGCCTGACACAGAATTTTTCTCTTGATTATCATGTAAATTCTAAAAAAAGAAGGAACTATATCAGTGCTAGATTATATACAATCTGTGCCTAGTTCTCTGGGTGGGTGTCTATTTTGTAAATTTGTTGAAAATCACAGAAGATCAATGAAGAAGATCAAGAAGAAAAGTGGTCAAGGACCAAGAATGTTGAAAAAGAGCCCAGTGTTTTAGAGACAAACAAAAATCATAACAAGAAAAGGCATTTTACAATATGAAACATGAAAAATTTAACTGAATTTAGAAGGGAGTTCTAATTATGCTTTTTATTAACATAAGTAACATAAGGATTGGTAAGTTTTTATTAACTCTGTACCTACACAGCATCTTTAGACTTTAAAATAGACAATTAGCTATATATATATGTTAAATTATAGCATCTCCTAAATTTTTATCCTATCAGTTATTTACCTGTGGGTATGTCTCAAAATAAAAGATAAGCCATGCTATTCCATCACCCTCATTAGAGATAAATACACCTATTGTAAGTAAGCATGAAGTTTTTGCTTAATAACAAGCTAATAAAAGGCAAAATCTTTCCAAAGCTAGGATCAGACACCATGGCTCCACGCTTACCTCTCTGCTGTCACCTCCTATTGTTCTAACTTGCTTTGCTCACTTCACTCCACACACATTAACTTCTTGGTTGCTCCTCAAATACACTAAACACTGTTACTTCAGTGCTGCCATACTTGCTCTTCCCTCCCCCTGAGCCAGTTTCCCCCCAGATATCTGTGTGCCTTGGTCCTTCACCTCCCCCAGGTCTTGACCCAAACATTGTCTTGTTGGTGACCTGATTACCCTACATAAAACTGCAACATACCTTCCCAATATTTCCCATTCCCTCTGCTCCGATTCATCTCTCTGACACTTATGGTCTGTAAGTACAGTGACATCAGAGATTTTTATCTTCAGAGATTTTTATGTTTTGCTTACTAGTATATCCTCAGTGCTCAGAACAATTCTGGCACATCGGTAGGCATCAAAAAATATTTCTTGAATGAAGCAAGTTGCCTAGTTGTATTTTTAAATTCAGTTGTTACCATAAAATATTTGAGTTACTCTTGCTCTTAAACTACAGGTAGGTTCAGTATTGAAACTCAAGAACTTCATTCAAAGAATGCAGAGCAGAGCATTTCAGGCCTTTACAAGTAGAGGTTAGATCTAAGAACAAATTCCAGGAGGCTCTGCTGTTCCAATAAAGATGAGGGTTAAGTGAATCAGAAGCAACACCAGAATGAGCCTGCAGAGTGCCAATCCAGGGTCTGATGGTCAAAATATAACACATTTGCACTGTATTCCTGTAGGTCAACAATCTGGGGTGGTGGAAAGCAGGCTGGACTGGGAGGTAGGGGACCTGAGTTCTCCCTCTGATAAGATGTGAGATTTGGGTCCAATTGCTTCAACTCTCCAGCCCTCAGCTTCCTTTGTAAGAAAACAGGTCAACTAGATAAGTGATTTTCAAACTGTCTCCAAAAATAGCTAACTGTACTCCCCCCATCCCACCCCAACGCCAAGTGAAATATAAAGTACTATCGCACTATTGAAAATGGAGTGAAGTGAAGCTGTTTAAGGGAATTGTGGGCAAAACGAACTGATGCCCTGACTTTCCCTCCTCCCCTCCCTTTATTATGAAGGCCACTCAGACACTTTCATGAAGCCCCTGGAGAATATGGGAACATAGTTGGGAAATCCTGGCTTGGAAGTCACCTCATCATTTTAAATGTCTTCTTATAAGTACAGATAGTATTAATGGGACAGGGAAAGAAAATAAGGTTACTATAAAAGCAAGCTTAGGCAAAGGTCAGAAATACTCATCTGTCACTTTTTAAGCTGCATTACATTACCTCCTACAAGATACAACTAGCACACTACTGCAGCAGTACATTTTCTTGTGACTTAGAAGTCTAAGTTGGTGGGGCGCCTGGGTGGCTCAGTTGGTTAAGCGACTGCCTTCGGCTCAGGTCATGATCCCGGAGTCCCAGGATCGAGTCCCACATCGGGCTCCCTGCTCAGCGGGGAGTCTGCTTCTCCCTCTGACCCTCCTCCCTCTCATGCTCTCTGTCTCTCATTGTCTCTCTCGCAAATAAATAAATAAAATCTTAAAAAAATAAATAAATAAAAATAAAGAAAACACCGTTTTCCTTTAAAAAAAAAAAAAAGGAGTCTAAGTTGGTGAAAGATGGTACCATGAACTTGAAGAGCAAAACTCCTTTCTAGGGTGCTGTCACTTACTATGTGTCATTGTCTAGCATTCTTAACATTCCTATGCTTTAGTTTTTTCATGTGCGCAGTCAGACAATATCTACCTCATAGAGTTGCTTTGAAAATTCAATGAGATGTTTTATGAGAGTTTAGAGTAGGACCTGACACATGGTAAGTGCTCAAAAACTTATTATTTTCATTGGCATTGTTACTAATAAAAATATGTTATGCTGTTATGGGAAATATCACAACAGCCTTTATTCCCACATGGCATTGAAGAAGCTAGAAAAAGTTACTTACTGAACTCAAAGTTTGGCTAATTATGGCTCCAAAATAAGGTAAGACTTTTCTTAAAATAGCAAAGAAGAACAAAATTCATATAAGGATTTCCACTGCCAATATGGAATTCTGAATGCCCCTTCTTAAAAATGTCTTTATTAATATACTAGATTCAGATAGCTATTTCGATTATTATTTTCAAATTTTATTAAAGATTAAGTATCTTTTGAAATATAGGGCAATAGAATTTCATAATTGCAACTCACAAAATCCTCCCAAGTTTGCTCTGTAGATAAAATAGACTATAAAGCTAAGAATGATATACACAGAAAATTTTTGTCTTGCCTACTAAAGTCTAAAGCTTTGAAGTCAAGCTATATTAAGTCATTCTGTATATACAATGCTACTTCAATTCTCGTTATTTAAATCAACAAAGCTATAGGCATTTATTGCACCATTTTAAATTACTTCTGAGTATCAAAAAAAAATACATTAAAATGATCAGGTATGTAACCTAAAAACTACTTGAAGGTGAACTCCTATAGGGTAAACCCTCTGCTATATTCATTTTTGTAATTCTTCAAGATCCAGTTTACCAATTGACTTGAAATTTGAACAGGCCCTGACAGGAGATTGGTGGTTTCCAGGAAGGGCCTCTAAGTAGCCTCATAATGTGATATTTGTTTTGTAATTTCCGACACTCCAAAGTCCTGGGCTTCATGGTTCAGAAATCTGCTTTTGTCAGTATAATAAGAGAGGTTTATCTCTTAAGCCATCTTAGATGAATCAGGCTCACAGGAGATAAATGTACAAAACTAGGGTGCTTAAGTGTTAATCCACTGTATTACAGCAATCATGGATCCAGACAACCAGGTCAGCATGGCTAGCATATTCTTTCTCTCTAGTCAAATTGGAAAATTAGATAGAAACCTAAATTCTAATCAGAGGGTTGCTTTGAATGCACAGAAATTAGTTGTATAATCCAAATACGTGCCGTGTAGAGGTTACTCTACATGGAAAGACTGAATGGTTGTACAAGTTTACCCAGTGTTTAGGTGATAGAACCCTGAATAGAGTCCATATCTGTTTGTCTCCAAAGACTATGTTCTGTGTTAATGAATGTGAGACTGTATTTGATGTCATGAGAGATAAAAAAAAGAAGTACATTGTCTTCAGAGTGATTGTAATCTCACTGCGAAGCCAATGTTAATATTTATTGTAACTGTCAGAAAGTAATATAAAGCAATATGTAATTGATGCCTAAGGCCCAGATGGGTAATGATGGTAAGAGAAAGTACAGGGAATCCAGAAGAAAATGGATGTACCCACACTCCTAAACAAAATTGTCTACATGATGATTATCTGGAAGATGTGGTTTTTATATCTCGTTTCACACCCATATGGTCAGTAGTCATGGAATAATTACATTCCTTTATTTTTCATCTCTTTGTCACTAATAGCTCTATAGCTCTCCTTTTATTATTGCCTGGAAGAAAATATGGCCATTTTTTTCCAGTTATGAATTAAGTTCCTTTTTATCCCTGTGAATTGAAGTACTTCTTTATTCATCTTGTTTTATTCCTCTTTATTCCAGTTTCAGCAGTACTGGTGGCTTAGTCGGTTAAATGTCTGCCTTCAGCTCAGGTCATGATCCCAGAGTCCTGGGATGGAGCTCTGTGTCAGGCTCCCTGCTCAATGGGAAAACTGCGTCTGCCCCTCCCCCCAGCTTGCGCTATCTCTGCACTCTCTCTCTCAAATAAAAAATCTTTAAAAAAAAAAAATCAGTTTCAGGACTCTTCATAATCTCCTGATTTAGGTATTTCACTGTTGTTTTGATGGACCCAAAAAATAAGTGATGCCCTCTTAGGATTACGTAGAGGATGGACCAAGATCTCAAATGGCCAGAATGCCAGCAAGAGGGTAATTAATACCAAGGAAGAGTTACCTAAAAAGAGCAATGTGTATGAAACCTTTAATATATTCCACGTTCATATATGTATTATATATAGGTAATTTCATTTAATCTTCATATTAAAAGAAACTATTATCTCCATTTTACAGATTAAAAATGAAAACACAAGGCTCAAAGAAGATATGCAATCTGATCAAAGTCATAACAGTAGTAATAGGCAGAATTATGGTTTGAATTTAGGTCTATCTGAACCGACAACTGTAAAGCCTCTCCAAGGGATATCTTAGAGGGTGACAGGAGTACAGATGCAGAGGTGGTGACCACAGAGACATCATAAATCAAATGTGATTTGATACAGGCCTTGCAGAAAGTATCAAAAGGTCATAGAAAAGGATAATGCAAGAGCATCATCACTAAGGCATTTTCCAGGAAAAGCCATGAGTTCATTTCACCAGTGTCAGTCAATGGGAAGAGAAGAGATCAGAAAGTTAAGCTCTGGCTAACTGATGCTTTCATTATCAGGCTAAGACATTGTTATTTTTAATGCAGGAAGAATTACATGCTCAGAGTGACATTTTTGGACAGTTACTGTAACAGTGGTGCAATACAGGCTATTTTGAAGGCAGGAGAGATGGGAGCAGGCAGGTAGTTGAGTTCACAATATTTCCGGCAAGAGAAGGTGAAAGTCTAAATTATGGTGATGACAGGGACTGTAAGTGACAGCACAGATACAAGAGGGTTTCCGTGTGGAGAGGCACTCAGCTGGACTGGCACGGATTGAATGGGATGAGCAAAAGGAGGCAAATATTCCTCAAGATTCTAAGCACGGTTTGATTGAGATAAAGGTGATTCGGTCATATGGCATAAGGAAGCAGAGCAAGAGGACCTGCCTGGGGTAGGGGATGGCAGGGCTAAAGATGATCTGTCTGGTTTTATAATATCATCCTGTTATGGGAGCAATGCTAGGCTGGAAAAGACATTAAGTATTTTATTGGGATCAAAAGAAGGATCTCGAGTATCTAACCACAGCCTAGGTAGGCCTCTTAAAAGCTAAAATTACTCTGTAAAAGATACTTGGAGAGGCATATAGTCCAAGTATATAAGTAATTGATGAGCATGTATTTTTCTTCAGGTTAAAAACAAAAAGAAGAAGAAGAACCAGAAGATCCCTAGGAAATTGCTGTCAGGCTTTCTAGTCCCACTGATGTCGGAGTAACTTGTCAGTAAGAGTTTCTCATGCAGAACTTGACTTGATAAGTGGATGCCTCACAGGGAATAAAGTACAAGAATTTAACGTTCACAGACAAAAAAGAGTAAGGAAGGAAAAGGCAACACACCTGAAAAACAGTAGAAGGAGAACTAAATTTACCTAAAATATGGTTTGGGAAACAAGAGCCCATTCAAGATAAAGAAAACCAAAAGAGGTAAGTTAGTGAAATGTCCAAAGAAAACTTTTTCCAATGGACCCTGTGACTCAGTAGTTTTTCAGCTCTGGTGCCAGCACTATAAGTAGAACCGGAAAATGGTGATGATTAGTGGTAATTATTTCTGGTTCTAGAAACAGGAAATGCTGCCAGCAGTGAGGTTCCATGATAAGGAACCATGGGCCAGCGCCTGGGATAGGAATTGAAATGACATAATTATATCATCATCTGAACTTTGCGTGGAGAAGAAAGATAAAACTTAGTGAGATATGAGATGCATTTTAAAATATACGCACATTATTTGGAGGAAGTAAGTTTGAAGTCCATGTAGTAAAAAATCACTCAAAAGGTTAAACACTGAATTAAATTTTACAAATAAAAAAAAGCGCAAATTTTTAGTTGGACTTTCTAGAGGCTTCCTTTTCTTTTCTTTGTATCAAACTGAATTTAATCAGAGCATTTATATTGATGTTTATAAGTCCAAATCAAGGCCAGCATTACAAATATGTGGTACAAATTGAAGAGCTTTGCAAAAATCTTGCCCCGAAGACAATCCCCTATCTGCCTGCCATTGATCTGGGAATTCCATTATTATAAATGTAGTCACTTATCTTTTATTTTTTATGTAGTCATTTATCTTTTATTTTTTTAAAGATTTTATTTATTTATTTGACAGAGAGAGTACAAGCAAGGGGAGCGGCAGGGAGAGGGAAAAGCAGGCTCCCGCTGAGCAGAGCCCGATGTGGGGCTTGATCCCAGGACCCTGGGATTACGACCTGAGCCAAAGGCAGATGCTTAACTGACTGAGCCACCCAGGCACCCCTGTAGTCATTCATCTTAACAGAATCTCTCAAAGATTTCCTGTTGAAATGGGAACTTTCCTGAGAGTGACTTCTCTATCAGTCATTCACACCACAGAGAGAAAAAGATCCTCAAGGAACAGCTACACAAAGGACATGAGGCTTAGTAAATGTTTACTAACTTAGGTACAGTACACATGGAGAAGGAGAAGAGTTATGGATGCAACAAGCTGGGGAAAATCCAGTGGATTCTAACCAGGATACATGATCTCATTATCCCTTCCTTAAAGTCAATTCCCACTTATTATTTTCTTCTGGAGTCTCTTAGAATTAGCTTCCTATTCATCATTTACTACCACAAAACTTTCTTCCTTGGGATTCCATGTTCTTGAAGGAATGAGGTACTAAAACATGACTTTTCTCAAGTCCTTCATATCCTGTGATGAACCGACAAATCCTATTTGCATTTGTTAAGATTTTTTACCTCAAATAGCTACAAAAGAAAAGATCAGTTCACACAATATACCTTGAGAAAGTTACAGGGCATAAGAGCTGTATTAGTCACAAGTAGTCTTATCTTCATCAGAATATGACTGGGACTTGACCACATTGTTTTTTAAAGATTGACAGTCAGTCCTACCCAGATCTTTGAGTGATCTGGGTAACCCCCCAGCAATTACTTCTCAACTTTGTACCAACACCATCTTTAAAACTTTCCATGAAGATAACCCATTATCAAGTATAGAATCAAGGGGAAATTCCAAACCAGTGCTAGGCCTCTGCTTTTCCAAACAGAAGCTCATTTTTTGCCACATACTGCCATCTTCCATTTTGCATAAAATAAATGTGAAACAAAACCAAAGTTCTTCGAATTAAAATGATTGCAAACTTTCTAGACAAAATTGTTCTCATTTTTCCCCCCGATAAACTGTATTTTAAAATAATTTAAAGTTGTTCTGGTCTGTTTTTCACTTCAGGAAAAAAATAGGGCACACTGACTAGTACTGAAGACCTGGAATTTGTGAGTGGGATATGATTTCAGCGTTCTTTGGGCTTAGTTCTCTGATCTGATAATAATCAAGAAGCACACCTGCTGTTTGAATAATGGGACAGCAAGCAGGCCTGAAAGCATTTATCAAGCTCCCCATCCTTTGGCACACATTTGCCTTTTGTTTCCCTGATCAAGGACACATGGATGAGAAAGAAATGGTCACCACTGCCAATTCTCATTGCCTTTAGTTTCCCTTATTTCCCTGTCTCTTTGGGGACTTAAAGAGAACTATTAGGTGAAAAAATATATATAAATACATCTGGAAAGTTTATGAACTGGAAGTATTTGGTAATGAGGGGGTCATTAGCTCATTAAATTCTGGGCTATTCAAACAAATATGGGAGTGAAAGCCTCACAAGGTAGTGATGTCTGGCCCCCATTCTCATCTCCAATCTTTTGTACCAAACCCTTCTTTTTTAGACGCTGGTTTGGGAAGTTTTCATAAACAATGGGATGTTAGCCATCCCCCCCCCCAAGTAATAATCTATACATATATACATAGTTTCTGGCATTTGGACAGAAAGTCACACTAGGGTTTACCAGAACAAAGATCAATGCAGGGAGGAGGAGAATAAAGATAGACGATACATAAGGAAGGGAAATTCCACAGGCAGGGTGAGACTACCTGGGTTTCACCTGTGTCCATCACCACTTCTCTGTCAGTAAGAAATGTCCATATTTATATCGATCAGTGGTGTGCTGAATCTGTCTCCAACCTGCTTCCAAGAGACATGAATGTATGCCTCTCTTCCCAATGTCTTGCTCACTGATGTCCCATTTGTAGTGTGAAAAAAACAATGGTCAGAGTAGTCACACCATGGAAATCAGCAAATGCTTCAAATCAGGCCATTTCAATTTTGGACAGCCAAATTACCTACACGCTGACAATGATAATTTATATTAGAAAAAAGGAAATGCAAGAGAAGTCCTACCCAACATACATACAGTGCTCTCTTTGAATGGAGATCTGTTGAAAATCATTTTTCTTATTTCTAATTATGTCTTAATGTGACTCATTCCATGGTGACTCTTTGACTGGCAGCATCACCATCATCTAAGAACTTGTGAATCAGAAATTCTGGGTTGAGGCCCAATATTTAAGGCCTCCAGGGGATTCTGACACTTGTTAAAGGCTAAACTCCACCCTTGTGCATTGGCATCTAGGAAATTTCCTCAGTTGGGTGTGTGTTTAGGGAACTGCAGATGGTAAGGTGTATTATTTATGTTCAATTTTAATATAGAAGAGATGTGAACAGATATCAAGGTTTATTTGTGGTCCATTTTTAGGATAGAAAATATATAAGCAAATGAGAAAGAAACAGTAACTGGGGAAAGAGAGAAGATACAGGAGAGAACAAGAGTAATTCAACGAAATTCCTTGAGAGGCAGCAGATGGGACCTAAACTACAGATAACGAATTTAACTTTGGACAAAAACAAGGATACATTTTCCACCAAGACATTGAGTCTCACCGTTTAGAGCCTTGCCCCATCCCCCCTACCCCCAACCCCACCCATATTTTTAAGGATGGGATGCCTACAACATCATCTCTTTAAAGTAAAATAGGCTCTTTTTTTAAGCAGATGCAGTATCTGAAATGCCTATGAACAACCAGTCTGTTGAATACTCAGATAACACAAAAAGTTTGTTGGATTTGCTAGAAAGCTAAATTAAAGATTTCTGTCACAGACATTACTAAGCAAATTAGTTTGATGAATCATCTCTTTGATATTAGAGAAACAAAATTTATAATGGGAAAATATGATGCTTGAATAAGGGCTGTCATTTACTGAATACATACTGAGAGCTAGGAATATTATGTGCAATATTTTGCTTCTTCATATTTGTACAAGGCAGGTATTAGTAGCTATATTTTCTGGATTAACTAGGGTTCAGAGATATCTAAGTCAGTTAATTGTCTAAGATACCTAAGTTAATCATTGCTTATGATTGTGTCACAAATATTCCTTAGTGTAATGGATGTCAAAGCTTATACACTCCATTTACTTATTTTATTGATATTACTGGCAACCTTAAATAAAACAAATAAGATAAAATTGGCAATCTTAAGGAAATGCTTCAAAGTAAATTTTATAAATTCATAGAATAGAGTCAATATAGAAAAAAACTCAAGGAAGACTCATACACAATAATATTCCATGAAAATAATTACAAAAAACTTGATCCTTCTTTGGACATTACAAAGAATAACTCTAAATAATATTTAATTAAAATCTTTTCATGTTCACATTGTTCAGGAGAAAAAAGCAATAGAAATTCATGAATATCTTACTAGGAATTCTATAGTCTTTTGGTTTGGGGACCAGCATTTATCACTATAAAATCATTAGGGATTTTAGCAGGCTTTATGCTAAATTCAATCCCTTAATATGGGCACAGATCAGTTATCTCAATAACTCCTCAAGCAAAATATTTTCATCGATCTTAGGTTTAATTGCTTAGCTAATTTTTCTTCCTGCCCATTGGACTTGCATGAAATTGTGAGGAAGAACCATTAATGATCACAAGGCAAAGACAAGGCCACTGGCTCAGCCACCTCAGTGTGGCACTGACCATAATAAACACAGAGAATTGTCCTCACTTTTCCCATGTCAGCATATGGTTTACACTGGAGAAACACCAGGCTCACCAGACAATATATCTTCTCTGGATCACAGCCCTACCAACCACCCAGAAGGCATATTTTTTGCCCTCCCTTTTGGGAAGCTGATTTTCTACCCTCCAATCATACTTGGTTTTAAAGGAATTATATTCTAGTCCAGAGACCAGGACCTTGGCACTATGGAATACTCTCCATTCAATGGAGTAGAACCAAGTAGAACCACCCCATTGTATTATTATTTAAAATGTATTATTTTATCTTTATAGGTTTCAATGCATGAAGAGTAAAAGTTTTTTCTTTTACCTGTGATTTATCTTTAACCATATGAATTAAACATGAACTACAACTCTGGGGCTCAATGAATCTTACAGAGAATTTCAAATTATTACAAGACATTCATTTACTCCTTCCTCTATTACTGGGATCCAGCCTCCAGCAGTTTTCCCTTGGTTAAAATGTCTCCTTCAATTAATCACTTCTGAGGAATAAGGAAGGGACAAATACTCAATATTACAAGAATAAATTCTACCTATTTCCCTTCCTTAGTTTGAAATTACTTGAATTTTTCTAGCAGCCTGAAAAAGCAATGCTGTATTTTCTTTACTGTGCACAAGAAAAATTACATATTAAAAAATACATTAGTGTATGTATATGCATGTGTACACGTATACGTGTGTGTACGTGTCCGTACAGATAGTGGACGGCAACTCGGAAGAACTAGAGCTGCAAACATCGTGTAGCCTTGGCTAATTAATCGTATACAAGGAAGGGAGTTTTTTGTTTAGCATTATAACTTTCTAGTATTTTAGTACTATATTTAGTATTTTAGTATTATAATTTCCTGATATGGTTTTCTAAGATGACATTGTGTGTTTAGTATTTTCAAGTGGGTTTTACAAAAGGAATGTGCTTTTTAATATATGAAAACATGTACAAATGGAATGTTTTCTAAAAACTAACATGGAGGGCACCTGAGAGGCTCAGTCTGTTAAGTGCTGCCTTTGGCTCAGGTCATGAGCCCAGGGTCCTGGGATCCAGCCCTGCATTGGGCTCCCTGCTCAGCGGGGAGTCTGCTTCTCCCTCTCCCTCTGCCCCTTCCCCCCCCCCCCACTCATGTGCACTTGCTCGCTCTCTCTCTCTCTCTCTCGCAAAAATAAATAAATAAAATCTTAAAAAAAATTAACATGGAGAAACTAAGTCAACTCTCATAGGTCATAAAGTTATCCCCTTCCTGGCTTGTATCGGTATTCATAGGCGGTATATGTGGGCTTTTTAAAAACTGGGTCCAATGTACTCCTTCCTAGAAAAGCACAGTGGAATTGAATTGTTATTGGAAGTATGAATTCACCTAGTGAATTTTATCTTTCAGCAGTGTTTTGCTTTCAGAAAGAATAATTAAAATAGGAGGATTCTATGTTCCAAGGTAGATATGTGTTTGGGCACAATACGCTAGAAATGTTGGCTTATAATTTTAAATATCTTGATGGGTAGAACTAAACACTTTGTCATTTAAGTATTGCAAGCAGCTTTCTACATCCTAAATGGTAAGATTTTCATAGTCTCTATAGAAAGAGACTGTTCTTTTGTTTTGGAGAACCTCTTGGATGTGGGCCTTCAACTACAATGCATAGAGGAAAAGACTCTTCCCTGTACTTTTTATAAACTGCAAAATCACCATCAACTTGAATGCAGAATTTTCAGCATGAAAGTGTTTTGTTTGCTAATTTAAATTGTAGCGGATAGTTGAAACAAAATGCTTGCCTTTTAGGCATTCTAGCTTTCTAACTATTAAGGATTTTTATCTGTTTATTTGTTATATGGGTAGAAGGAAGGCTGCGGGAGTTGGAAAAATGGTCAGATGTGTTCCTGGGCTTTATACAAATTCAGAATGCCTGCTTTTGTGGAACTGTGGGTGGTTTTTTGTGTTTTTTGTTTGTTTGTTTGTTTTTTGAGTAATTGTTCAAAAGAGGTAAGTTGAGATTAAAGGAATAGTAAGAAAGACAACAGCTTCTCGTCTTTGGAAAGAAAACTGTGAAATCTATGAAAAAAGACAGCTAGATGGTGATAGGCTGGTGATAAGTCACAAAGACTCGAAATTTTGGAAAGGTACACATTACTGATAGTGTGTTCTCCAGGAATATCCTCATTGAGACAGATGGTGAGAGCTACAAGAGACAGTTTTTCTAAGAGTGGACATTGTGGAAAGAAAAATCCTGCAACAGAAAATAAGGTATCAGAAGGGTAAACTTGAGTACCTGTACACTTGGGAAAGAAGAAGATATTTTATTTCTAGAAATGGAGGCTCAGGCACACTCAGAATCTCCCTGGTGACTGTTATTACTGTAGTATAGCCTGTCATAGCCTGACAATTTCATGTCACTCTGGAAATTTCTTAAATTTTTCCTATATAATGAATTCTGATTATATAAGCAAAAGCTGCCCTATTATTCTGTATTTTTAAGGATTCACCAGGAAATTGGCCAAATTGTCTGAGAAAATTATTATGCAAAACAAAACAGACTTTAGACAAAGAATTTAGTAACATACATTATTGATGATTCTTTTATGGTGGTAAGAAGACTTAACATAAGATTAACCCTCTTAATATATGTTTAAGTGCACAATACAATATTGTTAACTACAGACACGATGTTGTATGGCAGTTTGCTAGAACTTACTCATCTTGCATAACTGAAACTTTCTACCTATTGAACTACAACTTCCCATTTCCCTCCTCCCTAGGCCCTGGCAACTATTGTTCTATTCTTTGCTTCTATTAAGTTTGACTATTTTCAATACCTCATATGAATGGAATCATATAGTATTTGTCCTTCTGTGACTGGCTTATTTCATTTAGTACAATGTCCTTCAGGTTCATCCATACTGTCATACAGGGCAGGATTTTCTTGGTTTTTTTAAGGCTGAATCATATCCCATTGCATGTATATACCATATTTTCTTTATCCGTTCATCCACCAATGGACATTTAACTTGTTTCCATATCTTGGCTATTGTGAATAATGCTTCAATGAACATCTGAGTGAAGATATCTCTCCAAGATCCTGATTTTAATTCTTTCAGATATATACTCAGAAGTGGGACTGCTGAATCATTTGGTAATTTGGTAATTCTATTTAATGTTTTACTAAGTATTCAAATTAAAATATCAAATGAAAATGCTAAAAATGTATGCATTAGACATTATCTAATATACTGTCTTTGCTAAAATAAAGGTGTTTGAGGTTGCAAGAATATGAAGTCTTACTCTTCTTCCAGGGCATTAAGTCTATATCATAAAAACCTACCTCCAGTAATATTCAGAATTTGAATAATGATTAGTTTAGCTTGCATGCTCCAGAAAGGATTAAGAAATAAGGGAACACACCCAATACTGACTTGGAAACAATTTCCTTTAAATGAAAGCTATTCTACTTTTAAACCCAGAATTTGCCAGGTATGCCAACAATTAAAGTGGTTCCTAGCGGGTACTTTACTTAAAGATTTGAATCTTCTGCCATCCAGACAGATATATTTTGGATTTTGTTCATTGGACTCCTTTTTCTATAACAGGCTCTGAGCTACTTTTATAAAGGCATCTGAGACAAAATTTCTTCTGGTCTGAATTTAACTATTTGCCAATGATATAAAAGAATTATACCTCCTAAGTACTTTGAAATCATTGACAATATAAAATGGGACTTATATAGATTTTTTTCATATTTGTAATACATGCATTCTTCAAAGAAAGATTTGCAAATTTGGGACGCCTGAGTGGCTCAGTTGTTAAGCGTCTGCCTTCAGGTCAGGTCATGATCTCAGGGTCCTGGGATCGAGCCCCACATCGGGCTCCCTGATCGGCGGGGAGTCTGCTTCTCCCTCTCCCACCCCCCGCTTGTGTTCCTCTCTCGCTGCATCTCTCTCTGTCAAATAAATAAATAAAATCTTAAAAAAAATGAAAAGAAAGATTTGCAAATTAAGTCAAAGTTAATGCAGCATTTAAGTTATGCTCACAATAGGTTCATATTTTTCAGATCATCACACAGTTTTTTCAGGCACTAGGTCTCTGTTATTCGGTAAGTCAGGCATCCACAAACTATGACCTGCCTACCAGTCTCCTGTCTTTAAAGTAATGTTTTACTGGAATACAGCTCTGCTCATTTTTGTATTGTCTACGGCTGCTTTCATGCAACAATAACAGAGGTTGTAGTTTCTGCAGAGACTATATAGACCATAAGCCCGAAATATTTACTATCTGGACCTTTACAAAGTTTGCCAAGCCCTGCAATAGACTGTGGATGGAAATGTCCTTAAGCAGACATGCAAACAAAATTTAAAAGTGATGCTAGTATTTCTCAGAACTCTTGGCATGCTGATGATTTTGGATTCAGGTTGATGGTGATTTTGTAGTTGATTGCAAGTGCAAGTACAGCCACTCACCTGCCCTTCCATACTCTGCCTGGAACAGCTGGGTTGGAAAGGCTGAATCTCCATTCCGCAGGCCCCTCTCTCTGTCTGGCTTCCTGTTTAGGGCCTGCTCATGGGCAGCACCGCCAGAAGAGAAGGCGAGAGGAAGAGGGGTTGTAGACACCACCACCAAGAGCAGTTGTTGGCAGCTGTTGCAGCAGCATGGGGTGACCCGGGTGACCGGGGTGACAGAGAATCCCAGAGCCCTGCAGTGGCAGCCACCTCTGTGGGGCCACAGGGACAGCTCCGTGAGATCCAGCCTAGGGGTGTAAGGGGTTTCTGCATCTCGGAGTATCGCCCCTTCCTCCTTTCTGCTCCTCCAGTTTCCCTCTTTTTCTCTCTTTTCATTCCTCCAGCCCTTCCAGAAGTTTGCCACAAAGTTCCTATACAAAGTCCCCCCTGCCATTTTGAAATACCTAGCTCCCTTTCTATTTCCTTAACTCGGCCCTCGCTGATAGAGAGCCCAGGGTTCCCTGTTTTCTTCCTCTCTTTTGATGCCCACATATTTATCCACCCCACCACACACATCCATTTATCTACCTTAGGCTCTCAGAATCCTTACTGCCACTCCTGCAATTACCATAAATTTTGAGAAGTTCATTGCCACTCAGGCTTCAAGCTGATATCGTGAATAGAGAGAAAATAGGTACTCGGAGGCAGTAAGGGGTACAGGTGATAATGCTTCAGTGATTTGTGAAATTGTAAAATTGTAAAAATGTGCTCTTTTGCTTTTCCTTTCAGCTATACTGGAATCTTACCTGATTCTAAATTTAGAAAAGAACACTCTGGAAATGTATAAGAACGGCACAATAAACAAATAAACAAAACAACAATAATAAAGCAAGCAAACAAAAACCCAGCTTTGTGACTGTAACCACAAAATGAGGCAGTCTGTAATTCTAGTTTAATATTAGCTGGAAAAGACTTCTGTCTGCTGTATGCTTAATGGCCCCCATGCTCAACATGAGACCCCCTTTCAGCTTTTTAGTCATCATAAAGAATTAAGGAACCTAGATGTTTTGGCCCCCTACATTTCCTACATTACTTGGATATTCTGAGCACATTTCCTGTTTCTAATGACACATACAAGCTTGAACTTTAGAAAATCATTTCTCACATTCCCCATTTATGTACAAAATTGTTCCATATATCGTTTTCCCCAAAAGGGATTTGAGGATGGAGAAAATTAGTATTAACATTAAAAGTTACTGTGACATTTGTAAAGTCAAAAAGTATACTTTATTACATGCCACTTTAGATAATTAGGCTAAAAATGATGTGCATTTATTCCTTAGTGATATTTTCTTCCTTCTGTATAAGCTGTTCATACACTCCTCAACCATGTTTTAAAAATTTGCTTGGCTACTCTTTCAGTCAATTTAGTTCTGAAGTTTAAAAGTCACAGCTCCTCTTAGAGTCAGTACAATTTGTACTTTAAAAGAACTCATCAGTACTTCCCTGCCCAAAAGATGGGGATTTTTTTTTACCACTCCCAGTGTAATTCAAACAAAGTGAGGGACTAAACAATGTGGTAAACTACTCCTAATAAAAGGCTAACAGTTCCAGGGTTGTAAGTCATAATAGGATCTGTTGTTTTTTATTTTTTATTGCATGATTCTATTTCCCCTGGGAAATTCTAGAATACAGCATTTTTCATTAAAAAGTATATTTAAATCTATGTATCATTTCATGTCCCCTTTTTGCTGGATTTGATTACACTCTGCACATTTATGTAATGCTGGACATTCACTCTCTAGAGCCAGGTGGACACCAATGCCCTGAAACCCCCACTGTGTACCACTTCCCATCTGTGCGACCTTGGGCAGGTAAGTGAACATCTCATTGCTCAGCTGTCTGGTCAGCACAATAGACAGAAGAATACACTTAATACCTTCAGTGCCTGGAAGGCTCTAAGCTTTCTGTAAGCGGTCACTATATGTTTCTTATTTGAAAAAGGAATCTCTCAAAAACAAAGAATAAGAAAATCAAGGAAAGTCTGCAGTACAGTAGATAGAACATTAGGCTAAACAAGGGAGTCTGGTTCCAATATGCTCACTAGGACATCGAGCAAAGCTCTTGCTACTGAGGCCCGTAAGATAAGCGTTGGGTAAAATAATCACAAAGGCCTCTTCCAGGCTAATTTAAAATGACAGAAACATGACTTTATTTTCCTGTTGGCCATTAAATTACTGACTCTTCTGACACTGATATCATTTCTGCCTCTTCCCTGATTTTCCAGCCTGAAGAAGTCCCAAAGAATCCATTCTTGACCAAATTCCCCAATGATCAATGTGTGCTTTTCTCATCTCAATATTTTACCCTTTTTAAAAAAATCTAATAACCAAAACAGAGTATTTAATATTTACAGCAGGCAGTACCTCTGGTCAAATTACCCATCTCACTAATGGATTTACCATAAGCATATGCATTTATTTCCAAGGAAGCATTCATTTCCATCTTCACAGCAGAATGTTTTTTTTGTTTTTGTTTTGTTTTGTTTTGTTTTTTTAAGATTTTATTTATTTATTTGAGACAGAGAGAATGAGAGACAGAGAGCATGAGAGGGAGGAGGGTCAGAGGGAGAAGCAGACTCCCTGCCGAGCAGGGAGCCCGATGCGGGACTCGACCCTAGGACTCCAGGATCATGACCTGAGCCGAAGGCAGTCGCTTAACCAACTGAGCCACCCAGGCGCCCCCCCAGAATGTTTTTAAGGTGTGTTAATGAGACATCACTTATTATATGGCTCAGTATACAGCTCTGGCCTGAATTAGTGCCAGTATTAGTGATCCAAATGCCTACATGGGAATAAAAATGCTGCAGGGAAACCTAAAAGCATGTAAACTTACCATACCTAGGGAACCCTGACATCATGACCACTTTAAAATCTATCAGTAAGTAAATCCACTATTGGAAACTGAAATAATACTGGCTGTCACCAAACAGCTCAATTCAATTTAGTTTCCGCCTCCTCACCCTTTAATGAGTTTGAAAGCTCCCATATATCTTATTTAAGGCATGAGACTGGAGCTTAAGATACTGCTAACCTTACTCTGCCAGGACATGTGAATTCTACTGATAGACGCATTCGGTTTCTCTGAAACCAGCTCCTAACCAAGTCTTCAGATCGCTTTTCCCCGACACACCTGCACACTGACCTTGCCTACGTACAGGATAATCCAATTATGCCCTCCAGGTCTCAAGAGCCATGACTGACTGACCTAAGTAAGATTCAACAGGACTTTTTGCCTGGCTTGGTTCTCACTGATTTAATTGGATTAGGTATTTAATAAAGGCTGTAGAGAGTAAGCCAACTTTTGTGATTCTAGCTTGACAGCACTAAGTTTTGTTGGGGTTCTTATGATCTGAAACATTGCCAGTGTAAATCAAGTACACCTCATCACCACCAGCCTCAGCCTCCACCAGTCACCTCTTACTTTGGACCTCTCAGGCCCATGTAGAGCTGTAGAATTTATACTATAATAGATTTTAATTTGCTTTTTGGTAGGCCCCAATACAGGCCCTTTAAACGTGAATAGGGTAGCTGGCCAGCTACTGTTCTAAATATGGCAGTATTAGCTGATGCCTGAAGTGAAACTGGCTAGGACCACTCTGCTTGCCTGGCCCCGAATCCTGGGCACCCGCTTGCACTTGACCCTGGTGGGTTTTACAAATCCTTATGTCTGTGCCACTGTCTATTCTCACACTTAACCCATAAGACTCTGCCTCTGCTCTGTTTAATGGCCCAGCTTGTGCATGATTTATGCAAATACTAGTTATAGGTTATATTTGTCATGAGTCATAAACTCAGATCACCAAAAAATGTGACCTTTCTTATTTTTCTTTTCTATCTTGTAAATCCATTTCTACCTCAGCACAAAAAGGTTTACCTAGAACTTCCCAGGTAAACTCAGAAACTTAAGGTATTTTCTAGGCATTTCAGGTTAAACTCAGTCAAAAATTAGAATTTCCTTCCTGACCCCTCTTATCTCTATATTAGAGCCCGTAACTCTGGGGCTTTTACAAGACTGAAGCAGTGACAGGACTGTCCGCTCTACAGTCTCTATATATTGCATGCCAGAGCTGCTGAGATGTAGAAGAATTCTGTCATGAACTTTGCTTGGTGGCATGTCTAGACCAGTGCTATTCAATAGGAATATAAGCCACAGCTGTCATTTTAAATTTTCTAGGTAACACACTAGAAAAGTTACTAAGTTTTTAAAATATGGTGTATATTTTACACATCAGCATAAACTCAATGCAGACTAGCCACATTTCAGAGTGCTAGTGGCTAAAATATTGGAGAGCATGGTTCTAGAGTGAAGCCTCTCCTCCCAGTGAGATCTGCTGGCACATTCATTCATAATGTTTGCTGAAACTACCATCCAAGACTAGAGAAATAGGCCAGTCACAGTGCTTGAAGGGCTGGGGAGATCCAGTCATAGTCCAAGCAAATGCGGCAACTGCATTTCTAGTTAGGGAGACAACATACCAGTATCAGGACTCAGATTTTGAGATAATTATTATGGGAAATCTTTCTGTGGTTTTCAGGACTTCAACTATCAGAGCAAAAAAATCCATGGATGGTAGGTATTTCTTTCTGCCAGCTTCTGTGGGAGCCCTGAAGCTGTCACTGGGCCTTCTCTATCCTTGTTCTATGGTTTCTATGTGGTTGCACCACAGAGCAGATGCTATGCCTCTTCCAAAACTATATTCAGAGTATTACATGTATCTCCTCTACATTTAAAGGTTGGTATTTGGCCTCCAGCCTCTACTAGAAAATTCAGGCCTGAGTAGAGATGGGCACCACTCACTCTACCCCACTCAGGTTCTTTTTATCCTGCTTCCAAGCTCATAGATTTCCATGTAGGGGGATAGAGAGAGGGAATATGTGGATGACTGACTCTACATGATCAAATATTCTTCTACTCTTTCCTTCTTTACACCTGGATCAGTGTGTTTGTGGTTAAAACCCAAGACATTTGAAGTTTCTCTTCTGTATGCCTCTATGATTCTCCCCCCTGAGGAGTTTCTAGTATCTATGTTTCCAGGCCCATGTGTATAATATGTGTGTGTGTGGAGGGAGTTCTGGGGGCAGAATACATACCCATTACTACTGCCACACGCATGTCATACAGGTTTCTCTTTCCAGGCTATGCTCCATCTTTTCTCAAGGTGAGTCCTTTACCAAGACTATGAGAGCCTCTGTTCCCATCTGATTTCTGGTATCTCCCAGTACACTGCAGGAACCCATTTCCGGGTCGTCTGATTCAGACCCTCTCTTACCATCACCTAGAAGCCTATGGTATAGTGTTCTTACTCACCATAGGCTTAACTCTTCCAGTGAGAATGATTCACTGGGCTTGACACTTCCATGGGCCTCTGGTATGCTTACACTGTCTTCTTCACTCAATGCTGTACTCCTCAGTTAATAGCTGTCAGATAACAAGACTGAAATGTGGCTTCATGGTAAGCCTGTGGCCATTCACTGAAAATAGGGAGAGGGACACTGAAATGAATGAATATTTTGAAGGGCACAGAAGGTCAAGTACTATGCTAGTAGATACTGAGATGGTTGAGGTATTAGATATTTACCAAGGATCAAGGCCTGTGAGAGGAAGGAGGAGGACGCAAGACTGGCCAGAAGAAGGTGAATTGTGATGCAGACCCAACAATCTTCAGCCAAGCAGATGGGGAGTTCTGGAGCAAATTTTGTTCATCGGAGTTATCCTGTATCAGGCCAAAAATGATCAGATGGTACATCCCTACCTCATTGCATGCAGGCTAATCCAGGAAGGACATCACCTCGGAGAAGTAGCTCTGTACAGCTGAGGCTAACCTTGAAGGAGATGGCAGCTGGCAGTGGCTGTCAACCACACTCCCTGAGCTGGGCACCCTTCCTTAAAGGGGGACCTCCTCGTTTACCACAGAGTTCAAGCCACAATTCAAGCAATATTGTGGCACCTATATTTTTAACTGGATAAACAAGATGCCAAGATAGAGGATTCAGGTCTTGAGGGTCAGATAAATATTACAGAAAGACTGTCCTTGGTGTTCAGGATCCCAGCTACCAACACTGTATTTTTGAGAAGGAAAACTAACACAAACAAGGTGGAGTAGTGGAGTGTCCAGCTGTGGAACTGGGCTTCAGGGTGTGGCTCCTGTTAGACAAAAACTACCCAACAAAGAACCAGAACCATTATACACAAAAACTATCCAACAAGGAAAACCAGACTTAAGAGAAGGGACCAATGCAAAACTCAGTCAAGTGGAGTAAACCAATGGCACAGGCAGGGGAGGGAGGCAGAAAGTAGAAAAGAAGATCCAGTACTCGAAATGACTATGCAGAAGAGGAGTTAATGAAGGATAGAGGCCTAGGGAGACACAATGCTACTATAAGCAACAATGCTAAGGTAGAACAGGCCATTCTTCTTAATGCATCAAGAAGCACCCATTGAGCAGTATGTTCTATTACTTCAATATTAGTAAGATACACACCTTTTAAAAAGATACTTATTTATTGGAGAGAGAGAGAGAGAGCATGAGCAGGGGGAGGGACAGAGGGAGAGGTTGAGAAGCAGACTCCCCGCTGAGCACAGAGGCCTAAACAGCCCAATCCTAGGATTCTGAGATCATGACCTGAGTGGAAGTCAGATGTTTAGCTTAACCGACTGAGCCACCCAGGCGCCCCAGGATATAGACCTTTTACTAAAATGAGTTTTACCAACTATTTAACCAAGACTTGGGTTTTTCCTAGCAATCTCTCAATAAGTAGACATGCTGTCTCTCAATATATACATGTAATTTATAAATATTTTCACATTTTATGAAAGTGCTTTAAATGGCCCAGGAATACTTCAATCTTTCAAAGCACCAAAATTAATACTTTGGAGAAAAAGTACAGGTCCTACTGCTTCAACATAAAATAATTTTAAGAACCATGACTTAATTTCCAAGATAGCAAACTTGGTTCTGGTTAGGAAATATAACCAGGCATACTTAGATTGTGTTGATTTGGTCAGTCATACGGAGGCAAAAACAACATCCTGACAATTTAGTTAAAATGCTTATTTCCACACTCACATTTAAAAAAAAAATTTTTTTTTTCAATTTTAGGAAAAATTGAACTGATTTTTTTTTTAGAGATCTGTTCATGCATGTAAAAAAGAGAGAGAGAAAGAGATTAGCCACAGAGACTGCTGCCAGTGGCAGCATGTATTTTATGACCACACGAAGGAGAAGAATAATAAGATTTTTCTCTGCAGAGAGTACTGAAGAGATCATAACTCTCATGAGATAAGCCAACAGCTGCTACTTTTTCACAAGAAAACCTCACTTGATTTTCCTCTTTGTTCACCAAGATACTTATGTATTCATCTTTCAGGGAAAAAATGTTATAGTAGGCTCTTTAAAAATATGCATCAAACATCTTTCCTTTTTGTTAAATGAAATCTCATGCCCAAGAATGCTATTATGGAAAGCTATTAAAACAAAAGCAAGGTGTAAACATCACTAGATGATTAGAAAATAAGGACATTAATGTTTTGAGGATTAAGTGGCTTAAGAAATCTTGATTTTATGGATGGATGATGGACTATCTATGACAATGACTATTTGTTTAAAGTAATAAGACTTAGGGTGCCTGGGTGGCTCAGTCGTTAAGCGTCTGCCTTCGGCTTAGGTCATGATCCCAGGGCCCTGGGATCGAGTCCCACATCGGGCTCCCTGCTCAGCAGGAAGCCTGCTTCTCCCTCTCCCACTCCCCCTGGTTGTGTTCTGCTCTCGCTCTCTGTCAAATAAATAAATAAAATCTTAAAAAAAAAAAAGTAATAAGACTTATTGGTTGATGGATTTATTATGAGATAAATTACTTCATACCTGTTAGTAAGATGTCTTTAGAGATGATGAGATCAGATATGAACTCCGTATGTTTTTTTTAGTCTGCTTACATAGATATGTGTATGTGTATATAGGGTGTAGGTGTGTGTAAAAGTACAATAAAAATTTACCTGGAATTCTTTCAGCTGGAAATCTACTGTATTGGATGTTTTCCCATATTTACTATACAAGGAAAAATAACATCCTTGGCAATATCAAAAAAACTGGTAAGAGACCAAGGTATTGTCTGAAGAATTAAAATTGATTAATTCATGTTTAGTTGATTGGTAGTGTTCTGAGTGTGTTCTTACATAAAAAATTTAATTCCTTAAATCAGTAATACACAAATTACATGCATATTTATAATCTTTATTAATATCCCATCTTCTAACCCTCATATATGTTTATTCTTTGGAAAGTGGAATTCATAAGTTAACTCACTTAATATCCCAATAACATAAGACAAGAGAAATTTTGAAAAATGTATTTACCCATCTGAGGTTAGATTTTCAGAAGTCCCATGGGGTCAATCGAAAATATTTACACAACCCAGGCTGAAGTCCACACATTCAGATGTGATTTTCACCAAAAACATATACCTTGGACCGGGGGTTAAAAAATCCCTTGCCATAAGCTGTAAATACAGATCTTTAGGGAAAACAGAAAATTTCTATCAGTTCTTCTTTTATTAAATTGGATGAGAGTATAAGAAAGATCTGGGTGCACCTGGACAGCTCAGTCAGATTTCAGCTCAGGTCATGATCTCAGGGTCATGAAATCAGCCCAGGCTCCACCCTCACCAGGGAGTCTGCTTGAGATTCTCTCTCTCCCTCTCCCTCTTCCCTCCCCACCGCTCACGCACATGTGTGTGTACTGTCTCTCTCTCAAGTAAATAAATAAATCTTAAAAAAAAAAAAAGAACAGATCTGAGTTTATAGGTAAAGATGAAACACAACTTCAGATGAAAGGAATGGAATATTTATTGAATGCAAAATTGGCCAGACAATGTGTTGGTTATTTTTGCTACCTGACTATAATTAATGGACAACTGAATTCAGTTTGAAATTCGTAATTATGGTGCTGTGGTCATCCTATTATTTTGCAATATTATTACTAATTCCGTTTAACACTTATTCTTAGCAATAAATTCTAATTTTAATCGTCAAATCCTATTTCCAGACTTCATTTCTACATGATATCATAGAAGAATCAAAATAGATCCTTGTCTTTCCCATCTTACCCTCAGAACCTAGCTTCAGAATAACACTTAAGGGACATTACAAGTTACAGTTCTCTCAGAAAACTATCTTTATAGAAAAACAGCTTTATCTTTTACTTGCCCTTTTTATGATATGTTATAAAACCTAAACTCACTCACTAGATATTCCTGTAAAAATGACAAAAAAGATGATTGAAAGTATCAGTTCCTACCACCATCACTGGCATGATCTATGTGAGGCTGATCAAAGGATGCAATTGACTCAGGCAATGGTGACTAATGATTCTAACAGGATGTAATAAAGCTAAGTCTCATCACTTCATGACTAAACCCCTTGACTTATCAATGCATACTATTGGGCTATAAGAAAATAGTGGTTTCCCCTTACCTGGACTTTAAAAAAAATTAGTTGGTTATACTTATTGGTCTATTTTTTCTTTTAAGAAATATACTTCTTTTCAGTGAATCATTTTTATATAAACAACCCGAAAAAAATACATTATTTCATTTATTGCAACTTTTTTTCCATCTGCTATAAATGTATTCTGAAAATGTGGGGTAATAGTCTGCAAGTATTATGTAAAATGGATTTCAAATAAATGAGGTAGCAAACAGATCAGAAAATGAGATAGATAACAATCATATCACAATTATGGTAAAGATTCAGCATCTTCAACATGTTAAATGAGACAGAATAATTAAGATTCCTTAAAGCAGAATTTTTTTCTCACCGTGACTTTTCTTCACACTTTTGTGGCTTCTATTTAGTGTCTGTTGGTCTGGACTAAAGAAAAATGAACAAAACTGACTGCTAATAAAGTCTTAATGATAGGATGAGATTTATATAGTTTCAATAGTTCCTTAGAAAATTTCAATTCTAAAGTCCCAAGATCAATACCTAATCTGCCCAGACATTTTGTAGATATAGTCTTACCCAAGTACTTAGTGGAGTTCCATGTAAGGGAGGTAAATTACTACTGGTTATAAATGTAACTAGGAAAGAACGGTGATGACTCATTACAACTTATCACCTCCAAAAACACTCAAATGTCTTCTAAAAATAGCCTAGACAGGAGAGATTGCATTGTGGGCTTTGGATGAGTAACTTCTGAGGCAGAAGCAGAAAGTGTGATCTTCGACTGCTAGCTCTTCCCCACCTCCCAATAGAGGCTTAATTTGAATAAGGGGATAGAGGGAGTGGCTAAAGATTATCACTTAAAATACATGTGGGCTCCAGAAGGCCCTGCCTGTTGGTCAAAATATGCTTCTTGGCAGGTCGCAATCTATTTGTTTATTCAATAAGCATTTAGGGGCACCTGGGTGGCTCAGTCAGTTGAGCGTCTGACTCTTCGTTTCAGCTCAAGTCGTGATCTCAAGGTCATGAGATCAAGCCCCATGCCGTGTTCCGCATTCAGCACAGTGTCTGCTAAAGTTTCTCTCTCTCTCTCTCTCCCCCTGCCCCTCCCCTGCCCCTCCTCTCCACTGGCTCTCTCACGCTCTCTAAAACAAATCAATAAATCTTTAAACAAAATAAATAAACATTTATTGGGTGGCCTATAGTGCCGGTTACTGTGCCAAGTAAGGGAAATACAAAGATGGGTAAGACTGAGTTCTTACCCTTAAGGAGCCTTGATTCAAGTCAGGGAACCAGATAAGAAAGACAATGACAGGGGCGCCTGGGTGGCTCAGTCGGTTAAGCATCTGACTCTTACTTCAGCTCAGGTCATGATCTCAGGGTTGTGGGATGGAGTCCCATGGGGGCCCTCCGTGCTCAGCGGGGAGTCTGCTTGAGGATTCTCTCTCTCCTTTCCCTCTGCTCCTCCCCCTGCTCTCGTGCTCTCTCTCTCTCAAATAAATAAATCTTTGAAAAAAAGAGAGAAAAAGACAATGACAACACAATGAAATGAGTGCTCTGATTCACTCAAAGGGAAAAGTCAAGGAAGGCTTCCTATGTACCATAGCAGCCAAATTTTGGGAGACAGAGGAAAAAAGTACATATGAGGAATGTGCTCCAGATGAATGAAGAAGCTACTCAAAATGTGTAAAGAAAGTATACCACTGGGACGCCTGGGCTCAGTCGGTTAAGCATCTGCCTTCAGCTCAGGTCATGATCCCAGGGTCCTGGGATGGAGTCCCACGTCAGGCTCCCTGCTCAGCGGGGAGCCGGCTTCTCCCTCTGCCTGCCAATTCCCCTGCTTGTTCTCTCTCTCTTTCTCTGACAAATAAATAAATAAAATCTTAAAAAAAAAAGGGGGGAGAAGTATAGCACTGAGGAGACATCACCCAGTTCACGACTGGACTGTGGAATTGATCAAGAGCCGTATCTTGAGAGTCCTTTATGCCACACTAGGTCAGAGGAGGACTTGCAGGAACAATTGAAGGATGTTAAACAGGAAATGTTTTTAGAAAGTTCATTCTATATTAGCGTGGGGCCAACCATAAAAGGAAAACCTCTTAGGAGATAGAGCAAAAGTCCAGATAGGTATGATAGGGGAAAAAAGTGTTGGGTATGAAAAATATTAATGATGTTGAGTTAAAATCCTGCTGCAGATGGGTATCCTGTATTTCTGTCCTAGTTTCCAGAAGTGAAGCAGCTCTTACTATTTATTACTTCTTAAAACTTCCTAAAATGACGCTTTTTCCTGCTTGTTTGGTAGTGTTCCCAGAGTATGAGTAAGCCCTGAGTGCAAGTGATACTTCTCTCTTAAGCCTTAATGAACCACAATTAATCTAAACATGCAAATAACAGATTTATCTTCAGCAATATGTGTCCCACGTGAATATCTTATTAGATACATCATTCACATCAGGTTGTAAACTCAGAATTATAAATACTTTCCTCAGAATATCAACATTAAAAATAACCAGCTTTGACAACAGAGGATTTTTTCCTTCCTCATTCCTCAACACTCTCTTCAATATCCTAGTAAACAAGCATATCTTTAAATGCTCTGATTTATAATTATGTCTTATACTATTTTTTCCTTCCCTGTAGAAACTTAATATGACATTGTTTTGTCCTGATTCTTTGTCAGTTTTTGTTCACTTATCTTTTACCTGTTGTTGAACCAAAGCTCCATACCTGTCCCCTTTCCTCCAACTCATCTCCTCAACCATATTCCCCTTTCCAAGACTGTATAAAATCTAAATCATGATATGCATGTGTATGTGTGAAGCTAGCCTTGGTTGTCCAATCAATGTCCAATCTCTAGCATCTCAGATATAAGGCTACTCATTTGCTAACACAGTCTGGGACCATTACGTGGCCCTGATATTAAAATCTTCATCCAAGACATTAAAGACTTTATTCATAGAGAGAAACTGATATTCCACCACATCTGACCATGGCCTGAAAGAGAAAAATCAGACTTAAAAGTTACCACACAAAGAACAAAAGACTTATCTCCAAAGGATGCCCTACAACCAACTTCAACACTGTCATCAGTAAAGATTCAACCATTGCCTGACATCTGATCATCTTTCAAGAATCACCTATATAGGGTGGGGGGATGGGTCAGCCCAGTGATGGGTATTAAAGAGGGCACGTTCTGCGTGGAGCACTGGCTGTTATACGCAAACAATGAATCATGGAACACTGCATCAAAAACTAATGATGTAATGTATGGTGATTAACATAACATAATAAAAAAAAATAAAGAATCACCTATATATTCCCAGTCTATAGGCTTTGTACCTGGTTACTTTCACTTTTACCTCATCATCACTATATCTAGTCCCTTATAGTCCCTCAATACCAAGTTTGTTTTACCTGATTTTCCTTCAGCTGCTCTGTTAAGCTATCAGATTTCATTCACTGAGTTATTCTATTCATTCTGTCTGGTTAAGCCTGGTGATGTATTCATTCTTTCTTTCTGAGAATAAAACCAACTTCTTCCTCACAGCCTTGTGTTATTTCCTCAGAAACTGAAGGACCTTGGCAACCCAACAATTTCTATGTGTACACACACAGCAAAAATCAGTATGAGTTGATGTAATTCCTCACCTCATAAGTGGGGAATAACCTCAAGCATCGGTCATGGTGATGATTTACAGAAGTTAGAGATTTTTGTTTTGTTTTGTTTGAATTGCTTTGGTTTTTTTTATCACAGTCTTCAAGATCTCTAACTTCTGCTGTTTGTCAACCCTAGAATTAATTTTAGTTTGCGTCAAGCTCTTAAGTTAATGTTAGAAAATCATTTCCATAAATGTAATTCATTATTTATCTAATAAATTAGACACTACATAATGAAGATTGCTCATCTCAATAACTGTATTCTACAAAAGGACATTTTCTACTCAGATGCAATATTTTGTCATCCCAATATTCCTGGAAGATAATTTAGTATCTTTTTCAAGCCAAAGGACAAAAGACATTATAATGCCTGAGTTCAAGCAGATGAGGTGGTTGTTTTTGTAGCAGATTGTGCCCCCAGTGCAGTTACAGTTTTAGTCATGGTGCACATTCACACACTGAATGAATTTCCACATCTCAACCTTGGTTTGGTTAGTACATGTGTGCTTGTGTTGTACAAGTTTCTCCTTTCCCCTCAGGAAGGCAAACTGAACTATGATTATCATCTGGTGGCAACTGCAATGAAGGCATAGGAGAATTAATCTGAGAATACTTACATTAGGGAATTTATATTTAAATAGAGAAATAAATTCTCATTTTCTTTTTCCTCTAGAGCAATTTGGTAATTGTTCCATCTGCTTAAAATAGCCACCTATCCCAACATTATCAGTACAGAGGAGAAATTACTAATTTTATATAATTATAAATTGTATGCAATTCAAAGTAGCTATGCCTATAAGAAGTTGCTTTAATTCTTTTATTGTCTCAATCCAAGCACTTAGAGAGCACTACCCTTAAACCTCAGCCTGCTCTATCAGTTTCTGAATTACAAAGACTAGCTTATATCAATTAGTCAAGCAAATGACACCAAAGTTTATCTTAAATATGTTGAAAAACACGTATTCACCAAGATTATTTTAAGAATAATTATTTTACTTCTAAAAAGCCCAAATTAAGATTTAACTGACATTCAGCTAGCATCCTATGTAACAGCCTCTCCTAACTTCCCATTTAAAACTTAGGATAAAACAGGGGGGAAAATGCAGTCATAGTCGACTATGTATACAAGAGAGTGATATAGCCAGCAAAATATTCAGTAAGTAGAGATGAACCATCCATATACTCCTTCTGTTGATAATCCCCAATTCTAGGAAGGTGTATCTTCACATACGGATAAGTAAAGTAATTTTGTTATCTAATCGTTTGTTGCTATAATATAGAAATACAACTGATAATTGTACATTGAACTTGTATTTTGAAATGTTGCTAAATTCACTTACCAGATCTATTAGTTTTTTGTGGATTACTTGAGATTTTCTACATATATGATTATGTATGCTGTGAAGACAGTTTTACTACTTCTTTTCCAATTCATATCTTATTTTTCTTGTGCAATTTCACTGACTAGGTCCTGCAGTACAGTGTCAAATAGAAGTGATGAGAGTACATCTTTGCCTTGCTCTCCACCTGAGAGACAAAGCATTCAATATTTCAAAAATAGATGTCTTTATTAAATTAAAGAAATTCCCTTCTATTCTTAATTTGGAAAGCTTTTATTATGAATGAACATTGAATAGCATGAGAAAATCTTTCTGTATCTATTGACATAATCACATGGGTTTGTTTCTTTAGTCTGTTACTATGGTAAATGACATTGATTGACTTTTTTTCAATATTAAATGAAACTTAACATTCCTGAAATAAACTTTAATTGGTCAAATGTTAAATCAATCTTGCGTTCCCGAGATAAACCTCACTAAGTAGTGATATACTATGCTTTTCATATATTGTTGAACTTGATTTATTATTTATTTAATGATTTTTGTGTCTGTGTTCATGAGGGACATTGATCTGTAGTTTTCTTTTCTTGTAATGTCTTTGTCTGGTTTCTGTATTGTAATAATCTGGTCTTACGAAATAAATTGTGAAGGATCCCCCCTCCCCCATATTTTGAAAGAGTTTATGTAGGATTAATTGTTTCTTCTTTAAGTATTTGGTAGATTTTACTAACAAAGCTACACAGACCTAGAGTAGGTTCTATTGTGGTTTTTCAATTTATGAATTCAATTTCTGAAAAAAACATAGGTCTATTCATTGAATATATATAATTTATGTATATGTGAATATATATTATGTATGTATATGTATGTATATATATATGTATATTACCTATGTATGAATAAATATGTGAATACATATAAACTATGCTAGGTTTGGCCATTTGAGTCAATAAATTTCTCCATTTCACCCAAGTTGTCAAATTTATTGGCATAAAGTTTATATTCATTTTTTATTACTATAAAACAAATTATCCAAAATCAGCATCTTAAAATAACACAGTTATTATCTCACAGATTCTGTGGGCAGGAGACCAAGTGGGTATTAACTGAATCTAAGTTAATCTAAGAAAAAATGAATACCTGAAATCTAGGTATTTGCAGAGCAGCATTCCTTTTTGGATTTTGTGGTCACATGACTGTTGGCAGGATTTAGTTCCTGAGTTCCTCATTTTCTTGCTGTCCGCCAGCATTCTCTCTCAGGTCTTGGAGGCCACGTGTTGTTCCTTGCCATGTGACTCTCTCACAGGCCTTTTGAAACATGGCAGTTTACTTCTTCCAGGCCAGCAGGAGAATGTCTTCCTCTAGTTTGACTGCCAGAGTCTTAAATAATGTAATCATGGGAGTGATTCTCCCATCATAGTAGAATTTAATGATTCATCACTTACATATAACACCCAGTGCTTATCACAAGTGCCTTCCATCACCCATTTAGCCCATCCCCTGCCCACAGTTTGTTCTCTATAGTTAAGAGTCTCTTATGGTCTGCCTCCCTCTCTCTTTTTTCCCCTTTTCCCTATGTTCATCTGTTTTGAGAATTTAGGAACCACTTTGTGATAGGTTAAATTCTAAGATGGCACCAAGATTCCCATCCCCTGAGGTACCTGCACCTCTCTCCTCATATTACACTATATGGTAACTAACTAGAATTTAAATAAAAACTTAAAATACATATATATATATGTGTGGGTGTTAAAAAACTAATAACACTGTTCTGCTGAGAAATATCTAACCACAAAAAGTTGGGGATGCTTAAAGGAAAGATAATATGAAAAATTATTCTTATTGTTATATTTTTATTGTCTATTACACAACCCAAGTTCCTAGTAGTCTTGAGTATGGCAAGCCTGGGAAGCAGACTGCAGCCAATATAAACTCCATTAAAACATTGTGTTAACCAGAACTTAGTCCTCAGCACACAGCACCACCACCTGAAAAGATACTAGAGGGCAATGATAAATTCAGCTTATGTTGATTAACTATCTTGAGAAATATAATTTTTTCTAAACTTTGAATTATTTTGAAATTAGGTTTTATAATATTTGCATATGGATCTGGATAGTATATTTGTGGGTACAGAACAATTAAAGGTAGCTTTATTGTTTTGCAAGTCAAATTTTTATGACTGTCACAAAGCAGAAATACTTTTTCCCCCTTTCCAACATTGGCTACATTTTGCCATTAAACTAAAATACTAAGTTTGATTTAAAAAAATGAAAAATAAATAAATAAAATGTAGTAATTTTAATCCTTTAAAATTACTTTAGACTCATTGTTTTCTAGCCCAGAATGTGGCCTAACATGATTGTTCCATGTGCACTTGAAAAGCATGAGGATTCTGCTGTTGTTGCGTAGGATGTTCTAAAAATGTCAGTTAGGACAAGTTGGTAGATAATTTTTGTTCACGTCTTCTATATGCTTTCTTAGTTTCTGATTACTTGATCTATTAATTACCAAGAGAGGAGTACTGAAATTGCAACACCTACAACTATTTGTTTGGATTTATCTTTTTCTCCTTTCAGTGCTATCAGGTTTTGTTTCATGTTTTAAAGCTTTGTTAGATACATACACCTTTAGAATCATGATATCTTCCGATGAATTGACTCTTTATCATTATGGATCATCCCTCTTTATGTCTTATACTATTCCTTGTCCTGATGTTTTCAATTGTTTGATATTAACACTACAATTCTAGGTTTCCTATAATTGATATTTGCAAAGTATTTCCTTTTTCATCATTTTGTCTTTGTACTTATCTGTGCCTTCATATTTAAAGCAGATTTCTTATAGACTACATATAGGTGGATCATGCTTTTTTCACCAACCTGACATTCTCTGACTATTCATTGGATTATTTGGAACACTAAACATTTGATGTAATTTGTTATCAGTACATTTGAGTTTGAACCTATCATCTTACTATTTGTTTTCTATTTTCCCATACTTTCCTTTTTCCCTGCCTTCTTGTAAATTTAGTTTTTGTTTTGTTTTCTTAGCTGTTTATTATGGATAACTCTTTGTTTTATACTTTTAGTGGATGTTGTAAGGCGTTCCTGTCCAAGAGACATATAATGCAAGTCATGTGTATAATTTAAATTATCTAGAAACCACATAAAATTTGAAAAGAGACAGGTAAAGTTAACACTAGCAATGTATTTCTAATTCAATACATCCAAAATATTATGTATCAACATGTACTTCATATTATCAATAATGAGATAAATTAGCATCAGATTTGTCCTGTTGTGATACATGAAAAAGATGACATCATTCCTGTAATCTTCCACCCAAAATGAATAATTTGAATGTAATCACAGGAAGTATTCAAATAAAAGTTAGGGGCTAGTCCACAAAACACAGGTCTGTATTCCTCAAAAATTCCATTGTCATAAAAGACAAAGAAAGGGTAAGAGGCTATTCCAGGTCAGAAAAGACTAAGGAGACATTACATCTAGACCCAGTGTGTGATCCTTGATTGGGTCCAGGATCAGAAAAAATAAAACTGATCAGGAAAAATAAAATAAAATAAAAAGAACATGATAGGGATAACTGGTGAAATTTGATAATACACTGAAGATTAGATAATAGTATTGTATGAAAATTAAATTTAGTGAACTTTATTATTTTACTCTTTTTATGTAAGAAAATGTCCTCATTTTTAAGAGATAAACACAGGACTATTTGGCAGATGTTCCTGATGTCTGTAGTTTATTCTTAAGTAATTCAACTACAGCAATAATAATAATTGATGTTAAATATTAAGAGGCACTATTTCATATACAGAAAAAAAATGATAAAACAAATGTGGCCACTGACCTCTACCTCTGAAACTAATAATACATTATATGTCAACTAATTGAATTTAAATTTAAATTAAAAAAAAAATTTAAGTCCCTGAAAGAAAACTTGGCAAAATAACAATATTAACAAATGGTGGCTATTTAGGAGTACTTCATATTATTTTTTTTTTAAGATTTTTTTATTGGGGTGCCTGGGTGGCTCAGTCAGTTAAGCACCTGCCTTTGGCTCAGGTCATGTTCTCAGGGTCCTGGGACAAAGCCCCACATCAGGATCCTCACTCAGCGGGGAGTCTGTTTGTCCTTTTGCCCCTCCCTCCACCTGTACTCTCTCTCTCGCTCTCTTTCTTTTTCTCAAATTAATAAATTAAATCTTTTAGAGAGAGAGAGAAAGTGCAGGGGGGTGGAGGAGCAGAGGAAGAGGAACAAGCAGACTCCACGATGAGCACAGAGCCCAATGTGGGGCTCAATTCCATGACCCTGAGATCATGACCTGAATCAGAATCAAGAGTTGGACACTTAACCACCTCAGCCACCCAGGTGCCCCTACTTCATACTATTCTTAAAAATTCCCTGTAAGTTTATGTGATGCCTGGGTGGCTCAGTCAGTTAAGTGTCTGCCTTCGGCTGGGTCATAACCCCGGGGTGCTGGGATTGAGTCCTGTGTAGGGCTCCTTGCTCAGCGGGGAGCCTGCTTTGCCCTCTGCCTGCTGCTCCCCCTGTTTGTGTGCTCTCTCTCTCTCTCTGACAAATAAAATTAGAAAATAAAATAATAAAAAAATAATAAATAATAATAAAAATAGAAAAATAGAAAAAAAAAATTGCCTGTAAGTTTTTTTCCAAATAAAAATTTTAAAATAGTAAATTTAGTAAGTTTACTGGCTACATGATCAATCAAGATACCCCAAATGCATTGCATGAATATATACATGTTATTAAGCTTTTGTTTGATTTTTTCCTCTTAATCTGTCTCATGTGAATTTGATTCTTAAACAGCTAGAAGAACCTTAAATGGTAAAAGAATATTTTTCTTCCCCAGCAAACTCATGTGTTCTTCACTACCCCCCATCTTATAGATGGGAAAACTGAGTCACACAGAGATTGAAGGACTTGACAAAAATTAACAGCCCAATAGTACAGTCTTTGAACCCAAGAAATAGATCTTCAGAGCTTGAGCTTCTTATTATATATGTATATACTACATTAAATACACACAAACACATATACATACAAATATATAAATGGATATGAATATTCATTTCTATCTATCTAAAATTAAGGGCCTTCCAAATTTATTAATGTGCTCTTGATAACCTCACTATATTATAAAAACAATAAGATAAAAATTATAGTACACTGAGAGACAGAAACTAGTCAAAGGACTTCACATCCCATTTACTCCTTAAAACTATCTTATTATTCACATTCTTTTCAGCCCTCAGCCTGAAGGTGATGTCACTTTTTAGAAGGGTCCAGGCCCCCACCCCCACCCCGCAACATGACATTGCTCATGTCCATGACTATGGATCAAAGATAATGATGAAGAGTGGGGCATGGTAAAGATGGTACCTGGGCGCCTACAAAAAACATGGAAGACCTAACCCATCTTCCACCCCAGCAAGGGAGAAGAGAGTTCTTACCTACTTACAGAAGCTTCCCTTTGCCAAAAGTGTCTACAGATGAAATCTGAGTACAATCTCCCAAGGCTAATCTCAGAAGAAACTGCACAGGGAAATTCCCATTCCTAGCCCAGAGAAATCCCATTAGACTTTGAACAAATGGAACAACTCCTCTCTAATCAAAGAAGCATGAATTCAAGGGAAGTATTTGCATACATTATTCACAGCATCCCTCTCTGCAGCTGCCTTACTTTACATAGAACAATGACTACAATTTGCCTTTATCCAGGGTTTTTCGTGAGTTTTTTCAAGCACTTCCTATAACATCAAACTGTATGGGGGGAAAACTGGGATAATGAAAGCTAAGCATTAAAGAGTCCAGAGGCAAGGAAATAGCACATCTCGATTCAGTAAGTCAGAAAAGTTTCCCAGCTTGAGAAGCATTTACATTACGAAGAGTGAGAAACTGGAGGTAAGGGACTAGGCAGGCTGGGCGATGGTTCCCACCAGCTCCTCCCAGCTAGAGGGGAGCTGTGAGGATGTGGCCTTGGATAGAGGTGGTAGAGACGAAGAAAAAGCGTAAGATCCAAATATACTGGTAACACACAGTCAAATGACTAGACAACTGATTGGCTACAGAGGTTCAGAGAGAGATGAAAATATAAAGATTCTGCCCAAGTGTCTGGCCTAAGCAGGTAGAAGAACTGACGATGCCTAACGGAAACAGTGAAATCCACCCCCCTTTTTTGGAGGGAAAAAAAAGTGTCAGACTTGTTAACTTCAGTCGCTGATCATGATGTAGGAAAGAACGTTAGGTTCGAAGCTGATGGCCAAGAAAGAATTCTTGAGACGTCTTTGGTGCAAAAAGTGGTTTTATTAAAGCACAGGAACAGGACCCGTGGGCAGAAAGAGCTGCACTGGGGTCATGAGGAGTGGCCCATTATATGCTTTCAAGTTGGGAGGAGCCTAAGTCTCTAAGGAATTTTGGAAGCAAGGTTTCCAGAACCTTGAGGGGGCTAGCTGTTGTTGGGAAAAGGTCATTTATCACCATCTAATAAAACCTTAGTCATGAGACCCTTGAGATGTATATCAGTGGGCCATATGCTTGGGGGATGATTGCCAACATGTATCTTGGGGATTTAGAAATAAAAGAAATTTCCAAAGGAATTTTTATATGTTAAAGTAGACTTACAGGATCCTGATGGCAGGGAGGGGGTCAGGCTAGGATTGTCTTTTGCCCTTAGCAAAGTGTCAACATCGAGGCAGTTGAATCCCTAGAGGACTGTCACTCTGCCTGTTTCAAGGACTTACCAATGGGCTGTAGGTACTAAGGAAATATAATAATTTTTCTTCTGCCTTTGTTTCCCACATCAGTCATAGATGCTTATGGGGATATCCAGTAGGCATCCAGATAAAATAAATGAAATGATTAAAGCCAGTAACAGTGGTGCTCAGTTTTTCGTACTGCATTATACTTTTCCAAGTGCTTACTTGATTTAATTCTCACAATGACCCCATTAGGCAACCAGGAAAACTATACTTAATCACAATTCACAAATTTCAAAATCGAGGCACTGTAATGAGAAATTTTACAATGCGCATGGCAGAACTGGCACCTGAAGATTCCTGGTACATTTAGTACATTTATGCCATGAGCTACCATATCACAGAGCCTGAATATATTATCAGTTGAGATATCACTGAGATAAAGTGTAAGGAGTCTAGACCCCTTTAAACAGAAAACCAATAACTTGGTTCTCAGCATATTTCATATAGTTTATTTAACTGAAAAGTAAAATGTTGACCATTTTCTCTTCGAATGGTCCAACCTTTATTAACACATTTGTAATCAATGTGTTTATCCAAATCCCTAGTACACCACTGTATTAACCATGCCTTTTATGACGCTGACATCTTGAGGCCTTGTTGACTCCGGAGGAACTGGCCTTCCCCTGGCTAGCTAATTCCCAGAGATAACAAACTACTTGTCTGGAGCATGCCTTTCATATGCAAATCAACCAATCCAGAGCCCACATACTCAACCACTTTCTCAATCAGGCGCTCATACTCTGGGCCACTATCCACCTTCCCAATCTCCCCGGGGCCAAACACTGGACAACTAGGGACAGCCTTTATGCCCCAGAGCCCAGTGAAATTATTCAAACGATCTAACCTAAACTGGTTTACCCTGTCTCACTTGTTCCTTCCTTTGGAAAACACAATAGAAGCTCTTGCTAGGGCTCCCTGTCCCCACGCCCACCCTCCACTTCTCAACCCACCCTGTCGCTTCCCTAGGTAGCCACCCTGGAATGGCATGCCCCCCTTCTCTCTGGATCTGTGAGTATGACAATCTATCCAATGGCTATCCTCTCATGACCTGCTAACCTTGCCATACAGAAATAATAATATAACCTATATTTTAAAACAGTCAGAAACGAGCCCAAATAATTAAGTAAACTGGAGATGAACAGATTCCCACATGAATGGTAACAAGAACAGTGCCATCATTAAAAACACAAAAAAATAAAAACAAAAAAACAAAAAACACCAAAACTGACATGATGACAGTGATAAAAACTACATAAAATAAATTACATACATCTTATATAACTATTATGTAGAAAACATTATTTCAACATTGTTTTATTCATCTAAATGTACTTAATACAATTTTTGGTTTTTAAAATGTTTCCTAATTTTAAATACTTTTATTTTATTTTTTTTTAAGATTTTATTTATTCATTTGAGACAGATACAGAGAAAGAGAGCATGAGCAGGCGGAGAAGCAGAGGGAGAGGGAGAAGCAGGCTTACCGCTGTGCTGGGAGCCCGACGCAGGGCTTGATCCCAGGACCTGGAGATCACGACCTGAGCCAAAGGCAGCCGCTTAACCATCTGAGCCACCCAGGCACCCCTTAAGTGTTTTTATTTTTAAATCACTTTGTTTGTACCTTGATGTACATATATGCACAGTATTACAAAAGATAATTTCACTAATAATAACCAGTGTTCACATTTTAACATTTCTGCATGTACCTCTTTAGTCATATAGTTTTTATGTAATAAAATTATATTGCACATACTAATGTATACTGAGATTTTTCATATAATTATGTATTTCAATATGGACAACCAGCAGCCCACTGGCAAATTGGGCCTGCTGCCTATGTCTGTAAATAAAGTTTAATTGGAACACACCATGCTCACTCACTTATGCATTGTCCATGGCTATTTTCCTGCTACAGTGGCAGAGTTCAGTAGTTGCAAGAGACCATCATGTGGTCCGGGAAGCCTTAAATATTTACTCTCTGGCCCTTTATTTAAAAAAGTCTGGGGCGCCTGAGTGGCTCAGTCAGTTAAGCCTCTGACTTTGGCTCAGGTCATTTTCTCAGGGTCCTGGGAGCCAGGCTCCCTGCTCAGCAGGGAGTCTGCCTTTCCCTCTTACTCTCCCTCTGCCCCTTTCTCCACTCACCCTGTTGCTCTCTCTCTCTCTCCTCTCAAATAAATAAAAATCTTTTAAAAAAAAGTTTGACAACCCTCATGTATTATGTACATTTTTCATCTTGTTAATATTATATTATTTTAGACCCTCGAGTAATCTATCACAAGTGTATATAATAATTTCATCTATCAAATGCTAGTTTTTGGATCATAGTCTTGGATTTATGATTCTCAGAAATAAACTTTTTCAATTTGATTTTGGACCATGAAGTTTCAAAGAAGTTTGAAAAGGTTACTTCTTAAATAATAAATTTTAGTATTGTTAAACTTCAACCTTTAATTAAAAAGCAAAATATTGATTCTGTGTGTAGGGGAACCTGGCTGGCTCAGTCAGTAGAGCATGTGACTCTCGATCTTGGGGTTGTAGGTTCAAGCCCCACACTGGGTGCAGAGATAACTTAAAAAATAAAAAAGATCTTTAAAAATAAATAAATAAATAAATAAAATTCACTGCACTTTCAGAGAATATGAAATAGCATAACCAATATTGAGTATAAACTAGATATGCCATGTCTAAACACACAAATATTCAAATTTCCCATATGCTACAAGGTATTCTCTTGCTTTATTGTTATCTATTTAAAGGAAGTTGATATAGCACATTCATAGTTTGTAAACTCTTCTACAAACCTCCCTCACATTTTTGTGACAATTTGATATGGTAAAAACATGTTTAAAGAGGAGGAGAAGGAAGAGGTCCTTACATCATCCTTCCTCAAAATATTTATCAATGACTATATTAAAAAATCTAAATATGTGGGATGGTATAGGGGTAGGGGAAGACTGGAGTGGTCACTCGGGACGCAAGTTTATCCTAAATTAGACTTTCTTCTCAGCTCTACAGAATGAAGTCAGGAATGTCAAAAATAAAATACAATGATGGGAGGCACAAGATTTATACTATGTTAATAGTAATAAAATATTTGACGTTATGTTTACTTTTTACATGAACTACAGGTAATAAATACTGAGTCTGAATCTTCCATATTTGGATAAGTTGACCTATTATTGAGACTTTCTAACTCATGTAACGTACCTACAGGCTGATGAAAATCATTTTATAAAATAAAAAATATATCATACTACACTATATTTAAACAAATTATTATATATGTGCCTCTCTCCCACATTTAAATTTTGATGAGGTTTCTTAGCTTTATAACTTCTTATAATCCTATATATAATTTTTTCACAAAATTAACAGGGAATAATATGATAAAGGCAAGGAAGGGAGTCAGTACAGGCATACAAAGGCTGGGCGGGAAAGGGATGATCAAGGTTACTATCAGGCAACATGTGTGGGATTTTAAACTGTCATCCACATCCTTAGAGCTAAGATTATGGAATCATTTATAATGAGCAGGGCAATTAACTTAACCTTGAGTATGGGTGTGTCATTTGTTCACAATTTTTATAAGCGTCTACATTTTGAAAACCATAACTTCCTGATGATGACAAATGCAAAGATAAGTAAGTGTTCTATTTGCTTATTAAATAAAATTCACTAAATATAAAAGAAAAAGGAGGACTAAAAGAAAGAGGAGGACTAAAGCTTTACTTTCTTTCTCTGCCTCTTGTCATTTTCTCCTTAATCTTTTATTTATATCACTAATATTTAGGAGAAAAGGTGAATTCAGGGCAGGGATGAGTCTGTCACACCATGCTTCTGGTTTATATTATCAGACATACTTCTTTAATTCATCACAAGATGTGCTTCAGACTGACCCAGAAAGCATTACCAAAGAGGACAGCTGAGCTTAGACGGGTCATAAATAATTATAAACAAATGAGTTGTTTACTTAGCCTGTAATGTTTGGGGAAGTCAGTTGTGCTCCAGTTTTCAAAGCCCTGCAACGACCCAACCAGTTTGCAACCAGATTCCTTTCCCTACGCAAATCTCAGGTTCTTACTGCACCACACTCCTATCTCACAGCTAAAGCTTTCCCACTCCTCATACGTTATGCATCACTAATTTGAAAGAGAGCACAGCAGTAATGAACTTATCAACAAATCACCTTAATGTCAGATCCAATTGTGTGCTAGTGCCCTGGAGCAATATATCCAGGGCTTAGTAAATGGTCTAGCTGTGCCATTACCTCAGAGACTGTGGAGGGAGCCATTTTACATATGCACGTTTACATAATGCATTTCCTAGTATGTAAAGAGAAGCGTTAGTCTTGTAGGTTATTTAAGGTCACTTAAATACTCTCATGACCTGAAAGAAAGACAGGTTCATTTGTTCTGTAAGGTCGAGAGTGTGTGGGCTTCCAAAATCAGTTTGGAGATACTGTGGGTAACAGTGAATTCTAAAGTCCCCTCAACATTATCTAAGAGCCCCAGCAGTCATCAGAGGCTTGCCTCTGACTCCTCATAACCTCACCTTATGTACTATGCCTACTTTTTACCCGCATTTTCCTAGATTTACACTACTTTTTTTTTTTAAAGATTTTATTTATTTATTTGAGACAGAGAGAATGAGAGACAGAGAGCACGAGAGGGAAGAGGGTCAGAGGGAGAAGCAGGCCCCCTGCCGAGCAGGGAGCCCGATGCGGGACTCGATCCCGGGACTCCAGGATCACGACCTGAGCCGAAGGCAGTCGCTTAACCAACTGAGCCACCCAGGCGCCCAACACTACTTTTATTTTAAATATTTTTGCTGGTTGAAAAAATAATTCAAACATTACAGAAGTGAATAAAGGACATTATCAGTTCTTGCCATGGCTCCTCCCTGCCACCACCCACCTCTGCCACAATGCCTGTCTTCAGGGGAAGCCGCTCAACAGACTACTGTAAAAACACCACAAACTTTGGAGCGTACACACACCACATATATTTTTAAATATTTCAATAAAAATGATATCATCCTGTTGTATTTCTTAAAATAGCTACTTAACCCATATACCATAGGTGGTACTTCTGGAGCCACCTCATTTTCTTGAATAGCACTATAATATTCCTTTGTACGGCCATAATGTAATCTATTTAACCAACCCCTCATAAAGAATATTTTTATTGTTTCCAATCCTTTAATTCTATACATATGCTGCAATGCAGATCTTTGTACATATATGTCAGCACAGTATGGGCAGTCGTTTATACAGTGTTTACTGTTTTCCTGGCACCGTTAAAAAAGTACTTCAATCATAACAAGTGTTGGAATTCAGTATTATTGTTAGCTTCTGTTTAGAAAAAAAAGAGAGTCACCGAAAAAGCAATTTGCTCACATAGATATTAAGTAACAGAACCAGAATTCAAACTCAGGCTTTCTGGCTCTCAAACCAAACTCTTCACCACCGGGCTGCGCTACCTCTAAGTTCCTTTGCTTTTGGTGAAGGTCCACAGTTTAAAAATTCATCTCTGCTTTATTCTGGGCATGCTTTGATCCTCAATTACTAGCCCATTTTCAGATTAAATTCTCCTCCTTGATACCAAGCTTGGGTGGACAAATCATTCTCTTCTTGGATTCCAATTCTTTATTCCCGGGCCAGACTTCATTCTCCCACTCCAGAATTCCAACCCTGCTTTTGAGAGTTAGGCCCACCCATAGCCTTGACTTGAAAACAAAAGAAAAATTCAACGTAGTCATCAATATAATGAGCTGTGCACAGTTGGTGTCAGTTATGATTAAGTACTTAGGGAAAACCATGAATATTTAGGACACTAGTGAACATCTTCGTCACGGAATCATTGACCTGAACTTAATATGTAGGTTTGTGACCTTGGAACTCAATTTCTTCACCCATAAAATGAACAGATTTACCTAAATTACCACTGAGATCTCTTTCAGTACTAGAATTCAGTAATAAGTTTCTAGATTTCCTGATTTAATTATTCAGGTGGCAGTTATCCATTTTGTAGGTTTCTCCTGAACCTATGAGTCAGAATCCACCTAATCATCTCAGTCATCATAAACATAAAAATAAGTAATGCAAACAGGGCATCAATTCTAACTTTACTGATCTGACTGAACTGATGGACCACTGTAAATAGACCAGTGTCTTCTCCTTCTTCTACTTATAAGGATGTCACTCAAGAACACTCATATGAAAGGAGCCAGAAGAAAAAAAGGATCCCTGATAATTTTAGGATTATTCATAATGAGCTTTGGCGAAAGATGCTTTTGGTGTATAATTTGAAATTGTTCCCTGAATTTGTGCAGGAGAGCTTAGGCCCTTTGGGCCAACACCACACACTGAGGTGGGAGCCAGCCAGGTCTTCACACTACAGACTGAAAATAAGGGAGCTGTGAAAAGTGTTCAGGAGAAAGTCAATGACTGAGAACTGAAGAACAGTCCACATGAAATGGCATTCCAAAAGGAACAGGGTTTAGTGCTCAAGGGCAGAAACCAGAGGTTGAGCAAGTGGCTTTGGGTGCTGACAGGTGATGGAACGCCATGGCAAAGACATTTTATAAGGGGAGTTTTTTAGTCTTGCCCAGGGTTCATGATGGTGTAGTGAGAAATCTGGACAAAAACTGTTTTTTAAAGTGAAATTTTCAGTATTATATGGCACATGCATTCTAGGGGGGGAAAATAAAAGTTGAAAAGGACTCTATCTAGAAGCCATTTTTCTTATTCAAATCCTAACTCATATTAATTGTGTGAGCTTGGAAAAATCACTTAACTTCTATAAGCCTCATCTCAAATTTATGAAAAAAAGAGATTGGTTTCTGCCTTGTAGATCTTCTTATAGGCATTAGCTGAATTAACATATTTGTCAAGAATTTGTCAACTAAACATATGAAGCAAAAATCGGAATGAGTACTCTGGTTGTCATTGGATTTCAGTTTCTCAAAGTAGAACTGCATCTGCATGAATGCTTATTACTCGGTTGCTTTCTACTGTCCTTGGCCTTTTGCCTTTGTTCACCCTATACAAGTGACATGCCACAGCTGGTCCATAAGTGGCTATTGGAAAAAACAATGCGGTGAATTCTATTTGTTCCTTGGTATTCTCAACCAGCTGTTCTTCTCAGAGATTTCAAGATCTGATCCCAGCTCTTGTAGTTTTCATAACCCATTCACTGAATTCCAAGAATATGATTCTTGTCTTTAAATCCTCCTTGATATTTTCATTTTCTTGGAATTTCTTTTCCAACCTTTGTCACAAATGATTATAGAGCAAGGGGAAGGGGGATTCCTTTAAGTTGTGAAGTAATAAATCCAACAGTTAGTGATCTAGATTTGTTTTTCAATAATTCTGCAACCATTGCATGTTACTACAAATCAACAGCATCCACAGAGACTGATTAGAAAAAACTGGGGCTTTAGAAACCAAGATATTAACAATACATTTTTTGAGTTAAGGAGGACATTTATAACAATAATATACACATCAAGGCTAATTCTATCATATCTATTCTAAGACACTTTAACAAGATAAGTGGTCCCCAATTGCCTTTCCTAGGACCAGCACTAGGTCAGTGCACCCAAATCATCCTGGGAGCTTTGAAAAAAATGACTAAGTCTTCAGCCCTGCTGCTGAACTACTGAATCATATCCTCTGGATATGGAAATCAGGAATCTAAGTAGTATTTAAAGTTTCTTAGGTCATTCTGCTATCAAGCCAGTTTTGGGTAGCACCTTTGGGTATCAGATTTGATGATGTACAGATAGCTTTGGGTCTGATTCCCTAATTCTAGGTATCTCTTCATATTAAGTAGCTATAAAAGATTAATTTTTTCAACAGAGTATGTCCATCAACAGAGTAGGTTCACAACGTGTAGTACATGGTACTTAGTTAATGCAGCATTCAGTGCATGAAGATTGAATTCTACTGAATTCTATCCAAACATTATTTAATGCCAAAACTCAGATTAATCACAAGTAAGGCTGAGTACATCTCCCCTTGTTGTTACTTAACAACTGAGCTACTGCAGCTACTCAAACTTATCTGCTGTTCTTTTCCATTGAAATAAATGGTAGTAAAAAAGGAAAATATGAGAATCCATGGAAAATCATGTACAACCTTGGATGTCAGAGAGCATAAAACTTTCAGACAATGTGAAAAGGTAAATGGTTTGGGAGTAAACTGACTCAAAAATACATTGGAGAAAAGTTAAATTATTTAATCCATACAAAATTAAAATCAAGTCCACTATTTGAACCACAATGACTGTCATAAAATAAGTTAAGTTACATAATATCACTTAAGGAATGGTACTTTGGAGACAAATTTGCTTAAAATGCCCCATTTCTCTTTCTGGTCCTCTTGATCATAAAAAAAGTTATTCAGGCAAATAATTTCTAGCTTTAGGTAACCCAATCTCTTTTCCTTAATACTTGAACAACTCAATTAGGTTTCATAAGTTACTGAAGGAAGAACAGAATCCAAAGCACTCATAGCTCAGAATATGAAATATACATTGGTTTTACTTTTAAAACATTAATTTTGTTAAATTTTTCTTCTTCTTCCCATTTTCTGTGTTAGGCTTTGTAAAGTACTAATTTTATTCACCACGTAACATAAAATGTGGAACATGATTGGTTTTTTTAATCAACTAACAGTTTAAGGGTTTGAATAAACAGAGCTCCAAGAAAAAATTCTTTTAGTCAAAATGAAACAATTCTATTCTAGAACCTCAATTTCCAAGCACCGAGGTATGAAAGCAGGAACAGTCCCCAATAATCAACTAACACTGAATGATACTACCCCCAAGATATATAATAATCAATAGTCTCTCCTCATGAGCATTGTTTTTAATCACCTAAGGGGACATCTTACTCTAAAACTATTACTGTCTTATTTTCTTATTTCTTGGATCCACTTTAAGGTTTGTGACCCTATATTCTATAGCCTCAGGTTAAGGACCCCTGGTCTTCTGGAGCAATCTGAAATATTTGTGATCATAGCCTGCAGTAAGATATACCTTTGGCATCACACACACACACAGGAAAAAATGGTTTAAAGCTATCCTTATACGTAATGCAGTCTGTTTTTTGTTCTAATCCATTTCATTTTTTAAAATTCTGGATGGACCCCTCTAAATTTATTTCACAATTTACCGTGGAATATAGGAAGTTTGAAAACACTGTTCTAGTGGAGATGATAGGGCTTAGTTTCATGTTATTCATTAAAAAACGAAAGTTTCTTTTTCCATATATCAATTTTTTTTAACAAAACTCTTTTAGAAGTTTCCTCTTTGTAGTGTAATTATAGATTTTCACATCTCCTGTTGCACTGAACCATAACGATGTATTCACTGATTATTTCATTTTTATTATTCTTTTGACTGAATGGCCCAGTAAAGATTGAGTCAAAGCCTATAATACAAAGTCCTTACCTCAAGCATCAGACACATGCAGAGTAGACACATTAGCCAGGTTTTAGCTACAAAATGTGATTCAGCTCAGTAGGTGTGCATTAGTCACACATTTCCCGTAGTCACCTACCACATGGGATACAATCTCCAGCTACGCCAGGGGTGCTCCCCACTGTAAAAACTAAATCTTAACAGAGGGCATTTGCATTCCCACACAACCCCTTAATCCCAACAAAAACCAAAGTCTTATTACCTGTTCCCCACTGGGCTCTGGGCTTGTTTGTCAGGGTAGGGCTGTGTATGTACTAAGATTTCCAAGTTCTAACTGATGGGTATTTTAAGAATAGAGACGCTACAGAGGCAGAAGGTGAATTGAGTCTTCCAGTGCCCACAAACTTTCAATCCTATTCTCAGCTCTTTCTCCCCTGCTTACTGGTGGCCCCCCTCCTCCTACATACAACTCCCTTCTACACCATTTCTCATTTGCCTCCCTCTAGCATGTCTTTGTAAGATTCATTCACACTAAATTACCCACTATCAAAATGCAAATACTCTACAAGAAATACAAATGTGAAATTTTAGAAATAAGAGAGCAGATAGGGACATTTAACTCAGAAGGTAGGCTCATGAGTTTTTGGACAGATTTGTATCACATATTTAAAAAAAATTCTCTGTCCCATTACATACACCAAAAACCAAAGTTACTTATCAATGAAAGTAAATAAATCTCACTGGGTTGGATATATAACAGTTTTTCACAATTGAAATCAGAGCCAGGCTTTGCAAGTTAAGAGATAGCAACGTGATTACATCATTATTGTGTACATTTACTTCTCTTGCCTCCAAAGGACAGATTTTATAAGAACAATTGCATTTAAAATATACTAATGTGGAAGAACATTTTAGAGAAGTGAAAATTTAAATTTTCATTAACTTTAGCTTAAAAATAAAGGGACTTGCATTGTTTTGCCTTGTTCCTTCTAGGGAAGTTATGTAAAAGAAAAATTGCTAGGTGATCCAAATTTCTTTTAATTCGGCTTTTGTATGTGAGCATTAAAAAAATCATTCATTTAACATATATTCATAAAGTACCTACTAAGTTCCAGGGAATTTTTTTTTTTTTAAACACTGAGGAAACACCAAGGAACATAACATAACAAAATTAAAAAAAAAAAAAGAACGCACTATTGTATGTGTAGAATACAGTAAATAAATACATACGTATTTCAACATATATATTTGAAATTAAATATTCAGTAAGTGCTACAGAAAAAATTGTGTTAAAAATGGGAAAATATATATTTGTCAACATACATGATTATATGAATGAGATTAAGCTGTCCTGCTTCTAAAACAATTTATATTGTCTTTTTTACTATCACTAATGTATGTTCATTGTAGAAAAAACAGAAATGTGTCAAGAGTAACAATGATAATATCATGGTTAAACTTTATTGACAATTGTACCATATGCTTTTTTTTTTTTTAAGATTTTATTTATTTACTTGACAGAGAGAGCAACAGTGAGAGAGGGAACACAAGCAGGGGGAGAGGGAGAGGGAGAAGCAGGCTTCCCGCCGAGCAGGGAGCCCGACACAGGGCTCGATCCCATGACCCTGGGATCATGACCCGAGCCGAAGGCAGATGCTCAACGACTGAGCCACCCAGGCGCCCCTGTACCATATGCTTTTAATGTAGTATCTCATTTAATCTTCATAAATATTCAATGAAATAGGTACAGTTATTTTCCCCATTTTGTGGGACATCAGACAACTGGACTGTGAATGGATTAACTTTCCCACAATCTACATATACTGAGTGGCAGCTTTTGGAATACAAAGAAAGTATACCTGTCATCTGTCTCCAAAGCTCATGCCATTAACCATTATACTCTTTGTTGCAGTTCAGAGAACTGCCCCCCAAAGATGTCTATACCTTAACCCACAGATCCTGTGATATGATATGTTAAATGGAAGAAGGGCCTTTGAAGATGAAATTAAGGCTGCTAACCAGTGGAATTTTAGAAAATCATGTATTATCCATGTGGATTCAATGTAATCCCTCAAGGCTTTAAAAGCAGAGAAATTTCTCCAGCCAGATTCAGTTAGAGGGGTATCATAAAATACAAAGGCAGAAGAGATGTCGAGTCTGACTTTGTCACTGACTTTGAAGATCAAGGGGGCCATGAGCCAGAAAAATGCCAACAGTCTCTAGAAGCTGGAACAACTACTGGCAACAGCCAGCAAGAAAATGGAGCTTCAGCCCTATTACCAACCACATGGATCTGAATTCTTTTAAGAATCAGAAAGAGCCTGGATGTGCATTTTCCTCCAGAGCTTTCAGGTTAGAGCCCTAGCTGGCCAAGAGCTTGATTTGGATCTCATGGGACCCTGAGCAGAGAAATCAGCTGGGCCTATTGCACTTCTGACCTACAGAACTGTGAGATGATAAACTTGTATTGTTATATAGGAAAGTTGTTAAGAGATTATTTTTTTTGTTGTTGTTAAGAGATTATTAAATTCTAACAATTCTTATCACAAGGAGAAATGTTTTTTCCTTTGTTCTTTTCTTCTTTCTTTTCTTTTTATTGTATCTACATGAGAAGATGGATGTTAGCTCAACCAACTGTAGTAATCATTTCACAATAGCTGTAAATCAAACCACCATGCATACATACAACAATGATGTATGTCAATTATTTCTCAATAAACTCGGGGGGGAGGGGATTCTGTGTTGTTTTAAGCTGCTGAATGTGTGGTAATTCGGTATACCAGCAATAGATAACGAATATACTATTCTATCTCCCAGTAAACAAATAAAAACATCTCTAATCCTACCACACACAGATAATCACTGTAAACATGTGAGTAGGTATCATTTTATCCTTCTCTGTATGTATGTAGATATAATGGTATGAATTTAAGATTATGCTGAATGTACTGTTTTTAACATCTTGTATTTCAAACCCAACATTTCATTTTGACTATCTTCTTATGTTTTTAAACATTCTTCTAAAAGAATTGTAATGGTTAATATTATTCCAGTGAATAGTTCTACCACAGTTTAATGCCCTACATTTGAATATTTAGGTTGCCCTGAATATTTTACTAATAGTCACATAAACCAGATAATTAATGGGACCTCTTATCTTTTGAGATTTAGACTGATTTTCTTGAAGATACTATTTCCATAGCTTGAAGAGACAAAATTTCATGAAACAACGAGGGACTTATAGTTTTAAGGTAGCATCTATTTTCCTATGCTATCTCTAGGTTATGTAGCTTTTCCTCAGAGAAAAGATTTACCTTTTCCAGTTCCCCAGAATGAGTATTCTGACCCTAAATCATAAATGACTGATATAAACTTTATTGCTATTTTTGTATATAAACTTACATAGAAATGGCCTCAATTTCCTTCTAAATTTTTCATCAGTTAATATGATCTACCTTTCTTATGCTGAAGTCAGAATTATAATTTTTTTTCATGTTTCATAGCACTGTGATAAATATTCTTATACAAACATCTTGATACATATTACTGAGTATTTCCTTAGGATAAAGGCCTTGAAGTGGAATTACTGAATTCAAAAGCACACACACGTTTAAAGATTTTATTCTTCATAGCATCCCAGTTTCTTTGTACAAATATATTGTTCAGACACAAAACCAATGCTAAACGGTTTATTGGAAAGATCTTTGCATCAAAAGTCAAGAAAACTATTTTTGATGCTCAGATCTTCAAACAGCTAGGTTTCTCTGGTTTTCTGGCTTCATCTTTTCCTCAAGTGCAAAATGGGAGTCTTAGTTTAGAGGACCCCATTATGTAATGCTTTGAAAAGAAGGTGGGGGATTTTATGTTCTAAGCAGTATGTTATAATAATGAGCTAGGATTAAATATATTTCTTAAAACAGTTGGCCGTCTCATGTTGAATCTATTCAGGGAGAAGTTACAAATATGCCTCTACTGAAACCTCTTATCTTATTAAAGCATATTTCCTTCTCAAATGTTTACCATGCAGGAAAAAGAAGGGTTGGACCTATTAGCAAATTTTGTGCATTGCTCATTTCCCTAATTATTAATGAATATTGTTCTTCCACATCACAAATTCATTTCTGAACTCATAATTAAATGACTAATAAATATAAGGTTTTGTATCCAGTAAAGGAAATAACCAAATAATTTCCTATATTTGAGGGCATTTAGGTTTATTAAAAGCAAATGACCTCACTCTTCCTGTTGGTGACATCAGGGTGCCCTGGAGAGGAGTGGTGGGAGAAAGCTGGCCATTCTTTGTTTAGGATTTTAAGTATGACACACCAAAATTTACTTTTTTGTAAAAGAAACCTTGAGAACAAAAGCCAGTTATTATTAACTGAAAGGGGAAGTTGCTAATTTGTTAAACACAAAGAAATACAATGACTTGATACCTAATAATGTGGAGAAATTCTCTTAATACAGGCTGAACTTTAGCCCTTTCTCTGCTCCATTAAACAGTTATCATAACTGACTATTTCCTCCATTTCCAAAAACCTGGGAATTTCTTTGTTTCTTAATAGATTATCCTCACTGGAATGCTCTCACAGATGAAGTATTTTTTTCTTACAGTTTTCTTGTGGGAAAAAAAAAAAAGATCCTACATATGCTAGATATGTTTTCAGGTGACCAAAATTCTAGGTGTCACAAATCCTGTTGACTCTGTAATTGTTAATGGGTGAATTCTCATTACAACATCACATGTGGTTTGATTCTGTAATAAAAGAAAAGCTTTAAAGAGAATGAATACACCTTTTTAATGAGTGCAGATTTTGAGTTTATGGATCCTGAATAGGAGGAGCATGTTCTATAATAGCAATTATCTAGTTTGGGTTAATCAGAATCTCCTGGGGGAACTTAATAAAAATACAAAGGTCCAGTCTCTTCATCTCCAATAAGGCTGGGACTCCAGCTCTCTGGTTGATTCTGTTACACACCAAAGTTGGAGGACCACTATTCTAGAACCTTGTTTATAAGTAGTTGTTGTTGTTGTTGTTGTTGAATGTTGCATGAAAATCCTGAAGACCTCCTAAAATGGAGATTCTGAGCTGCATTTTCAGTTCCACCTGAACTGGAGTGGGGTGTAAGAATGTGTACCTCCAGTAAGTACTCAGGTAATGCTTATGCTCTGGTCCAGAGACCATATTTTTAGCTATAATGCAGAGTCTAGGGCATGGTTTACACTTCTTTACATATAACATCTGCCTCAAGCCAATGTTAATAAAGATTTTCCACTTCCAGCAGTGCTTGCCCAGGAGATATGAAAACTGACTCTTGTGTTTTATCACAGCTGGCTCTAAACAACTGAAGTTTCCCTGAACTATGAGTGACCTGGATGCCAGATCTTTCCTAGACCTAAATGAAGACACTTTTCTTGAACTACAAAAATAAGACTATTCTAACTAAGCATACACAGACCTACAGACACATCCTGCCCTCTCAAGGTGCCAGTTTTCTATGCTCAGTGTATTAAGAACTCCTCCTCTCTAGCATATAAAATCCCGATTTTTCTCCTTCAGCAGATGACTCAGTGAATCAAATTTCTTCACTGACATATGTTCTCTTGCCTAGCAAGTTAATGGTTTAGACTTCCTTTGTTGGTGGTGGTAATTTTGTTCTGGAGGTCTTTGCTTTATTTTTTAACACTAGTTTTAAGGCACTGTTTTTCCATAAAATCCCTGTTAAATGTATTATGCCTTTCTCAAATCATGCCTGCCAAGAAACTGTCCTTTCCCCCAAGAAAAACTTTGCTGTAGTTTTACCACATAGTGGAAGTTCCCATCCCTGCCCAGCTCGGGCAATGTGACTATACTCTACTCTGTGCCCCCAGCACCAGCCCTCATTCTTTACCTCTGGTATACACCTACCCCATGACTGGCCATCCGTGGGTCTACATCTGGGCTTCTCCACTGCAAAATGAGCACCTTGAAATAAGGGCCATATTTTAATGTTGTTGGAGGTGTTTTAAGATTTATTTATTTTAGAGAGAGTGTGCAAGCAAGCAGGGGAAGGGGCAAAAGGACAGAGAGAATCCTGAAGCAGACTCCCTGCTGAGCACAGAGCCTGCAGTGGGCTCCATCCCAGGATCCTGAGTTCATGACCTGAGCCCAAATCAAGAGTTGGCCGCTTAACCAACTGAGCCACCCAGGCACCCCATATTTTGTTATTTTTGTCATTGTTTTTACATTTGTTTCTCTGTTGAACTGAAATAGGTGGTGGTAAAGAGTTGTTATCCTCTTGTTCCTTGGCACATCAGAATTCACAAAGCACTTTTATATGCATTATATAATATGATGGTTGTGACAGATAGGAAAGATCTTATGTTGCCAATAAGAAGACTAAAACTTAAAGAAGATAAATGATAACCTCAGGGTCACATGTAATTAAATGTCAGAAAAAAGACCTAACCTACACCTTTTTCCTGTAGAAACACATTAATCCATCTTCAACCACAGTAATACACAGAAATTTTCTTACCAATTTCTCCTTTTAATTTTTTATCAAGATAGGGTAAAACAAAATCATGGGAAAATAAGATGTAGGCCAGATACAATTTGATGAGGCATAATGTTTCCAAAAAAACACGATGCACAGGGGAAGCAGAGCTAGCTAGAACAGAAACAGGTATATGGAAGAAATCCCAATATGCGTGGAAAGATTAAAATAGAGCAGGAGAAGAGAGATATTAAACACTGCTAAGGAGTCAAGGAGAGTTTTAGCCTGAGATCCTAGCAACAGCTTGTTTAGGTCTTCAGTACACTTCCTATTCTTAGAAGTCCATCTTGCAGCTGTAGAATTTGTTTGCTCACTGATTTTTATTTGTTTGTGTGTTGTTTTTGTTTTTGTTTTGTTTGTTTGTGTGTTTTAAAGCAGGTAAAGCTAACTTCCATTTGCAACATTGTGGTAGACTACATTTTTTTTTTAAAGATTTTATTTGTCAGAGAGAGAGCACAAGCAGGGGGAGCAGCAGAGGGAGAGAAAGAGAGAAGCAGGCTCCCCACTGGGCAAGGAGCCCGACACGGGACTCAATCCCAGGACCCTGGGATCATGACCTGAGCCGAAGGCAGACACTTAACTGCCTGAGCCATCCAGGTGTCCTTAGACTACATATTTTTAAAGCCATCCAACTATAGAGTACTTATAAAGGATAGGTACAATGTAACAAACTTTTTTTTTTAATGAAAAGCCAAGTTCGCAGGAAACTAACAGACTACTCTGAAAGAAAGAAGAAAAGAAAGGAAGTAAGTGAAGAAGGAAGGGAGGGAGAGGGAGAGAGAAAGGGAGAGGAGGTAAGAAAATAAAAAGAAAAAAAATACTAGAAATGCAGTGGTGGGCAAGCTCAGGAGAGATGGATTTACCTAGGGGCATTTGTCAGTAGCAGAAACTTAGTGCTTTGTTTTATAGGATCCTTCAGGGAAAAAGAGGGAAAAAAGGCCTCGAGCCCTTTGGGTAAGCCAAAGGAAAAATTACCTGCTTCTGAAAAAAGAGAGGTAGCAAAGAAACCTAACAGTGTCTGCCTCAGCTCCAGGTGAGGGAAAACATCTCCCCTGAGGATCAACTGGATCCTTGTGGACTGGCAGTTGAATGCATATTACCTACTCAGTCAGTGTGTGACCAAAAGACTCCAAACCAAGAAACAAACTTCATATAGTTCTGAGTTTAATATCCTGGGCATCTGGCAAAAGCCAAAAGCAAACAGAACATGCCATCAAGCCAAAGTTGCCAAATTATACAAAAAAAAAAAAAAAGTCCCTAAGAGCAGGAACTAGCAGAAACAAAAACAGCACAATTAGATTTGTAAGCCCTTTAGTACTTAAAATTATTAGAATCAAAACACAAAATAAGTATATTTTAAATGTTTTGGAAAACAAAAAAAGAGAAGAAAACTTGAGCAAAAAAAATCAAGCAAGAAACAAAACAGCAGATGAACTAAATAGATCAAATTTACAGGAAGAGAAAGGTGATGTGGGAAATTGATTACAGAATGGACTCAATTCTTCATCCCTCCCTATAATCATACCTTCTGCAATGTGACTTTGCAGATCTTCCCATCAAATGGCGAAGTCTATTTTCCCAGTCTTCCAGTCTGAGACTGGCGTTTTGATTGGCTTTGGTCAAAAGGATGCAGCAGAGGTAAAGGTGTGCAGGGCTGACTAATCCATTAGGCATGGGAATCACAATGCCCAGGACCCACAAAAACTGGAGGGGCCACAAAACGTTTTGATATTATTTTTTTAAACTGGGATAAAGATGAATATAACAAATCTGTGGTAATGAATCCAGTCTGGATTATACTTATATTTATGCCAAGGCAGTTGTAAAATATAATTTTTAATACTTTTTTATGGAGTAAGGTTTCCAAAGGCAAAAATGCCTAGGATTCTTGATGTTAGCCTAGGCCTGGGTAGGCTTTGTGTGCTTCTACTTGTTCTATTGTAACCTTGTCACCACCATGAGAATATTGATAGGCTAACCTGTTAGAGGAGGAGAGATGACCTGGAACAGAGCTGAGTCATCCCAGCTGAGCCCCAGGAACTTTAACAGAAACCAGCCCAAATCAGCAAAGCCACAGAGTCAACACAGAGCTGCCTCGAGATACAAAAGTGAGCCCAATGGAGACAGAAGGATCAATCTGCTGACCTGGTTCATGAACAATACTACATGCTAATTGTTATAAGCCACTGAGTTTGGGGCTGGTTTGTTATGCAGCAGTAACAAACTGCTACACTTAGTGAACTGAAAGAAAATTCCTAGAATGAAACCAAGAGAGACAAAGTGAAATGATGAACCCAAAAGCATGGAAGGTAAGAATGAAAGGTTTAAAATACATCCAATGGAATTCCATATGGCAACAGGAGAGAAACTATATTTGAAATGGTGATGACTAAATTTTTCAGAATTGATAAAGAACTTGGATGGTAAGTTCAAGAAGGACAAGCAGCAGAATAAAAGGAACATATTTAGATACATTAAAGTGAAACAGTACCATGAGAGACTATGGACTCTGAGAAACAAACTGAGGGTTCTAGAGGGGAGGGGGGTGGGGGGATGGGTTAGCCTGGTGATGGGTATTAAAGAGGGCATGTTTTGAATGGAGCACTGGGTGTTATACGCAAAAAATGAATCATAGAACACTACACAAAAACTAATGATGTAATGTATGGTGATTAACATAATAAAATAAAATTTTTTAAAAAGTGAAATAGTAAAACTTCAAAAATAAAATACATTTAAGGAAACCAGAAAGAGAAAAAAGTTTACTAAAGACTGGCAACGCTACAAAGGTATGACATCATATGAAGCTTTCTGTAGTCACTGTGTGGGTGCAAATTCAATATACTCCACTAATCTTCCCTGATCATCTATCTAACCCTGGGAAGATTTTCTCTCTCTTCTGGTTTTCAACACACTCTGTGAGAGCCCTGCATATAGCATGTGTCACATCATTTTTAGTATCATCATTATTTGCACACGAGCCCAAACTTTTTATTTAATATGGGAAAGTACTTCTTTTAATTCAAAAGCATCTTTGAAAATAATAGCAATATTAATGCTATTTACTTTTATGATAGTCAGTCCTATCAAAATATTGTTATGTCCTTTCATATTTTTCAACAATATTGACCTAGGCAAAAACCTTAAAAGATTTAATTGGCCCAGTGTTTTACCAACACTCCCCAGTATATGTTCATATAATATTTAAAACATATTACTATTCTAGTTAATTGCTATTACATCAATAGAGAATGCAAATAAAGTTAAGTAGTAGAATACATCTAGAAGGGAGTGCATGCTAAGGATGCTTTTAAAAATTTCATTATTTAAGGGGGCACCTGGGTGGCTCAGTTGGTTCAGTGACCGACTTTCAATTTCAGCTCAGGTCATGATCTCAGGGTCATGAGACAGAGGCCAGAGTCGGGCTCCACACTCAGTGTGGAGTCTGCTTGTCCCTCTCCCTCTGCTCCTCCTCTCTCTCTCTCTCTCAAGTAAGTAAATAAAACCTTTTAAAATTTTTCGTTATTATATAAGATTTAATGTGTGTTTTATACAGACACAAACACCCTATCTTCCCAATGGTTTTATTTTGCAATTTTGGATAGAGAAATACTCACTTCCTACATTCTTACGGACATGGAAATGCCATTCACAGGTATGCCATATAGTACCTCATGATTACCTTTCTTCTCTTGCATATTTTCCCCCCTCTGGAGATTTTAATAGACTTTATTTTTATAGCAGTTTTAAGTTCATATCAAAATTGAGCAGGATAACTGTCTTTCCTTTGTTGAAATGCTTCATATGTTTTTATAATTTGGACCCAAGGTCTCCCTAATGTGTGTAAATACCCTCTCCATACATTTAAGCACATTAATTATTCTACCAATTTTATAATTTTGGAGAAACCTCTCCTGAACTCATGACTTCTATCTTGACTGATTGCTTTCTATGGTGACTAAATGATCCTCTAGGTCAAAGATTGGATTTTCTGTATGTCTTTGAAGTCCTTACTGCCCTCATGGTGACTTGCATATTGTGAGCCTTCAGTAAATTACTAAATAAATGATGACCCTACCACAAGAGGAAAGCAGATGGGAAAGAGGCTATGTAACTGAGCTACTCACTCAAATATTCCAATCACTGATCACAGAGAGAGCTTTTATTATCCTCAGTCTGTAGGACTATGGCCGCTTCAACAGCAGGTCCCAGATCTGGGACTTTGTCTCAGCTATTGATTCAGTCCAACCACTGGCAACTCCATTCATTAACTGACTTTCATTTGGTCATTTGCCTATGACATACTTGTTTGAATTGACAACTAGAAACCATTCAATATCCTTCTTATCTATCAGTCTGCCCTTTACCTAAATAATGAAAAAACAAAGCACATAAGTAAAAATATATTATCATCGTCTGTTGTACATATTTCAATGTCCCTGAAGATAATTGATGCAGATGATTTGATCTCCCAAAATCAAGAGAGAGAATCTCATTTCTTTCAACCTGATTGGAAACTGTCCCATAGCTCAAATGTACTAATATCTGAGAAATGCTATTATATAATTATTTTATGGATTTGATGTTTTTTTATCTCACTGTGGAAAATACTGCATTTATATTAGAAGTAACACAATAGATGAAGCAGTGCGCAGATACAGTCCTAAAGGTGGAAACCCAGCTCTGAAATCTATTCATAAAAGCTTAGCAAAGGCCCTTCTCTGTCTCTGCTATCCCTTATAAAAAATAATGATAATATACCTACTCTTACTCCGAGGACCACTTTGACTGTATGATGAGACAAAGAGTATAATAACATTTTATAAATCTTAAAGCACATTGAGGGGCGCCTGGGTGGCTCAGTTGGTTAAGCGACTGCCTTCGGCTCAGGTCATGATCCTGGAGTCCTGGGATCGAGTCCCTCATCGGGCTCCCTGCTCGGCGGGGAGTCTGCTTCTCCCTCTGACCCTCTTCCCTCTCATGCTCTCTGTCTCTCATTCTCTCTGTCTCAAATAAATAAATAAAATCTTTAAAAAAAAAAAAAGCACATTGAAAATATAAAATATTCTTTCATTCTACATTTTAGATATAACCTTAGGTTAAAGATTCACAACATAATAAGAAAGTAATAAAAGGCCATAGAGAGCAAAATACTGTACGGTGGCAGTGAACAGCCATGGCTAATGAGTGTGGGATCTGGAGACAATCTACCCTAGGTTCAAATCCTAGCTCTACCACATCCTGGCTGAGTGACTATAGAAAAATTATATATCCTCTCTTTTCTCAGTATTCTTATCTGTATAATGGGAATAATAATAGTAGTATCTACCCCATAGGGATGTAAAGTTAAATAGGTGTGTAAAGCATATAGCTCAGTGTCTAATATATGGTAATCATACAATACAGATTAGATATTTTCCATCATAATTATCATTGCTCAACACTAACAGTAATTGGCATTAGGGTTCAATTTACCTTAATTCTTTTGCCAAAATCTACTATTCTGAGGGTCTATTTTATAGTTATAGGGAAACATACAGTTATTCCATTAAAATCATTGATGACACATTATAAAATCATGTAATTTTCAGCTAAAAAACTTGAGGAGATTTAATCTAACATATTTTGCAGATAAGGAAATTGAGGCATGGTAAGTACATCCACTTAATGAAGATCATACCACTTGTTAGTGGCAGAGTTTACAGTAGAATCCAGGGCCTCTGACATCTAAGTACCATAGCATGCTGTCTTCCGGATACCTCCAATTGTCTCCAAAAATGTGTAAGATCTTCTACGTTATAAAAATTACTAGTACATATCCTGCTTTATCAGTAGGTGGACTTTTTCTGCACTTGCTTATTAGAATGTAAAAGAATGTTCCAATACTATGTATTATATGTACATATGTATATGTGTTAGATATGCACATATGGTAAGATCAAAAACATACATTTATTACAATTATCTGTTGCCACTTACTGAAGGTAGAGATGCCTTGAGAAATTTAAACAATAACTCATTATGTATTTTCAATTAGCTGATATAATATCTTTTCATTTTAAAATCTGAGATACTAGCTAAATCCACTTAGACTCATTTCAGTTTTGAATTCTGATAATCCCCATCTGAAATGTGACTACAAAAAGAAGTAGCTTTGCACTTACCCTACAATCTACTCTACTGTTTTCTTCAAGGTTGGATTTTTAGTACCATTCCTATACAGAAATAATAAAATTAAATAGAACAAAAACCAAAAGAGAGATAATCGGAAAACAGTAACATGTGAATAGCCTCAATAGCTTCCCAGACTGGGATAATTTCTATTTGGCCAAAAGAATCCATATAACCTCTAAACATTTCTGCTCAAATAATGAGTTTCCCTGTGAGACAGGAAGATGGCAGGATATCCTTCCCTAGAATACTATGAGCCAGGACAGCTGCCCCACCACAGTCCTCTGGAGACCTCCTGCCTGCCCCTACTGCTGGGTGGGTGAGCAGAGACTGAAGAAAGCAAACAGTGAGGAGAGCATTTAATCAGCTCATGCTGCCTCATGGAAATTCCTTGATGTTTATTTTAATCCAATGTTGTTTGGATAACATGTGATGGAGACTTGGAGGAGGAAAAACCAAAATGATATGTACTGAGTTCCACATCTCTCCCCTGGCATTTTTGAATCTTTGAAATCCCATAGGAAAGTGCTGAAAAGTAGACAGTTCCTTGTTGAGAAACGAAAGAAGTACCATCATTTTTCTAATTGTAGTTTCATAAATTAAGTATAATCTTGAACTGTGACTAAACTTTCAGTTAATCTAGGTCAGGAAATAGGCTCCTTGCTATCTTCTCTCCTGATCTGTCTATGGGGAGCTCAGTAAAGCAGAACCAAAACTTATCCTAGTGCTTTTCCTACTCAGCATGGGCTACCTCCTGAATTCAGAAATTTGTGCTCTCTCCTGAGTCCCAGTGCACTGTGTTCCTCATGTCAATTTATTATTCTTTTGTCATAAATTTCCCTTGAATTCAGCTAACAGGTAATGTAGTAGGTCTGTTAGTGGTTGTGCCTCTATATTTAAGAAGGTATATTTCTTTATTTTCAATATATGGTTGTTTTTTCTATAGAAATTGCTTAACTTAATCTGTTTCTCAAAGGATAATTTCATGCCTGTTGAAAGAAAATCAAGAGTATAAAGACTACATGTTACTTATTTACTATACTTTGTATTACAGAAAATTTTCCGCATAAGCAAAAGTAAGAAGAATACTATAACTCATTTCCATGTGTCCATCAGGCAGCTTCAACAATCATGAACTCAGGGCACATCTTGTTTCATCTACATCCCTTACCCACTCCCCCTTCCCCTTATTATTTTGAAGCAAAACATTATTATGTAAATATTTCAAATATTTCATTTTCTGTATTTGCAAGAGTCACCTTTTTAAACATACAAAATCACAATGTCATTACAGACTTAAAATAATCAAGAGTAACTCCCTGTTTCCATCAAACACCCAGTCAGAGAGAACCTCTGCTTGTGGATGCAACAGAGTAGCTTGTGACAGAATAGCGCAATTCTCCAAAGACTATCAACAATGGATGAGATATATCTCTGATGCTTGAAGTCATCCAGAAGTCTGGGGGCAGGCATGACTGAAAAGGCCAAGACCCAAGGGGAAGGAAGCTCAACATTCTTCATGCTGCCATTTCTCTTGCAGCATATGCCAGTTCTTCAGCTCCAAAAGTGAGAGACTGAGAAACAAGGTAGAGGGCCTCTGTAAAGAGGCAGAGAAGCAGAGACAGGCATCTCACAACACTGGAAGGAGAAAAGCTGGAGTCTAGACCTGGGGAAAAAACAATGACCAGGACTTGAGAAATTAAGAACCTTAAGTGAAGGGATCACAAGAAAACGAGTCCAACACTCTTTGCTGATTCCTTCTTGAGGTCGTTGCCATATCTCTAGATGTGCAGGGCAAGAAGCCAAGAACCCAAGGAAAACACTGCTGAAAAGCTGAGCAGAGCTTTCAGCATTCTTAAAATGCAAGGGAGACAAAGAAAGAAAGAGAGAGAAAGAGAGAAAGAAGGAAAGAAAGGAAGAAAGAAAGAAGAAAGAAAGAAAGAAAGAAAGAAAGGAAGGAAGAAAAAGAAAGAGAAAGAAAGGAAGGAAGGAAGGAAAGAAGGAAGGAAGAAAGAGAAGAAAAGAAAGAAAGAGAAAGAAAGGAAAGAAAGAAAGAAAGAAAGAAAGAAAGAAAGAAAGAAAGAAAGAAAGAAAGAAAAGAAAGAAAGAGAAAGAAGGGAAGGGAAGGGTAGGAAAGGGAAGGGAAGGGAAGAAAAAAGAAACCCAGGGCCTTACCAGGTCATGACAACTCCCCAGGCTCTCAATCTGAACCCCAGAGGGCTACGACCTAGCCTGAGATAAACCAGAAGCAAACTGATTGATATGAGGTTATTCATCCATATTTAGCCAGAGGATAAAGTATCTCCTCTCTAAAGAAAATGCAGCAACAACTTTATCAGAATTACCAAGTATGCCCAGAAACATGCCCAAAACTAAAAGGAAAAGGAAAAAGCTCACAGGTATTTCAAATATTGGAACTATCAGAAACAGTCTTTAAAAATAACTATGATTAATATGTTCACAAAAATATACAACAAAAGAGAAAATTTAATGGAAACCTAGAATCTGTTTCCTTAGAAAAAGGATCATGTATTCTAGAACTATAATAACTAAAATTAATATCCAGTTGTATTCAGATTTCTTTGTCTTATAACTGTTTTGTGGGTCTTTTTAAAATAATTTGTTTTAAATGGGATTCAAATAAAGTCCATATAGTTTCCTTGGTTGATATATCTCTTAAGTATCTTAAAGGTTTAAAACTATAGATTTCCTTTTAATCTTTTTTTCTTTTCCTTACAGATTTTCTTAATAAAGCCAGGTTCTTAGTCCTTCAGTTTTCTTCAGTCCAGATTTTGCCATTTGTTTTCCCATGGTATATTATGTTCTTTCCTCTGTTCTCTGTATTGCTGTGTATTGGTAGGTAGTCTGGATGTTTCGTGAAAATCAGGTTCAATTTCTTTGGCAAAGCTATTTCATATTTCATGGGTGGTGATATGTACTTCCACCAGGAAGTATATAATGATGAGTTATCTTTCACTTTATGATGTTAACAGCCGTAAGTGGCCACTGCCTAGATCCATTATTTCATTAGGAGCTGCAAAATGGTGATATTCTAATTTTGTCATTTATTCACCACTTATTAACTAGAATATTGCTATAAAGAAAGGATTCCTATCATCCATATAAGGCTACTTGAGATATAGTTCATAGGGAAAAGACAGATAAATAAATGATTCTTTTCCTTTATTTACAGGTTTCCAAAATACTAAGTCGGTTCGCTAGCATCCTTCAACATTTATAAGTATCATTATGAATTAATGGATTTAAAAGCATTTGATGTGTCTAGTCCATTTTATTTATAACCCATTATGATGCTCCAATTAATGGAAGCCTATTTAATTGGCTCCTGAGCCCTTTTGAAATAATCTTTGTTGTCATTGATAGCTTCCCAGGCCACAGCTTTTTAGCCTGAACCATTTTCAAGGAAATAGAAGCATTATTAGAACATATACATATGTTCATATATGTATACATATATGTTTGTAGATATATACATACATATGTGTATATATATATAATGGAAACATCATCCAGGTGAGTCACAGTTCCTAACTGAAAACAAATGAAGGAAAACCTTAAAGAGTACCTTAAATCCAGGCGCCTGGGTGGCTCAGTTGGTTAGGTGACTGCCTTCGGCTCAGGTCATGATCCTGGAGTCCTGGGATCAAGTCCCACATCGGGCTCCCTGCTCAGCAGGGGGTCTTATTCTCCCTCTGACCCTCTTCCCTCTCGTGCTCTCTGTCTCTCATTCTCTCAAATAAATAAATAAAATCTTTAAAAAAAAAAAGAGTACCTTAAATCCCTCTACTTATGTACCAGGAGAAGCAAAAATTTCCATTAATTGCCTGCCATTTCCTGTAACTGCCATATATTTTGTAACACAGTATATGTAACTACAATAGAACAAGGAGAAAAGATGACAATGTTATTTCTTCTTTGAGAACTAAGAAAGAGGAAACTGTCTTAAGATACAATGAAGTAACTGTATTTAAGTCCCTAGCTAGCATCATACAGGTTAGGACAAGTCCATGTAAAAAATAATTTGTGTGAGTATAGAAAGGTAGGGAGACTGGAGGGAAAACAGGATTTTCTGAAGGAGATTATATCATTGTCTTTAAAAAAAAATTATTTCTTGGGTACCTACAACAGTATGGAGACAAACCCTCTTGAAAAGGAGATAAACAGGATGAATTTTAGGCATGTGGTTCTTTCCAAACTTCTAATTTCATAGGATCAGTTCACCAAAAATAAAATTGTCATAGTAACTTATTGTTTGTCATGTTAAGGCTGGATAATTGGCATCCTATTGTTTGTACAGGACAAAATATTACAGGAAGAACACCATGTGACTGGGGTACCTCTGGGTTCTCGTGGGAACGTGAAGCTTCTTAGCAAGAAGGGGAAAATATTCAAACAACATAACCACAAGCTCACTAATGGCTATTCTCTGCTTAAAAGTGGAAATTGAGGGAATTTTACACTTTCATTTATTTTTTCAAGCATTTGAAAATACATCTTTTCAAAAGTAAAGGAGAAAAACTGCAATATTTATTAAAATTCTTGTCATCATTTCTGCCACGGTATGAGGCTGCAGTATTTAGAGAATGGGTAGTTAAAACTCTGTACTTTGTAATCTGTTCTGATTTAGTTTTGTATGTTCATCTTACCCAACTGGGCCTTTCTCAATTATCTGTGGTTGTGAAGAATAACAGGATCATTTATTGAGTATTGTATTAGTTTCTTCTTGCTGTCCTAATAGAGTACTACAAATCCCATGGCTTAATGCAACACAAATTTATTATCTTTTAGTTCTGGAGGTCAGAAGTCCACAGTGGGTCGCACTAGGCTAGCCTAGTAAGCCTAATTGCTGGATTTTAGCTTCGTGAGCTTCCTTCGAAGGCCCTGAGGGAGAATCGATTTTCTTGCCTTTTCCAGCTTCTAGATGCTTCCTGACTTCTTCAAGTCACAGCCCCATAGCACTGTCACATCTTTTTCTCTGGCTCTAACTCTCCTGCCTCCCTCTTTCACTTATAAGGACCCTTATGGTTACACTGGGCCCACATGGATAATTTAGGATAATACCCTTATCTGAAGATGCTTAATTTAATCACATCTCCAAAGCCCCTTTTGCCATATAAGGTAATATGTTTATAGGTTCCTGGGATCAGGGCATAGACATCTTTGGGTGCCATTATCCCGCCTGTCACAAGTACTTTATATACGCTGGGCACTTCTAAACTTTTCCCATGTATAAATTAAGCTAGTCTGCACAACAGCAGATTAGGTAGTAAGGTAGTTACTATTATTATTCCCATTTTAAAGATGAGAAAAGTTGAAGTACAGAGGTTGCATTTCTAGGAAATGGTGGAGCTGATACACAAACCTACTTAGGCCCAAAGACCCAATCTTTAACCTTTAAACCATACTACCTTTGAAAATAAAAATAGTGTGGAAATCGAAATACATGAATATGCCCAAATACCATTTTAATGAAAAATGTTCAACACTCCAAGTACATCTTTTACAAGACCTGCAGCTAGATAGTTGTTACTTCTCAATTAATCAGCAATATTATTGAATCCCATAATCATGACAAATATTGAGAATTTGCAGAATCCCTGCCTTTCAAAAATTTACTTGGAAAAGCAAAATGAAAACTTTTAGAACCCATTAGATAAAACTACAAAAGTATGTACTCAAATACTGGATGGAATGAAACATTCCTTCAAGTATTTTTTAGTAGAATCCAAGACACAAATAGCACCATTAATGTTCTATCCAAAGGAAAACAATAGGAGATTCAGCCAGGAACATGGGCAATCTATAGAGTGAATATCCACATCTAGATAGCTGTTATGTGTATTCATTCTTAACTTTCATTACAATGGAAGTAATTTCATGCCAAATCAATTTCATTTAGAATGGTTACATGGACAACTTGGTCATTTTTTTCCCTATGGGTGGGTAATGAGAGTGTTTCAAGTATGCCTTGATTTTTTCAACTGCTTCCAGATATTATTTTCAGATAAATTCCTTTCCATAACAATAAAATCATTTTATCATCATTCATCAGAAAGTGTTCATAGGGACAAAGAATATTGTGTCACCACATAAAAGGCCAGATATTCAAGTTATTAGCAACATCTGAGTTTTATAGTCTACAAATGAATAATAAAGGAACACATGGTATATTAAGCAAGATGATGGTATTTTGAAGTGTGGGGGGAGGCGAGGGGAGAGAAATGGAGGAGGGGTTGTGAAGAGGAGGAAGGATAACTCAACTGATCTTACAAGAACTTGGAAATGAGATAATTTGCTCCAAAGTTCTCAGAAATGAATTATGTTGTTTATCTTAAAAGCAGATAATAGAACCTGTTCATCTATATACTCTGAAGTAATTATATATTTCCTATTAACACTTTTAATATTCAGTGTGAACAATGTGGGTATTAAACATGATATTGCATTTCAGGGGCTTCTTTCTTCTTTTGAGAAGGGATTTCTTTAATTATTTCAGTCAGCTACCTTTTTTAAATATTTTTTAGTTAGATACTTCTTGTTACTCTCTGCTTAAACCCATAAAGACTATTTTCTTGAATTTTTATCGAGAAACAAACTTCTCTTGAATTTTCCTAATTTTCTCTATTGTATTCTTCATGGGACTTCTTTTCCCTATACTATATATATATTTTTCTGTTTACTTATCCTTAAATACAGATCTATCTAGATGTGATAGATTAAAAATGGCCACAAGATCTTTGACATTTTTCCCATCAAGAGGTTGGGTCTGTTTTCCTTCCTCTTGAATCTGGGCTAGACAATGGTTGCACAGACCAAGTGATGCTGTATCAATTCTAAGCACAGGCTTTAGGAGGATTGCCAGCATTCTTCTTTGTCTTTTGTAGTCCTGAGCCACCATGTAAGAAATTAGACACTACTGAGATTGACATGCTGTGAGGATGCCCAAGCTAGCCATTTGGAGAAACCATGATGAAAGAGAAATACTCTGTCAGTTCATAGATGTTCCAGGCCCCAGCCATTCAATTATGTCACCTGAGCCCAGCCTTCCGGGAGTCCCTTCTTAGGTGCCAGACATAAGAGTTAAGCTGCCTTGGGGTGCCTGGGTGGCTCAATCGTTAAGCATCTGCCTTCGACTTAGGTCATGATCCCAAGGTCCTTGGATTGAGCTCCGCATCGGGCTCCCCGCTCAGCAGGAAGTCTACTTGTCCCTCTCCCACTCCCCCTGCTTGTGTTCCCTCTCCCTCTGTCAAATAAATAAACAAAATCTTAAAAAAAAAAAAAAGTTAAGCTGCCTTGACTCCAGATCAAACCAATTACCAGCTAAATAGCATTGATTTACTCCTATCTATTGCCACATGAAGAATTATTTAAACAATTACTGCCTGAATTCCTGGCACACACAACATCATGATATAATAAATATGGTTGTTGTTATAAACCACTAATATTTGGGGTAATACACTACAGATGAACTAGATCAAACAACAGATGACTAGACACCAAGTTTTACACTTCCCAACATATAGATTCATAAGGAGATCTTTAACTTGTCTTTAATGTCTGCTTAATCTCTGATGGCTAACAGAAATTATCTGGTATGGTGTACTAATCACAGTAGGCTAACTACTGTAATAAATCCCCAAATCTCATGGACCTAACACAATAAAGGTTATTTTTCCCTCATAGTACAGTCTAGTAAAGTTCTGAAAAGAACACACAGCCTAAAGGCATGTCGGGCTCCTTCCACATAGTGGCTCTCCCATTTCCTAGGGTCTTTGAATTCTTCGTTGAATCTTCTACATTTGCCTAGCAAACAAGGGAACAGAGAAAGAACAGAAATAGGATAGAAGGTTTTGTGGTTAGGGCTTCAGATGGCTTACATGACTTTTGCCCACTTTCCACTGAAAGTAGAAGTTGAGAATTTAGTTGGAGTCCAGAATGTAGTCATATGCTGAACCTAACTACAAGAGGTAAAAAAAAAAAAAAAAAAGGCAGTCTAGCTCTGTGCTTAAGATGAAAAGGAAACAGGGTTTATGAGCATATGAGAGTCTCTCCACATATGTCCACGTTAGCATGGAATGACATCTTTTGATCTGTCAATATCGCCACTATCCAAGCAAGCCAGACACAGAATAGGGTAATACAATTTTGTGTGTGCACATACAGAAAATACCACACCCCACATTCCTTGCTTCCCAGGTACTTTCTGTCTGCTTGACTACAAATCCCAGGAATGGTGATCATTACATCTGTCCCTCTCCATCATACTACCTACTCAGATATGAGGTCTCCAAATAGGCATAAACAGAGAAAAGCCCATGTGGTCAGGATGGGAGGGGAGAATAGGACAGGACTCTGGTCAGCTCAGAAGTCAGCTGCCTGAGTTTCTGTCAAGGGTCAAAGGCTGGACTTTAGTGAAGGTCACTTCATGTTATATTTCAGCTCTATTTTTTTTTTTCTGATTTGGTTATTCTGTCAAACCAATCAAAACTATAGTCCCCAAATTCCTATGAGCTGGGCCTACAGTTTTTAATATTGCCATCACCTTTGGTGTGAGTGTGTGTGTGCACGTGCATATGTGTGTGTGTCTCTATACATCTTGCACTGGAAGTTGAGAGAATTATGTATAACCAGGCTGCCATCACACTAACTAAAAGTCTCCCTGTCCTCTTTGAATTTTAGTGTTGTCATTATTGCTTTTTGTTGCTTTGTTTTTCAGTTTTCTGACTGTCACTTCCAGTTTAGGCTTTATGTTCACTGTAAATAATTACATCATGGAATCTAAGACTAATGTTTCTTCAAGCTGTCACTCTGTTCAATAAAAACAAAATCAAAGACAGGTTTTAGAGCAGGGAAACATCTCGGACATCACTATTTGATGCAGGTTCCATTTACCACTGAGGTCTCCTGAAGCCTCACTGTTCTCAATCCTTCCCTTTGGGCAGCCACTCTCAATCAGTGCTGGCATGTGGTATGAAGTCTGTATGCCATCACTGGGTTAGAATGATCTCACTCTGCTTGAACAGTTCATTCAATTAACAAGCATTTATTAAGCATCTACTATGTGACCGATTTGCTGGAGATAAATCGTTAAAAAGGGCATGTCCTATATCATCAAGAAACACACTGCCTATTGGTGGAGAAAAAAAAAATTACACACAGAATAAAAAAGGTAAAGAGTAGCTAAATCCAGGATGCCATGGGAGTACCTGGACCAAGCATCTATCATAGTGCTCAGGGTCAGGAATGGCCTCTTGGAGGACCCAGAGAGCTGAAGGATAAATGGGCAGAGGCATCCAGGTATTCCTTAAGCCCTTTCTAACATTTACTCCATTGCTCTGCTTAACCACTTCTCTGGGAAATTCTCCCTCCCAAGGACTCCTGTGCCTAATTCTTCAGGTATTACATGGAAGTTTGGATGCCAGAAATGTTATTATCTCATGGTGAATCATTTCTCTTTGATGGTGGTGTTGAAATTGCAAAGGGATGACATAAACGGGCTGTGGTGGAAAATCTCCAGAGAGCCTCTTTCCTCTTCTTTCTTTTTATAGAACCCTGCCTTCTCTTGTCTTCCTCAGGAGAGGCACTCCTGAAGCAAAGTTCTCCAACACCCATAAGCATTTCTCAGCTCCTTTATTTTGAGCTCATATAAGACTCCTGCACCCACCAAAAGCTGCTTTCATTTGTGACTCCCAAACTCCCAAAAGAGATTTTGAGCCTTCAAATCAGAAAGCCAATTTTTTATCTTATCTCTAAGATTGGTTTTGTGATCATATGGGGAGAGAGTTGCTTTCAGGTTAAACATTTTTTCCAACAGTTCTTTCATGGAAATCACTATGAAGAAAGTATGGGAGAGTCAACAACATGGGAAGATGTGAAATAATGGACACTGCAAGGAATCATTGCCCTTGAACTTCTGTGTCCCAGCCTAGCTTTTGATTCCTTCATTCAATATTGCTACTTTTGAGTTACCCAAACAGTCTGTTGCTAAAATGAATCATACCAGACCCTGGTAAAATTTTGGTTCATCAGCCTCTATTAATATTCTAACTTGGATGTCTCCCAGTTTTGTTTTTGTTTTTGTGTTATAATTAGCTACAACTAACAAAGAACTGGTCTTATGAAAATAGAACTCAGGTCAGATATTGTCAGTTAGGAAGTGTTTAAAATAATTTGAACAAAAAAACACCATCTGAGCAGGACATTTCTAGATGGACATTCTGGTTATACTCTCTTTTTAATATTAAATATGCAATAGAGAAACAGGTTGGCATCACAAATATATAATTGAATTATTCAGGGTTTAGAAGCAAAAAAAAAAAAAAAAACCTACACATGAGCATGTTTCCTAATTGATTTAAGTATCTCCTCCCCACCCAGCCCCCCCACCCCCACCCCACTGCCAGGATACACATTAGGATACGTTTCTGCTTATGGCTCAAAAGAAAAGGTGTTTAGATGAAGTAACACTTTTGAAAGTTGGCCTTTAGTAAGCTATCTGTTGGCAGCACTTTACTAAATCTCGCTTTTCATTTATAGCCTCTTTTGATGCTTATGCTTAGGTATTTTCATAAAGCATCGTAATGTTATTTTTTAAAAGTGTAACCACATGGACACACATGCTGCTTTTAACTTTCATTTGATCATCTTTGGGAAAACTGGTTGGTGAGTCTAGGATAATATAGCCAAGTTTTTAGTATAAAACTGGTGAAGGTTCTAAAATAATTACAAGTTGGAGAGTTAAAAAATAATAAAATAATAAAAATATAAACAGCAATTCTATAAGCCATAGCAATAAAATAATTGCAAACATTTCAAAATATACATTGAGATAGTATAACCTCAATTGTCTGTACATAAACTGCTGGATTCTTCAACTCTTAACAGTATTTTTAGTCTTCTATTTTTTACAATGGGGTGGGAATGAAAAAGTGAGAAAACCATACTATGCTAAAAGATTCATAAACAAAGCAGTTTCCTGCATAAATCTGGGGATGAGAACACATTCAGTCCAGCCTCCCAAGTTTCTGCATTACAGTGCTATGTGTTAAATCCACAGACTTCACAGGCAGGAGAGTGATTTCATGCATTTTGGGAGGACTTTGCGTACCAGTTTTGAAGCAAAAAGGGGTTTTCCACATTAGCCACAGCTGACCACAAAATAGAAATTAATGACTCGCCCCACTTCCTAGACATCCTGAATGAGGCTTTAATATACACAGCTAGTGGAACATTTTACCATATTGTAGTTGGAGCATCCAATCCCATTTGGACCACTGACTTAGAAACAACCTCAGTCTGCCATTTCTCCTGTTGCATGAAGTCTTCTGATTATCAACTATATAGTTGGGTGACTCATATCTCATTAACTCAATGTGGTTTTAAGCAGCTGAGGAAACAGTACCAGCACATGCCCAGTAATTCACTTGCATGGTTATTTTCCTGAAATCTTTACAAGGAGTGCCCCTCAATCAGGCATAAACACACTATTCATCTACTGCACATCCTTTTCACTAAATAGGAGGACTATCACCCCTATGCTTTCATTTATATCTAAGCCACTATTTGAGTAATTTTGACTTCTCTGGTTTTATACTTTGAGATCCTAAATGCATTTTATATCTTATTTTGAAAATTACATTTTATTAAATATTTAACCAGAGATTCAAATTACTGCTTCCTTTTCTCTCCCAAGAGTCCCTGTGTGAAGCTCACAGTTAAGTCACAGGTGCACTTTGGAAAGCTTAACTCTACTTCTGAGTCATGCTGCTGAACAACTAAAACTGCCCTCCCATCCCAAGAGGCACACTCCTCTCCAGTTTCTCCTCTCCTCCTAAGGACACCAGGATAGGATGAGTAAACTCCACTTAATGTATTTCCAAGTATATGAATTTTTTAGTGTTATCTGTTTCCAAGAACATTTATAACAATACTTAGATTCTACGACTCACTCCAATACATATAATCTAGTAAAACTCTGGGAGAGTCTTCAGCCCTGTAGTGTGTGTGTGTGTGTGTGTGTATTTGCTTCTATTTTAGTCTAACATAAAGAATCCATACTCAGGTTAGGAGATCTGGATTTAAAGTTATGAATCTGTGTGATCTTAGGTTTCAGAACCATGTAGACCTTTTGCTGTTGAATCACCTGACTTCTGAGACCAGAGGCAGCAAGGATAGGTTGTGAACATGAACCCCAAAGAACCCCATGGAGAGAGGAAAGCTCTAAGAGCAACATCAAGACAAAAAGTCCTGTAAGACCAAGAACTGATGTAGATGAGATTTTGATTATTAATTTCACCAAGATGATTTAAAATATCAAGGGATCTGAGTATCTTATACATCTGTCAGTTTCTCTTCATTCCTATCACTAGTTTCTTAATTTAAGCTATCAACATGGCTTTCCCAGATTACTGCCATGTCCCCTAAATGGTGTCCCTAACAACCAGGCTTGATCCCTCTTATCCACTACCCACTTTATACAGTGAGACATTCCCCTGCTTAAAATGCTTAAATGACTCCTCATTGCCCTCAAGATAAAAACATGGAATTACAAAGGCTTTCTTGCTTTGCTCCTGCTTGCTTTCCTAGCCTTACCTCTTGACCCACCACTTCCTGCCTTGCAATCTAACCTCCAGTCAAACTGAATTACACAAACACTCCTACTTACAAGGTCTTTGCATAACTATGTTTCCTTCCAGGGATACACATCTCACTCCCCACACCTCCACTCTTACCTAGATCAATCTTACTCATTTTCAGATTAGATGATACTTCTTAGATGTCACCACCCTATACCTCAAAACTTCGCTAAGTGGCTCTCCAGCATAGCAACTACCAAGATAGTAACAGGTTTACTGTATTGACTCACAGTGCAGCTTTTCACTGAGTTTTGAACTACTGGGTAAACTCTGAAGTCCACAGGAAGGAGACCAGGATAATGAGGTAAGTGTTGAAACCACAGGTTCAGACTCCAAAGCTGCAATAGGAACATGTTCTTTTTCCCTTTAGGAGAGTGGGGAGATAAACTCATACACTTATTTAGCCATATTTAATGGAAAGTTATGGTACCAAAGCTTTAAATGTCTTTTAAATGTTCACATCCCACTCTGTGGTAGAAACAATCTTAGTAATTCTAGGTCATTTCATTCAAGTCTGGGAGTCCCATCCCTTCCCTGGAGTTGGCATACAAGTTACAGGGAGAAGGGCTGATTTCACACTTAGAAGATGGGAGCAGGGATGGAAGTACGATCCTTAGTCATTACAACCTCCCCAAACTAGCATTGGCTCTTTGGTCACTGGTCTATACAATCATTAGTATCCTCCTCACCACACCCCTGGGCCTTTCCAGGTCTGATTCTATCTTGGCTACACTGGAACTCTCTCAGTCATATTGAAAACACTTGGTTGTTCCCTTGAGCCAACAGGACATAAATTCTATGAAGTTCCCTCAGGTTTGTATGCCTAGACATTCTGTAAAACTCTGTTTACTCAAGTGTTTCCATGACATTCTGAGTATGTAAACTTCTACAAGTCTTACCATGTCTCTGACTTCACTTAGGAAGCAGAATATAGCTTTCTGGCAAATCATCCTGAATCTAGTGAGATTTTGTTTTGTGTGTTTCCTATCAGTTTGGCTCAACGGATCCATTGCAAGGCAGAAATGGGAAGGCAAGCATGGGGTGTGCTTTCAGTGCCCCAACATTATCTAGCCTACTCTCTAATTTTAATTTCCATCTCTCCTTTGCCTTACATTATAAACTCAGGTTTTCTGTTTTGTTTTTAAGCCATATTTAAAACCTTTTATGTTCTCTGCATTCTGCTGTGTAATATATTTCCTGAGGCATGACTGTGAAAATCCAATATCCTGGTTATGCACAAAAATCATAAGATACAAGGAACTATGGGGAAGAAATATCAACTAACATCTCAAAATGCTATTCTACCTCATAAATCACTAGTCAAGTGCCCTAAACTTCTAAAAGCAGAGTTTTCTAGTCAGTGTTGCTAGGGTTCAATAGGACACCTACTTGAAATGTCTTGCTTTTTCCCTGCTTCTCCCTCTCAAATTAAGAGTTCTATTTCACCCTTGCATTTCGGGGAAAGACTGCCCCAATGCAAATTAGCAGTGAGAGGTAATGACTACAACAAATAGCAAGAAAGAATGCATTTGCTCCTGAAGTTCTCTTATATGCACCTAGACTCTTCAAGAGTCAGTCATTTGGCCTGTGAAAGGACAGAAGCCCAGGCCAGCTCTCACAACAAAAGGGAGAGAACAGAGAAAGATTTCTGCACCAACTAATTCATGAGGCAGGAAGTGAAAGAAACAGAGAAGCATGGTCTCTCACATTTTAAGGCACAGTAATCTTGTTCACCAAAAAACGGAAAGAAGTAACGAATAATTAACTAGTGAACAAAAAAAATGTAAAAGGAAGAAAGATGTAAAAGAGAAGGAAAATGAGAAAAAAAATGGAAATTTGGGTTTGTAAGACATAGTACACATTTGTACACATAAATACACATTTGTCTGGAAATTTTGTTGGCTTTGATCAAGATTTATAAATTGTTAAACATATTTCATTCTAAGCATGTTTGAATCAAACAAAATATTTGAAAATATGCCATAGGCTATAAAATGCCATAAAAGGAGAGTTATTGCTATTTCCACTAGTGTTACCATATGTTAATTCTGTTGACTTCAGAAAGATAGGACTCCATCTCAAGACATGAATATTTGTGGAGTGTCTGATGTGCCTGATTTGCTACAGAGTTTAGTACACTTTCAAAACACAGAAGAACATGGGAAGGAAGCCAATATGAGTAGTTGCTTTATCAAGCAAGACTTTCCACCAGATGCACAAACAAGAACCCAGCCACCCAAAGGAGCAGAAATTGCAGAGCTGAAATTTACAAGCCAGGCAATGATGCTTAACATTTACATGGCCATGCATGAAGGAATTAATTCACTCATACACTTTCCTGTTAGACCTAAAGCAACAGACATATACATACAGATTAAGGCTGTTCCCAGCTAGCTGTTTGGGGAAATAAATGTGGGGGGGGGGGTTCATTCTTTTTTATTTATCTTTCACTCTTTCCTTCTTAGTCTCATTCTAAAAAGGAATATGAAATTGATAGCCAGGTACACAAAATAGAACAGAGCTAAATAGATTAATAAATCAGCACAAGATCACAATGGTGGTAGGAAAATGAGAACACCAGGGAGAGGAATCAAGCTTCACTGATAGGTGATAATTTGGCTCTGAGCATCTTAGTGGCCCACTGAGTTAGCATGATTGTTACAAGATTCACAATGTCCATGAGATAAAAACCAATCCAATTTTCAGGAGAAACATTTCAAATAGAAGCATTGTGGGGCCATTTGTCTTCATTACTCTACATACTGTAGAACCACTGCAATAGAAACTTCCAAGTTCCCCTGCCATGTATTAGAGACAAATTCCAGCCTAATCTGAATCTTGTGGGCAGAATCTCTTTGCTGATGTACCATTAAATGCAGGCACATTAGCAGAGAATTCTCATCTTGCTAAGGAATATGTCTGTTACACTACTAATTTGAAGCACTTGCTGCTTTAATAGAGGGTGGTCATTTTTTGTTTTTACCTTATTTCATTGACTGTTTTCTGTCTCACAATTTGTACCCCTGTGATGAGTCTATTTTCATGTTGTGCCCCTGCTTTTGTAAGTGTTAACTGATGAAGTTTATTCTCGTTCAGTTTATTGTCTTCTATCCTTACCCTCTTCTATTACCTAAATGTCAGCCCTTTCTTCATCCCATCTTCTTCCCAGCTGCTCTCAATATCCTTCTAGGGGCCTGAGGGCTGGGCTAGGATGAAACCCTCCCAAGTCAATGAAGAGGCAGGAAGCCAGTATTAACTAGATTAAGCTGAGCAGCCTGCTCACTTTAGAAAATTGGGCTTGCAGTGCATAGTGGATAAGTTTGTTCTTTCTATGGAGATCCACCATGCCTTTTTCTCTATGCACAAAAACCCTTAGGTAGATAGAACCTTGTAAACACCATGGACTCTCCACTCTCCTCAAATATTGGTACCCTAAAAGGGATTCCACCTATCACCCTTAACCAGCATTCTTGCTTTGCTCCTGCATCTACTCTTTAAAAACCTCAAGAGATCTGCATCTCAAACTCTGTATTCATTTTCTATTGTTGCCATAACAAATTACCACAAATTTAGCATCTTAGGAACAACACCCATTTATTATCTCTCAGTTCTATAGGTTAGAAGTCCAGCAAAGTCCTCACCAGACTCAATCAAGGTGTCAACAGGGCTTTGTCCCTTACTGGGGACTCTGAGGAAGAATCTGCTTCCAAGCTCATGGAGGCTGGGAGAATCCAGCTCTTTTCTGAAGTAGGACTGAGCCCTATTTCTTTGCTGGCTGTTAGCTGGGGGCCATCCTCAAATTCCAGAGGCCTCTCTCCAGGCCTTGCATGTGGGTCCCTGCATCATATCAGAACCAGCAACAGCACATCAAATCCATCTCATGCTTGGAATTTTTCTGATTTCCCTTTCCATCACATCTCTTTCCTGCCTCTGCGGGAGAAAATTGTATGCTTTTAAGAATCTATGTTATTCTTCTGCGTGTGGCTGGACAGCCACATGCAGAAGAATGAAACTCGACCATTCTCTAACACCATACACAAACTCAAAATGGATGAAAGACCTCAATGTGAGACAGGAATCCATCAAAATCCTAGAGGAGAACATAGGCAGTAACCTCTTTGACATTGGCCACAGCAACTTCTTTGAAGATACATCTCCAAAAGCTAGTGAAACAAAAGTAAAAATGAACTTTTGGGACTTCATCAAGATAAAAATCTTCTGCACAGCAAAGAAAACAGTCAACAAAACAAAGAAGCAACCCACAGAATGGGAGAAGATATTTGCAAATGACACTACAGATAAAGGGCTGGTATCCAAGATCTATAAAGAACTTCTCAAACTCAACACCCAAAAAACAAATAATGAAATCAAAAAATGGGCAGAAGACATGAAAAGAGACTTCTCTGAAGAAGACATACAAATGGCTAACAGACACATGAAAAAATGTTCATCATCATTAGCCATCAGGGACATTCAAATCAAAGCCACATTGAGATACCACCTTACACCAGTTAGAATGGCCAAAATGGACAGGGAAAGAAACAACAAATGTTGGAGAGGTTGTGGAGAAAAGGGAACCCTCTTACACTGTTGGTGGGAATGCAAGTTGGTACAGCCACTTGGAAAACAGTGTGGAGGTTCCGCAAAAATTTAAAAATTTAAAAATAGAGCTACCCTATGACCCAGCAATTGCACTCCTGGGTATTTACCCCAAAGACACAGATGTAGTGAAAAGAAGGGCCATATGCACCCCAATGTTCACAGCAGCAATGTCTGCAATAGCCAAACTATTGGAAAGAGCCGAGATGCCCTTCAACAGATGAACGGATCAAGAAGATGTGGTCCATATATACAATGGAATATTACTCAGCCATCAGAAAGGATGACTACCCAACTTTTACATCAACATGGATGGGACTGGAGGAGATTATGCTAAGTGAAATAAGTCAAGCAGAGAAAGTCAATTATCATATGGTTTCACTTATTTGTGGAACATAAGGAATAGCATGGAGGACATTAGGAGAAGGAAGGCAAAATGAAGGGAGGGAAATCGGGAGGGAGAGATGAACCATGAGAGACTATGGACTCTGAGAAACAAACAGGGTTTTAGAGGGGAGGGGGGAGGGGGGATTGGTTAGCCCGGTGATGGGTATTAAGGAGGGCACGTACTGCATGGAGCACTGGGTGTTATACAAAAACAATGGATCGTGGATCACCACATCAAAAACTGATGATGTATTGTATGGTGACTAACATAACATAATAAAATTAAAAAAAAAAAAGAATCTATGTTATTAGACTGGACTCACCTAAATAATCCAAGATGATCTCCCTATTTTCAGGTTTCTGAAAGTATGTCAAGTCCCTATAACATATTCACAGTCTCCAGGGATTGGGACATGGACATTTGGTGAACCTTTATTCAGCCCACCACACGCAACTTCTAATGCTCAATTTGAAGGCTCCATGTAATTTCTATTTGGAATTTCTCAAACTGTCTGGACTCCTGAGGGACTTTTGTGAATTCCTGACATTCTGCCAATTAAACCCCAATCTACATATTAAAACCATTAGCCATTCCCCAAACTGCTCACAATTTACTTTGTTTCCCTGTGTTCCTATAAGAACCTCTACAGCCCAGTAGCACACTAGTGTCCCTACTACGCAAGGTATGTAGGGCGCCTGGGTGGCTCAGTCGTTAAGCAGTCTGCCTTCGGCTCAGGTCATGATCCCAGGGTCCTGGGATCAAGCCCCGCATCGGGCTCCCTGCTCAGCAGGAAGCTTGCTTCTCCCTCTCCCACTCCCCCTGCTTGTGTTCCTGCTCTTGCTCTCTCTGTCAAATAAATAAATAAAATCTTTTAAAAAAAAAAAGGTATGTTAATGATGCTCCCCACTCGCCTCCTGCCCCAGCCACCAAGCCCCTCTCTTGACACTTGCTTTTAATGAAGAAACAAACAGGGTTGCTGGAGGGGAGGGAGGTGGAGGGATTGGGTAACTGGGTGATGGACATTAAGGAGGGCATGTGATGTAATGAGCACTGGTGTTACATAAGACTGATGAATCACAGACCTGTACCTCTGAAACCAATAATACATTACATCTTAATTTTTTAAAAAAAACTTTAGAAAAATGAGGAGGCTAGAAAAAATAACATACATCTTGAATTTGCCTAAGAGGCTATTATTTTCATAAATAGAAGCATCACATTATAGCTCATGACTTTCTACAGGTCATTTTATTACAAATACCGAGCCATATCAGTCTAGCACTCTAATATGATAGGAAATGAGCAATAAATCTGGAGTCTAAGGGATCTGAGATTTCTTTCTTGTTTGTTCAGAAAAGTTACCAAGTATTTCAAGAAATATGTTCGATTAGCAAGGCCAAATGCAACTTGATGAATAGTGAGGATATCTGAATGGCCCAGATCTATGTAACTGCAAAACAGTTTATCAAGGGGTGCCTGGGTGGCTTAGTTAGTTAAGCGTCTGCCTTCAGCTCAGGTCATGATCCCAGGGTCCTGGAATCGAGCCCCATGTTGAGCTCCCTGCTCATTGGGGAGTCTGCTTCTCCCTCTGCCCTTCCCCCTGCTGGTCTCTCTCTCTCTCTCTCCCCCCCAAATAAAATAAATAAAATCTTAAAAAAAAAAAAAGTTTCTCAAATTGTATGAGATACTTATCAAGTATAAATCATGTGATTTTTAGATAATTATTTGTGTGCATTTCACTGTGTGTGCCTGTTTGTATCCATCTGTAGGTGAAGTGAAAGAAGATAAGGCAAGCAACCACTCAGATGACATCCCTACAGTAATTTCCACCTTGTCCTTTACATGTCCTGGAGTTTGGCTGCACTGATGGACAAGCTACCAATAAATGGAATACAGCAAACCTGATGGGAATTGCCATGATTGGGTTACAAAAGGTGTGCAGCTTCTATCCTAGGGGCTTTCTCTTTGTCTCTCTTGGATGGCTCACTCTGGAGGAACGCAGCTGCCATTTAATGAAACCTGTCCATGAAGAGGTCTATGTGAGTGACTCTGGAAAAAGATTTTCCCTTGATTGAACTTGAAAATGACGCTAGGCTTGGCCAACTGCTAACTGCAACCTCCAGAGAAAACTGGAAGCAACCAGCTATGCTATGTTCAGATTCCTAACCCATAGAAACTTTGAGATAATAAATGTTTTTTATTTTAAGCACTAGGTTTGGGGGTAATTTTTTACACAGCAATCAGTAACCTAATATAACAGATGTATACTCACAACTCCATTCAATCCTCAAAACTAACACTTGATGGAGAGTTCCTAACAGTCTTTGTATCCAAAGCACTCTATTTAAAATAGATTAAGTAAAAGAAAAAAAATAATGATTATCTTTTCTTAATATAAAAAGATAAGACACACATTTGGAATTGATGAGTTAATCTCCATTCTAAAGTAGTACTCACTTGATCTACTCATAATTGACATCATTTTCTTTCATCAGCTATAGGATCTGCTTAAGAAGTTTCTTAGAATCTGCTACAATCACAGAAACAAGGGTGATTTAGAGGACTTAGATATTAGCTGTAAGTCAACTGCAAACTAGCTGTGTATCTTTGCCTATATTGTTTAATGTGCCTCCAGTCAGGAAGCCTAGTCAGTTGTACTTCTTGTAATGGCACTATAAATTACTGATGTCTTCTCAACTAGGAGGTATCAAAACATCCTAGGTGTTCAAAGGGCTGTCTCATCAAATATCACTCCTACCAATGAGGAATAAAAAATCTAAAGCCATAATGTAAAATCATGACACACGATTACAATGTTTTTACCAGTTTCCTTAGAGTTTCATTAGTCAGAGGTGTATCAAGAGTCTCACAGATAAATGGACTGACAGCAAAAACAAAAATTCACAGAAATAGAGATTTGAATACATAAGAAATGTGAAAAATATTAAAAGCTCATTTGTAGGGCGCCTGGGTGGCTCAGTTGGTTAAGCGACTGCCTTCGGCTCAGGTCATGATCCTGGAGTCCCTGGATTGAGTCCCGCATCGGGCTCCCTGCTCAGCAGGGAGCCTGCTTCTCCCTCTGACCCTCCCCCCTCTCATGTGCTCTCTCTCTCTCATTCTCTCTGTCTCAAATAAATAAATAAATAAAATTAAAAAAAAAAAAAGCTCATTTGTAACCAAAGAAATTACAACTATCCAATGAGAAATAATTCTGGGGGGTTCCCCATCAAGTTGGCGATGATAAAGAATAAAACACAACACCGCTGAAGCTGCAGCAACACGAGCACACCACTAGGTTCCCGGGAGCAAGGAACTCCTGCAGAGCTACCAGGCAATGCGTACCCACTAATAAAAAGTTCAACACTTTGATTCCTGAAATCTTTCCTAATGATTTTTTTTTTAAAGATTTTATTTATTTATTTGAGACAGAGAGAATGAGAGACAGAGAGCATGAGAGGGAGGAGGGTCAGAGGGAGAAGCAGACCCCCCGCCGAGCAGGGAGCCCGATGCGGGACTCGATCCTGGGACTCCAGGATCATGACCTGAGCCGAAGGCAGTCGCTTAACCAACTGAGCCACCCAGGCGCCCCAATCTTTCGTAATGATTTAATTTGAGATGTACTCAAACATTTATGTAAAAAAAAAAAAAAAAAGGTATCATGGGAATGTAATTAATAACAAAGAAAAAATAGTGGAAGGAAGGAGCCGTCTGAATGTCTATTCAGGGAATGATGTATGAAAAATGACAAAACTGTACCATGAGGCATTATGCAGACATTTAAAGGGATGTTTTAAAGACTATGTAATAGAGGTAGCGCCTGGGGGGCTCAGTGGGTTAAGTGTCTGCCTTTGGCTCAGGTCATGATCCCGGGGTCCTGGGATTGAGCCCAGTGTCTCCCTGCTCAGCAGGAAGCCTGCTTCTCCCTCTCCCTCTGCTTCTCCCCCTGTACTCTCTCTCAAATAAATAAAATCTTAAAAAAAAAAATAGACTATGTAATAGAGATAATAATAGCATATTTTTAAAGATTATTATTTTAGGGTGCCTGGGTGGCTCAGTCGGTTAAGCGACTGCCTTCGGTTCAGGTCATGATCCTGGAGTCCCGGGATCGAGTCCCGCATCGGGTTCCCTGCTCGGCGGGGAGTCTGCTTCTCCCTCTGACGTTCCTCCTTCTCATGCTCTCTGTATCTCATTCTCTCTGTCTCAAATAAATAAATAAAATCTTAAAAAAAAAAAAAAGATTATTATTTTAAAGACTGTATAAAAATAATAGCATGAAAAAAGTTTATGCCCTACTAATGTTAAGTAAAAATGATACCATGAAAAATATTAAATATGACCTTATTTTGTATATATAAAAGACTTGAAAGTTATTATCTCTACTGAGGGGATTCCAGGAATTTAATTTTTTTTTATTTATAGCATGTTATCTAGATAACCTGAAAAACAATGTTTCCAATAAAGGAATGCACATTTGTTCTCTCCTTTCATGCCATCTCAGCAAGTTTTACAAAAGGAGAGCTCTCGCATTTTCAGGGAGCTGTCATTTAGTTTGAGTTTTATACCTTATTTTATTTCTCTGAGATTAACATCAAGGCCAAAACTTAACAGATCAGATCTGTTAAGCCATAAAACTGGCACACCACTTACTTGGATAAAATTTTTCACTATGCTCATTTTTTTTTTAAAGCTTCAGGATTTCTGCAAATTAAAATGCATAAACAATGGGGAAAATAAAATGAAAATAAGTCAGAATAGATTCTTTAATTTTCAGGGGAAAAACATGGGGTATGATTAAAATAATTTGCTAAAAGACAATTTATGACTTGCCTTTTATGTAGCATTTCCGTGAATAACAGCTTTGGAAGAGGAAAGAAAGATGTGAGGGTCATTTGCTGTTTGAAAGGTACATGAGTTTTATGCATTTGTAGATTGTTGGAATAATGCTGGTCCAGAAGCCTTATTGCTACCCCCATGGTTTTTATCTCAGTGATAACTCTCAACCTTGCCCAAGAAAAATTTCTTATATTTTTAAATTTAAATTTCAAGTTCAATAGAAGTGAACAGATTCTTGAGCTACTGAACATAAAAAGAGGTAGACAGAAGGAGCAGACCACACGATTGTGTCATCATCCCGGAAAAGCTAGAATCACTTTGTCAGCTTTGGCTAATACCCTCCCCTGTTCAAAAGGAAAAGGAACACTAATGCAGTAAGAACAGAGTGAGCTTGTGCCCGAGTTTCTGAAACGTGGCGTGCAGGCTGCTGACAGTAAGTGGAAACATAGTCATATACCGGTGTGGGAGTCACTAAGAATTTTTAAAGGAAAGATTATTATAATTGCTGGAAAGCAACAACAACAATCACAACAAAAAGCAAGAGTAATTATCTCAAAAAAAGAGGGTAAACAGGAAAGAGAGAAAAAAAAGCAAGAAAATGTTTTATGAAAGAATAAAAGGGTCACAAAGGTGAGTTTTTGCTGTTTTCCTTTCTGGTCAAGTCTTCTCATGAATGAATGAGGTCATGATGAATTTACATTTGATTGACTTTTTCTCTGATTTCCAAAGACAAGAAAGAGCCTGATAAAGCTTAGAATGCTATCAACCCAGATGGAGGGCATGCCCAATGATGGAAATTTTCCTTTTAAAAAATGAAATGGACTTGGAGGGAAACAATGAACATCCTAAACACTGAGAAAGGAAAGAATTCAGGATATATTCTGAGATCTCTGAGGATATATTCTGAAGACCTAGAAGCTTCGGGGAAGGGGTAGACCATTTTTAGGTGGGGAATTTAAGTCAGAGTTCAGAGGGTCACACAGGACCCAGAGACTCCTCTTACCAGACAGAAGCAGTAGAGTCCTGGGCTTCCCCGTGGATCTGCGGTTCTGGAAGTTCAGGCAGGGACACCTGGGTGGCTCAGTCATTAAGCGTCTGCCTTCGGCTCGGGTCATGATCCCAGGGTCCTAGGATCGAGCCCCGGATCGGGCTCCCTGCTCCGGGGGAGGCCTGCTTCTCCCTCTCCCAGTCCCCCTGCTTGTGTTCCCTCTCTTGCTGTGTCTCTGTCAAATAAATAAAAGGCAAAAAAAAAAAAAAAAAAA